>NC_056744.1:1799959854-1800299854 GCF_019279795.1 Protopterus annectens
GGGTTTGGTCGGCCGGATTCCAAAGTCTGGGTCCGGCGTTGGCTGATGTCGCCCTCTCCCGACGTCAGAGCGCCTGGGGTATAAAAGCGTCGGCCGACGCCATCTTCCTCAGTCTTTCTTGCCGCGTGGTGCCCGAAGCAGAAGCAGTTCGCAAGTGCCGGTCGGCCAGCTCCTGTAACTTCAGCTCCTGTAACTTCAGCTACCGAAGACTTCAAAAGCTAAGTACCCCGTTGGGGGCTCTTTCTTGCCTCAGCCGATGTCAGATCAAACGCTTAAAGTTAATAATTGCTTAACTTGTGGGAAAGAAATACCTCATAAGGATTTCCACTCTTACTGCCTCCCCTGCCTAGGCCCAGACCACGACGTCTCGGCCTGTACAGCCTGTGCTTCCTTCAATTGACGCACTCTTAGACGTCGGGCGGAGTTTGCAGAGGAATTTTTTGGAACTAGTTACTGTTACAATATGCCGTCGGAGACTCCGACATCTCACTTGCCCAAAAAACGGAAGGACAAGGACCGACACGCGCGGACCGTGGTTTTGGCCGAAACCACGCCTAGGCCTACCGCGAGTGTCTCAGTCTCAGCTGAAACCGAGTCCTTGGTACTTCCGACCGTCGAAACCGCACAACCGACAACCTTGGCCCCGGAGGCCTCCTCTGAGTCGGTTATAGAATTCCCTTCTGAAACCGGTGCTCCGGATACATCAGACACCATTTCTCTAGATAAAACTACGCCAGCACGTGGAGCAGCCAGGCCTCCTGCATCCATGTCCATAAAGGCATTCACACGGGCTAAAGCTTCTAAACAGCCAAAATCTTTGCCCCCCAAGGCTATTCCTCAGGGATCTGCTACTGGTTCACAGATCCTAAGTTTAGCTGAGGACCTTATTTCCTTAATTAGGGGCTCTCAGCCACATCCGGACAGAGGCTCTCAGCCCCCTCTAGACAAAAGGCCCAGGGTTGAGCACACAGATCCCCAGTCTTCTGATGAGGCCTCAGATGACTCTGCCCTATCAGACTTTCAGGAGGAGGCCTTTACGGCCTACGAGGACTCTGATGCAGAGGAATCTATTCCCTCGGCCTCCCCTCCAGAAGAGTTGTCCTTTGGGGAGACCCTTCACTCCATGAGAGAGCATTTCAAATGGCAGGGCCAGGAATTCTCTGATTCCAGGAAGAGATTAAGGACTTTTTTGCATTTACCTCAGCATAGACCTTTGGCTATTCCTCCTGTTTTGAATGTCATTGATGATGTGTTTTCTGAGTCTAGCATTTCTCCTGACTCCCTCCCTCCTGCTCCTGTCAAACCCGATAGGTACTACAGGGTCCCGGACTCGCATCATTTTCTTTACAAGGGCCACTCTCCTGACCCAGAAACTATTTCCCAGGGCCCTAAAGGGGTTGCAACCACCATTACTAAAAACCCACTTCCTTCTGAAAGGGAGTACAGGGCTTTAGAGAGATGGGGTAAAAAAGTGTATACTTCTTCCACTCTTTCAATGAGGGCATTGAATTGTCAATTCCATATGATACAGTACCAAGAGTACTTGTTAGATGAAGTGCATAAAAAACTGTCTTCACCTGAACCCCTAGATCGCAAGGCACTTCAGGATCTGGTACATAACTCCCAGCAGGTTAGCAACCATTTCTTGCAGTGTGGTTATGATGCATTGGAAGCTTCATGTAGGTCAGCAATGACAGGTGCAGTCATACGTAGGCATGCTTGGCTGAAGGAACAAACTTTGCCAGATCATGTTAAAGCAAAGCTTCTGGATGCGCCACTGGAAAAGCAAAAGTTATTTGGCTCCACTGCTCAGGAGGTCTTAAAGAAATTTGAGGAAAAGGCTAAATCTGTACAAACATTCAAAGATTTCTCCAAGTCCAACCACCAAGATTCAGCAGAAATTGGCCTTCTAAGAATTGGTCCTTTCCAGACACAGACAGATTTCAAAGAGGCAAGAATAGGCGTGCCAGAGGTAGAGGGCAAGCTAGAGGCTCCTACAGAGGACATCAATGGCAGCCCCCTAACCAGAGAGGTAGTGCAGGACCTGCAACTGCTGCACAAGGACAAACTCAATGACTTGATCTTGACCCCGCCAACCAGGGCTCAATTGGAAGCACCTTTGGGCGGAAAGCTATCTTTATTCTCAAAAAACTGGCACAGTATTACAAGGGACAAATGGACACTGCAAATAATAGACAAAGGATACAGATTCCATTTTCATACATTACCAAAAAGAAAAGGCATCCCAAACCTGCCTCCAAATCAAAGGGCAGAGGCTTTCAAACAAATTTCCAACCTACTGCAAATGAAAGCTATAGAAAAGGTTCCTCTCACAGAACAAGGCCAAGGATTTTATTCCAGACTATTCCTTGTACCAAGAAAAGGAAAGCAATGGAGGCCTATTCTGGACTTGTCCGCACTAAATACTTATCTAATTGTGCAAAATTCAAAATGCTGACCCTACAGCAACTCCTTCCCATGCTGGGCAAGGGGTCTTGGCTGGTATCTCTAGACCTCAAGGAGGCATACCAGCATGTCCCTATCAGACAAAGTTGCAGAAGACACCTCAGATTTCTTGCAGGTTCAGAGCATTATCAATTCTCAGCATTGCCCTTTGGCTTATCTACTGCGCCCAGAGTATTCACAAAATGCCTGGCATCAGTAATTGCACACTGCAGACTACAGGGAATTCAAATATACCCATACCTGGATGACTGCCTAATACAAGCGGACAGCCAACAAACTTTGGTAAAACACTTGAATTATGCCATCCGCCTACTTCAGGCCTTGGGATACACAGTCAACATTCACAAATCAAGACTTGTTCCATCCCAAAGAATAACGTTTCTGGGTGCATCATTAGATACAACCACCCAAATGGCTTTTCTCACAGAAGAAAAACAAGAGCAACTACCGAATTATTTCAGGAATCTGACAAAACAAACCCAGCTCACTGCAAGGAAAATCCTGCAGGCCCTGGGTTTCATGGCATCTTGCATTCTTCTGATACCACAAGCAAGGCTGCATATGAGGAAACTACAGTGGTACCTAAGGAGTCTATGGTCTCAGTATAGTCACAGCCTAGAAGCTTTGATTCCACTCATTCCATGCCTTCAAAAGGAATTCCTGTGGTGGGCTCAAGCAAGCCAGTCAAACATGGGTCTGCCCTTCAGCAAACCAATTACCAGCCAAACCATTACAACAGACGCCTCAGACCATGGATGGGGAGCACATATGGACGGTGGATGCACTCAAGGACTATGGTCACAAAAAGAATTGCACCTGCACATCAACCAAAAGGAAATGCTGGCAGTGATACATTCATTTGAGGCCTTCAAACACTTCCTGCATCAAGGACACCTGCTAATAAGGACAAACAATACCACAGTAATGTGGTACATAAACAAGCAAGGAGGTACCCATTCTTACCCTCTCTGCAGGCTGGCAATGAATCTTTGGGAACTTGCCCTAAAACTCAATATACAACTGCAATCCCAGTTTGTGCCAGGAAAAGACAATGTGCTGGCGGACAGCCTAAGCAGAAATATCATGGATCCGCACGAATGGATGCTGCATCCAGACACCTTCCTTCAGATAACACAATCATGGGGGAGGCCGGACATAGATCTTTTTGCCTCTCACCACAACCATCAACTGAAGAAATTCTGCACAAGGACATACACCCACAAGCATGGAAAGTGGACGCTCTCTCTTTCAGCTGGAATACTGTAACAGTATATGCATTCCCACCTCTTCCATTAATGACCAAGGTCTTACTGAAGATCAGGACAGAACAGCCAAAAGTGATTCTGATAGCTCCGGACTGGCCAAGACAGCACTGGTACCCACTGTTAAGGAGCATGTCACACACAAAACCGTGGCCTCTACCACAATGGCCACGTCTTCTGACACAGCACAACTACAAAACTCTGCACCCCAGCCTGAAAACCTTGCAGCTGACAGCCTGGAAAATACCTTGACTCTTCGCCAGGATAAACTATCCAAGAGAGTAAAGGATATCATCATGGAAGCTCGCCGGCCTTCCACAAGAAAGGCATACTCAGCAAAATGGAAAAGATTTCACACTTGGAGCACCACAAAGGGCCAGGATCCGACAGTGATGAACATTGCACAAATCCTGGAATACTTGGCAGAAATGCTCCATAATGGCCTTTCTTACTCTTCCATAAAAATTCATGCTTCAGCAATTTCAGCAGAGTACAACTCTGATCCACCGGTATTTTCTCATCCTCTGCTAAGGCAGTTTCTAAGAGGAATTAAAAGCATCAACCCTCCAAGGAAACCACCAGTGCCTACATGGGACCTTAACTTCATGTTGGAAAAATTAATTCTACCTCCCTTTGAACCAGCAGCATCTTCAGAACTACAGTTCCTGTCTTGGAAGACTGCCTTCCTTCTGGCCATAACCTCAGCAAGAAGAGTATCTGAGTTACAGGCCCTCATGGCAGTACAACCATTTCTTATTTTTCATCAGGACAGAGTCTCATTGAGAACCAATCCTTCATTCATGCCAAAAGTGGTATCCAGGGTCTCACTGAACCAAGCTATCCACCTGCCTACCTTCTTTCCAAATCCACCAAACAAAGGAGAGAAACTGTTGCATACCCTGGACATTCACAGACAGTTGCGCTACTACTTGGACAGAACTAAGAATTACAGAAAAACTGACCAGCTTTTTGTAGCATATGCTGCTGGTGTACAAGGAAAAGCAATTTCCAAACAGACAATTTCAAAATGGATAGGGAATTGCATTCAATTTTGTTATTCTTTCCATGGAAAAACTGTGCTAGTTAACATTAGACCTCATTCCACCAGAGCCACAGCCACCTCCACAGCCTTCTTAAGAGGGGTGGCTACGAAGGACATTTTAGAAGCTGCTACATGGAGCTCCGTGCATACATTTTCCAAGCATTACAACTTACCTTTATATTCCAGATCCAGAGCAGGCTTTGCTACGGCAGTCCTGCAGGGCATTTTAGCTACACCATCCTTTTCTTAGGTCCTACCTCCCCCAGCTTGGCTATGGTATTCTACCCATATGTAAGGACTGCAAATGCATCCTTGAAGGACATAGTACAGTTTTGTACCTACCATAAATGTAGATGTCCGATAGGTATGCATCTGCAGTCAGGTTTTCCCTCCCTCCTACCCCTCTGTGGTATTTCATGGGTACTTATCCCTCTTCTAGCTAGCTGGGGTTATCTATTATGGTGTATTTGTTTTATATTACTGTGCATGTTTGGAATTTTTGCATTTCTCCAAATTTAGCCTTCCTTAGAGGGCACCTGGCATCTGGGGCAAGAAAAACTGAGGAAGATGGCGTCGGCTGACGCTTTTATACCACAGGTGCTCTGACGTCGGGGAGAGGGCGACATCAGCCGACGCCGGACCCAGACTTTGGAATCCGGCCGACCGAAGGGCTGCCTAAGGCAGGACAACCCATATGTAAGGACTGCAGATGCATACCTATCGGACATCTACATTTATGGTAGGTACAAAACTGTACTTTGTCCGAGAGGCCAGACGCCCTAGCATCAGAAAGTCTTTTGCAGATAAATGGAAAAGGTTCTGAACCTGGATCCAGTTCAAGTGGGGCTAATACAGCACAGCCTTCCATCCCTCTCATCCTGGATTACTTAGCTGACCTACTACACAGTGGTCTCTCTCTATAAAAATTCATGCCTCTGCTATTTCAGCTCATTTTTCCCACTGAGCAGCCTCTTTTTTCACACCCTGATCAAACAGTTCCTCAGAGGTGCTAACAACTTGAGGCCCCTCAGAAGGGCACCAACACCAACTTAGAACTTTAACTTTGTCTTGGAAAAGCTCAACCTGCCTCCTTTCGAGCCAGCTTTTTCTGCAGAGCTAGACAGCCTTGCTCCTGGCCATCACTTCAGCCAGAAGAGTCTGAGCTGTAAGCACTCATGACAGTGGAACCCTTCATCATCTTCCATGCAGACAGGGTATTGCTCACAACTAATCCATCCTTCATGCCCAAGGGTGGTGCCTACTGTGGCTCTCAACCAATCCATCCATTGCCCACCTTCTTTCCTTACCCTCAAAACAAGGGGGAAAGTATTCTGCACTCTCTAGATGTGCATGGACAGCTCGGATACTATTTGGACAGGACTAAACCCTTCAGAAAATCTGATCAACTGCTGGTTACCTTTGCTTCAGGGGCAGAGGGCAAAACCATCTCCAAGCAAACCATTTCCAAATGGATAGCACACTGCATCCATTTCTGCTACAAACTGCATGGCAAGCATCCCCCCCAAGGGGGTCAGGACACACTCCACCAGAGCAGCCTCCATCTCTGCAGCTTTCCTCAGAGGAGTCCCCACCAAGGACATCCTGGAGGCTGCCACCTGGACATCTATTCACACCTTTGCCAAACATTATCACCTGCCTCTCTTTTCTAAGTCTAGGGCAGATTTTAACCTCTGCAGTCTTGCAGGGCATGGTAGCCATCCCCTGGCTTCCTTGACTGCCTCCACCCATTTCCTCAGCTTTGGGAATCTACCCAAATGTGATGACTGCAACAGTGAAACATGAAGAACATAGTACAGTTGTGTACACTTACCATAAATGTAGATGTTAGTGTCTTCACTGTTGCAGTCCTTGTTTCTGTCCATCCTTCCCCTTTTTCTTTTTTTTTACCTTTCTTCCTTGATGTTCATCGTGCATACAGCTGCAGTCATTACAGATGGGTTATCCTGCCGTCAGGCGGGTCTTCGGTCGGCCGAATTCCAAAGTCTAGGTCCGGCGTCGGTTGTTGTCGCTTCTTCCCTGACGTCAATGCGGCAGGGGTATAAAAGAGGCAGCCTACGCCATTTTCTTCAGTCTTTCTTGCCGCGCGGTGCCCGAAGCAGAAGCAGTTCGCAAGTGCCGGTCAGCCAGCTCCTGAGATTTACGAAAGTGTTTCAGCCGAAGTCTTCTTGAAAGCCAAGTACCCCGTTGGGGAAACTTTTCTTGCCTCAGACCGATGTCAGACAAAGTTAATAATTGCATTTCATGTGGGAAGCAAATACCGCATAAGGATTTCCACTCTTTCTGTATACCTTGCTTAGGCCCAGACCACGACGTCTCGGCCTGCCGTTTTTGTGCTAGATTCAACAAGCGCACTATTAAGCGCTGTGCGGAGTTCGCCCTTCACTATTTTGGCAAAAAATGTAATTATATTATGTCATCGGATACTCCGACTCCAGTTTTGAGCAAAAGATGCAAAGATAAGGACCGACATACGAGGTCCGCACCGACTACTGAGACAACGCTAAGGCCGACTACCGGTTCTCCGGTGCTCAGCGAGGCGCCTACACAGCCCCTGAGTACCGATGACACTACATTACCAGTGTCTTCAGTATCCGAGGTCGCAGGCTCCTTGGTTCCCATTCCTACTGCAGATACCGACACCACTCTTGGCGGGGAAACTCAGAATTTAGACAGGCCTGCCATTTCTCAAGGTGTCTTCAGGCTTTCCTCCTTCTCTATTAAAGCTTTTACTAAATCTAAAGCAACCATGAAAACCAAAAAACAGGGTCCTCAGACCCCCTCTCAAGGCCCCATGCATAAAAAGCAGATGCTTAAAATGGCTGAGGATTTGATTACTCTTATCAGGGGTCCTCAACCCCCCTCTGACAAAAGGCCCAGATTAGAGGAAGACTACCCTTTCTCAGTACAAGCTTCTGTTACCTCAGAACATTCTGAGGACCAGGATTATGCCTATTCTCCTTTCGAAGACTCTGATGCAGAGGAGTCTATTCCCTCGGTCTCCCCCCCTGAGGACTACTCTTTTGGGGAAACCCTGCATACATTGAGGGAACACTTTCACTGGGAGGGCCAAGATTACTCAGATTCCAAGAAAAGGCTCTGGGAATTTCTTCTGCTCCCCCAGCATAGGCCCCTGGCTATCCCTCCTGTTTTAGATATATTGGATGATGTGTACACAGAAGCCAGCCTTAATCCTGATTCCTTGCCTCCAGCTCCTGTTAAACCAGACAGGTATTACCGGGTTCCTGATTCTTACCAGTTCCTATATAAAAGCCATACTGCTGACCCAGAAACTATTTCACAGGGTCCTAAGGGAGTTAAGGCCTCTACTGCTAAAAACCCATTACCTTCAGAGAGAGATTCCAGAGCTTTAGAAAGGTGGGGGGGAAAGGTGTACACCTCGGCCACTTTAACCATGAGGGCATTAAACTGTCAGTTCCATATGTTAAAGTATCAACAGTTTTTGTTATCTCATTTGAAAAGCAAAATGACACAACCAGAACAACCAGATTTAAGAGTTGCAGGATTTGTTGCATGGTGCAGAGCAAGTGGGTAAATTTACCTTGCAGTGTGGTTTTGATGCTTTAGAGTCCTCATGTAGAGCTGCTGTTACAGGGTCTGTTATTCGTAGGCATGCTTTGCTCAAAGAGCAAACCTTACCAGATCATGTCAAAGCTAAATTATTAGATGTACCTCTTCAAAAAGATGTATTCTTTGGTGTTAAAGCTGAGGAGGTACTAAAGAAAATGGAGGAAAAAGCGAAATCAATGAAAACAGTGAAAGATTTCCTGCAGGTACAACCTCCACGTTTCAGCAGAAACTGGCCTTCAAAAAATTGGTCCTTTCCAGCCACGGACAGACCTCAAAGGGGCAGATACAGACGCCCAAGGGGTAGAGGACAACCTCAAGGATATTTCAGAGCCAGACGGTGGCAAGCACCAACCCCAAGAGGTGGAGAAGATAGATCACAGTCATTTAGAAAACAGACACAATGACTTCCTCCTACACCTGCCAAGCAAAGCTTTAATGGCAGCACCTTTGGGCGGAAAACTGGCATTATTCTCAAAAAATTGGCATATTGTTACAAAAGACAAATGAATTCTGGACATTATAGACAGAGGCTACAGGTTCCACTCTCACACCCTTCCAAAAATGAGAGGCATGCCAAACCTGCCACAAAATCAAAGGGCAGAGGCACAAAAACTAATTTCAGCTCTCATGGACATGAAAGCTATTCAAGAGGTACCTGCAAAAGAAACAAGGTCAAGGGTTTTATTCCAGACTATTCCTGGTACCAAGGAAAGACAAAGATTGGAGACCTATCTTAGACCTATCCATCCTAAACACATATCTACATGTGCCAAAATTCAAGATGCTCACATTACAGCAGCTTCATCCCATGCTGGGCAAGGAGTCTTGGCTGGTAACATTGGACCTCAAGGAGGCATACCTGCATGTCCCTATCAGACAAGATTGCAGAAGATACCTCAGATTTCTTGCAGGTTCAACCCATTACCAATTCTCTGCATTGCCCTTTGGCTTATCTACTGCCCCCCCCCCCAGAGTGTTTACAAAATGCCTGGCATCAGTAATCGCCTTCTGCAGACTACAAGGAATACAAATCTACCCATATCTGGACGACTGCCTGATCCAAGCAGACAGCAAGGGCATACTACTGCAGCACCTGGCGTTTGTAATAAAACTGTTGAACTTCTTGGGATACACAGTCAACAAAAAGAAATCAAAACTAATACCCTCTCAACAAATAATTTTCCTGGGTGCCAGCTTGAATACAACCACCCAGATGGCCTACCTCACGCCAGACAAACAAGGGCAACTGTCTCAATACTTCAGCAAAATGGCAACTTTCACCAGGCTAACTGCAAGGAAAGTCCCGCAGGCTCTGGGATTCATGGCATCTTGCATCCTACTAATCCCATGTGCAAAGCTGCATATGAGGAAACTTCAATGGTACTTAAAAAAACTTATGGTCTCAACACAGCCACAGCTTGGAAACAATTATACCACTCATTCCATACCTTCAAAAGGAATTTTTGTGGTGGGCTCAAGCTTGCCAAAGAAACACAGGTCTCCCTTTCTGTGTACCTCAAGCAACTCAAATCATCACAACAGATGCCTCAGACTACGCCTGGGGAGCACACATGACAGATCAGTGCATTCAGGGAAAATGATCCCAAAAAGAGAAGCACCTACACATCAACCAAAAGGAAATGCTAGCCGTGCAAAATGCTATTATGACCTTCAAAGACCTACTGCACCCAGGCCAGCTATTGATAAGGACAGACAACACCACAGTGATGTGGTACATAAACAAACAGGGGGGAACTCATTCATACCCCCTGTGCAGGCAAGCCATGACCCTATGGAACACAGCACTGGAATTGCAAATTCAACTACAGGCACAATTCCTGCCAGGGAAGGAAAACACACTGGCAGACAACCTAAGCAGAAATATGACAGATCCACACGAATGGAAGTTGCATCCACAAGTTTTCACAAAGATAACTCAGGCATGGGGACAGCCAGACATAGACCTCTTTGCTACCCACAGAAATTACCAGTTAAAAAAATTTTGTTCAAGGACCTATCATCCACAGGCCTGGAAAGTGGACGCACTTTCTTTCAATTGGACAACATTGACAGTCTGTGCCTTCCCGCCTCTTCCTCTGCTGCCCAAAGTTTTATTAAAAGCCAGAGCAGAGAGGCCGAAAATTATTCTCATTGCTCCAGACTGGCCAAGACAACACTGGTATCTGCTCCTGAAGAGCCTGACACATTCCCCACCATGGATCCTACCTCTAGTCCCTCTTCTGTTGTCCCAGCACAACTACAAAACTTTTCACAGCCAGCTCGAAACCCTAAATCTAGCTGCATGGAGAATTCCTTGATTACCCAACAGACTCTCCTCTCCAAGGAGGTGCAGGATGTCATCTTGGAGGCCAGACGACCTTCTACTAGAAAAGCCTACTCCGCCAAATGGAAACGATTTTATGCCTGGAATCAAGAAAAGGGCCAGAATCCTTGGGTAATAAATGTACCTCAAATTTTACAGTACCTAGCTGAGATGTTAAACAGTGGACTTTCCTTCTCCTCCATCAAGATCCACGCTTCAGCCATTTCTGCACAATACAATACAGATCCTCCTTTATTCTCTCATCCTCTTTTAAGGCAGTTCCTCAGAGGGGCAACGAATATAAACCCCACAAGGAAACCACCAGTCCCTGCTTGGGACCTCAACTTCGTATTGGAAAAGCTGACCCTTCCTCCCTTCAAGCCAGCTTCTTCAACAGAACTACAATACTTGTCATGGAAAACAGCCTTTCTTCTGGCTGTCACCTCAGCACGCAGGGTTTCGGAGCTACAGGCCCTCATGGCTGTGCAACCATTCATCATTTTCCATCAGGACAGAGTTTCCTTACGAACCAACCCTACCTTTATGCCAAAGGTAGTATCCAGTGTAGCTTTGAATCAGACTATCCACTTGCCTACCTTTTATCCTAATCCACAAAACAAAGGGGAAAGACTACTACATTCCTTGGACATTCACAGACAACTTCGTTACTATTTGGACAGGATAAAGCCATTCAGGAAATCCGAGCAACTCTTTGTGTCCTATGCTACAGGTGCTCAAGGAAAGGCTATTTCCAAACAGACAATTTCAAAATGGATAGCCCACTGCGTACACTTTTGTTACTCATTTCATGGAAAAACTGTGCCTGCATGCATTAGATCCCACTCCACCAGGGCCACAGCTACCTCTGCAGCCTTCCTCAGGGGGGTCCCTACCAAGGACATTTTGGAAGCAGCCACTTGTAGTTCAGTGCACACTTTCTCCAAGCACCATCACCTGCCACTATACTCTAAATCTAGAGCGGGTTTTGCCACAGCAGTCTTGCAGGGCATCCTCGCTCCTTCTAGTTCCACCTAGTGCCTACCACCCCTACTTAGCTTTGGGATTCTTCCCATCTGTAATGACTGCAGCTGTATGCATGATGAACATAGTACAGTTTTGTACCTACCATAAGTGTAGATGTTCGAGTGCTCATACAGCTGCAGTCCAGGTTACCCCCCCCCCCTCCGTCCCCTCTTAGGACAGGCCTTATGACATGCACCTTATCATACAACTTATTTGGGGTATTCTCCTATGGTGTATTTGCTTGCAACTACTGTTTTTTGATTATTCTATATTGCATGTTTGCATAAATTTATGTTTTGCCTTCCTCCTGGGGGCACCTGACATCTGGGGCAAGGAAAAACTGAAGAAAATGACGTTGGCTGCCTCTTTTTATACCCCTGCCGCACTGATGTCAGGGAAGAAGCAACGACAACCGACGCTGGACCTAGACTTTGGAATTCGGCCGACCGAGGACCCGCCTGACAGCAGGATAACCCATCTGTAATGACTGCAGCTGTATGAGCACTCTTAACATCTACATTTATGGTAGGTACAAAACTGTACTTTGTTCTTTCCTTACAAAGGGACATATTGATATTTATTTTTCACTGGTGGGGTTCTGCCACCAGAGCCTGGCCTCCTATTTTGGGGGCTTCTGAACGGTTAGGGCAAGAAAAGCTGATGTAATGGCAGCTGCTGCCTTCCTTTATACAACTTTCAACCTGACGTCAGTTTCCAAGCGACAGCAACCAACGCAGTCAAGATCTACCCTGGCAGGGATAACCCAAATGTGATGACTGCACCACTGAAGACACTCGAGCATCTACATATATGGTAAGTGTACACAAATGTACTTTTTTTGATTGGCTTGTATTCTGCAATTACAGGCAATAGCCATTGCGGTATATGAACCAATCAAATAACTGATGTTCTTCATGTTTCACTGTTGCAGTCATCATACTTGGGTTTATCTGCCTGCAGATAGCCCTCATTCGGCCCGAATACCAGAGTCTTGGGATTTCTGCTTCGGATGCTGTCTCCTCTTCCATGAGGTCAGGTCGTCAGGAGTATAAAACATGCAGCTGATGCCAGTACATCAGCTTTTCTCGCCATGCGGGAGCCCGAAGCAGAAGCAGTTCACAAGTGTCGGTTGGCCGCTTCCTGAAATTTTCATTTTTCGGGTTTCAAACCTGAAGTCTTCTAAAGCTTAAGTACCCCGTTGGGGGATCCTTTTTTCTAGCTCTAACCGATGTCAGAAAAAGTTAATTGTTTTGCCTGTGGAAAGGTAATACCTCACAGAGATTTTAATTCTTACTGCATCACCTGTCTAGGCCCAGACCACGATTTTCCTCGCTCTTGGTTTTCTGCCTTAACACCCGAACTATTCATCATCAGGCTATCTTTGTCGCCAAATTCTTTTGCTCTCATTCTCCATATTCCGAAATGGCTTTAGTAAGCCATCCGACTACCGATCTTCCGAAAAAAATGTAAGGATAAAGACAGAGGCAGACCGCATAGACCCAAAACTGCTGACGACGCTTCTGTTATGCTAGTCGCCAGTACTCAGTGAGGCACCTTTGCAGCCCCCAATACCCACTTCTACAGATTTGCAAACCTCGACTGAGACCCATTCGGAGTCTGGTATGCCACGAGTTGCTTTGACTAATGGAACCTGTGGATGTCTTCTACCTTGGATTGGTCCGGAGCTGCTGTGCAGACACCACCTTCTGAGGGTGTATTTCAACCTTCCAATGTTCGTATTAAACCAGCTACTTCATTTCTTACAAAAACTACCAAGTTTCTCTGGTCCAGAGTTTGCACTACGCATAGAAAACAGATGACCAAAGCGCATGCTCAAGCTCCCATGCCACAGAAACTAATGCTTAGAATGGCTGAAGACGTTATAACTTTAATTAGGGGAAGCCAGCCTTCCCCCTCTAAAAGACAAATAATTGATTTTTCCTTCTGATTCTACAGACCATGAGTCCGATGACTCTGATTACCAGGACATACCCCTATCTACCTATGAGTATTCAGATGCAGAGGATTCCATTCCCTCTGCCTCCCCCCCCCCCGAGGGCTTTTCTTTTGGTGAAACTTTTCATACCTTAAGAGAGCATTTCCGCTGGGAATGCCAGGACTACCCACAGTACAAAAAGAGACTCAGAATTTTTAGACTTGCCTCAGCACAGGCCTCTAGCTATACCCCCTGTTTTGGATTTTGTAAATGATGTCTTCATAGAATCCAGTCTTACTCCTGATACTTTACCTCCAGCTCCTAGAAAGCCTGACCGGTACTACAGAGTACCTGACTCTCACAAATTTCTCTTTAAGAATCCCACTGCAGATCCAGAGACCATTTCCCAGGGACCTAAAGGTATTAAGGCTACTACAGTCAAAAACCCTACCCCTTCGGACAGGGATTCTAGAGCTTTAGAAAGATGGGGTAAGAAGGTATATACCTCTGCAACTCTTGCCATCAGGGCTTTAAATTGCCATTTTCACATGTTGAAGTACCAGCAGCATATTATGGAACTAATTAAACAAAAAATGTTGTTGCTTCCACATTGTACAGAAAGTAAAGATTTACAAGACTCAATGCATTCTGCAAACCAAGTTAATAAGCATACTTTGCAGTGTGGTTTTGATGCCTTAGAGGCATCTTGCAGGGCTGCTGTCACTGGGTCTGTACTGAGAAGGCATGCTTGGCTGAAGGAACATATCTTGCCAGACCATGTCAAAGCAAAATTACTAGATGCTCCATTAAATCAGAAAAGTTTGTTTGGCACAAAAGCAGAAGAACTTAAAAAGATGGAGGAAAAAGTTAAATTTATGCAAACTGTCAAAGATTTCTTACAGGTACAACTACCTAGATTCAGTAAGCATAGGCCTTCCAAACACTGGTCCTTTCCAGATCCTCCCAGGCCTTCTCAGTCTAAATTCATGGGCAACAGACCACCAAGACTACAGTCTCAGGGTATACAGAGATCTAAACAGTGGAGTGCACCCATGTCAAAAACAGGGAGTGGTAAGCCACCCCTTTATGGAAAAAGTTCACAATGACTTCTATCATCCTTCCCAGCCATGCCCAAGTACTTGCACCCCTAGGAGGAACACTCGCCCTGCATATAAAAAACTGGATGTCCATTACCCAGGACTGATGGATCCTAAACATTGTATCCCAGGGATACAGATTCTACTTCCACTCACTGCCAACCCCAAGTGGGTGGCCAGACCTTCCTCCAAACCAATGGGCAGAGGCACAAAAGCAAGTACTTTCTCTTCTCAGTATCAGGGGTATTCAGCCTGTTCCAGTAGAGCTAAAGGTACAGGGTTTCTACTCCAGACTGCTCTGGTGCCCGTAAAAGAGAGCTCATGGTGCCCTATCCTGGATCTGCACATTCTCAACACCTTCCTGGTGGTCTCAAAATGCTTACTCTACAACAGCTTCTTCCTATGCTAGCCAAGGACTCCTCGCTAGTCACCCTAGACTTGAAAGAAACTTATCTGCTCATCCCCATAAGGGAATCTTGCAGGAAATATCTACGTTTCAAGGCAGGCTCTATGCACTATCAGTTCTCTGCACTTCCCTTTGGCTTATCTACTGTGCCCAGGGTATTTACAAAGTGCCTGGCTCCAGCCATTGCATACTGCAGGCAGAGAAATATCCAAATTTCCCCATACTTGGATTGATTGCCTAATTCAGGTGGACCGTTAGGAACTGCTACTTCAGCATCTGGTATTTGTAAAGCGACTTCTAACTTCTCTGGGGTACACCATAAATAAAAAGAAGTCACATCTGGTAACCAGCCAAAAGGTTGTATTTTTGGGAGCAAGCTTGAACACAACATCCCAGAAGACATTCCTCACTCCAGAAAAGCAAGTTTATTTGACAAACTACTTCAAACTAATGACCACCAAAACCCAGCTATCTGCAAGGAAAATACTGCAAGCCCTAGGGTTCATGGCCTCATGCATTGTACTAATTCCATATGCAGGACTGCATATGAGGAAACTTCAATGGTACTTAAAAAGTCTGATGTCAACATACTCAGGACCTGGAAACACTGGTTCCTATCATTCCTTGTCTAAGGTCAGATGCTTGCAACCACAACAAGGGGCTTCCTTTCACTCAACCCCTCGCCGTCCAAACCTTGGCAACAGACGCATCAGACTATACATGGGGGGGGCACATGGCAGGCAAATGCATTCAAGGCAAAATGAGCCCAGGACAAATTCACCTGCATATTAGTCAAAAAGAAATGTTTTAGCTGTACAGAATGTTCTGACAGCCTTCAAATACCTTATCCTTCCAGGACAACTCTTGATAAAGACAGACAACACCACAGTTATGTGGTACATAAGCAGGGGGAACTCATTCCTACCCACTCTGCAGGTTAGCCATGGCCCTGTGGAACACAGCCTTGAGCAACCAAGTACACCTGCAAGCTCAATTCCTGCCAGGCAAACAAAATTCACTGGTAGATGACTTAAGCAGAAATCTACTGGACCCCGCACGAGTGGAAACTGGAATCCAACTCATTCAAACTTCTAATCCACAGGTGGGGGACACCAGAGGTGGACCTCTTTGCCTCCCACCAAAACTATCAGTTGAGCAAATTTTGCATCAGAAATCCTCACAACCAAGCATGGAAAGTGGATGCCCTGTCATATAAGTGGAAAACCTCTCAGTCTATGCCTGCCCCTCTTTTCTAAAGTACTACTCAAGATCAAACAGGACAGACCAAGGACAATCCTTATTGCACTAGACTGGCCACGTCAGCACTGGATGTTCTTCATGTTTCACTGTTGCGGTCATTACATTTGGGTAATCTGCCGGTAGGTTGCCCTCAGTCGGCCTGAATTCCAAAGTCTTGAGTCCTACGTCGGTTGCTGCCTCCTCTTCCATGACATCAGGTCGTCAGGGGTATAAAACATGCAGCCGACACCATTTTCTTTAGTCTTTCCGCGGTGGCCGAAGCAGAAGCATTTCGCAAGTGCCGGTCGGCCGACTCCTGTAATATTCGAGTTTGAGTTTCAGAACTGAAGTCTTTACTAAAGCTAAGTACCCCATTGGGGAAACATTTTTCTTGCTCCATACCGATGTCAGAAAAAGTTAATTGTATTACTTGTGGGAAGCAAATACCTCATAAGGATTTCCATTTATACAGTATTCCTTGCCTAGGCCCTGATCACAATGTGCCTGGCTGTCGGTTTTGTGCTAGATTTAACCAATGCACTATTAAGCGTCAATATATCTTTGCTTCAAATTATTTTGGAAACCGATTTAATCACCCAGAAATGTTTTCGGATAGCAATCAGACTACCGGAGTACATAAACGCAAAGAAAAGGACAGAGAGAGATAATCGAGGTCCAAAACCGGCGATGAAGCTTCTCCTAAGCCAGTCCCCAGTTTGCCTGTACTCATTGAGGCACTTTCGCAGCCCCTGATACCCGCTACTTTCAAGACGCAGGCCCCTACCGACACCCATGTGGAGTCCGGCATGCCGCGAGATACTCAAAGTATTGGACACACGGATGTATCTCCCTTGGATGGGTCCAGAGCCGCTGAGCAGGCACTGGCTTCTGAGGGTGTATTCAGTCCCCAACATTTGTATATTAAACCGGCGACAGCTGCAAAACCAAAGACAAAAGCAACTTCTAAAACTAAAAAAACGACGCATGAGCCACGTGCACAGGCCTCTATACCTAAAAAATAGATGATCAAAATGGCTGAAGACCTTATTACCTTGAATCTTCAGATCAGTTTTCTGTTTCTTCTGATTCCTCTTCTGATCAGGAATTATCTATACCTCCCTATGAGGATTCAGATGCAGAGGAGTCTATACCATCTGCATCACCTACTGAGGATTATTAATTTGGAGAAACCTTGCATACTTTGAGGGAGCATTTTTACTAGGAGAGTCAAGATTTCTCAGAATCAAAAAAGAGGCTCAGGGATTTCCTCCTTCTCCCTCAGCACAGGCCTTTAGCCATACCCCCTGTTTTAGATATTGTGGGTGATGTGTTTTCGGAGTCAAGTTTGACCCCTGACACCTTACCTCTGGCTCCCAGCAAGCCTGACCGATATTACAGGGTCCCTGACACTCATAAATTTTTATTTAGAAACCCTGCTGCTGATCCTAAAACTATTTCACAGGGTCCTAAGGGAGTTAAGGCCTCAACAGCAAAAAATCCTACCCCCTCTGACAGAGATTCAAGGGCACTGGACAGATGGGGAGAAAAGGTTTTTATACATCTGCAACCTTGGCAATTAGGGCCTTAAACTGTCAATTTCATATGCTCAAGTATCAACATGTTATGGGATTGCTGAAACAGAAAATGATGTTGATTTCTGAATGTGCAGAAAATAAAGAATTGCAGGAATTATTGCATGCAGCTGAACAGGTTGGAAAGCATACTTTGCAATGTGGTTTTGATTCCTTAGAGGCCGCAGTTACAGGATCTGTAATTAGGAGGCATGCCTGGCTAAAGGAACAAAATTTGCCTGATCATGTTAAAGCTAAATTGCTAGATGCACCTTTACAGCATGATACTCTGGTATTAAGGCAGAAGAGGTTTTAAAGAAAATGGAAGACAAAGCTTAAGTCTGTGCAAACTGTAAAAGACTTCTTACAAGTGCAGCCACCAAGATTCAGTAGACACTGGCCTACAAAAAATTGGTCCTTTCCTGTGTCAGACAGAGCTCAAAGGGGCAAATCCAGACGCCATAAGGGTTCCAGATTCCAGGCACAAGATCCATACAGGTCAAAGCAATGGGGCACTTCTACCTCCAAATCTGGAGGAGATAAACCTCAAATCCACAGAAAACAGTCCCAATGACTTCCCTCTGCCTACATCAAACACATCTTTTGGCAGCACCCTTTGGGGGAAAATTAGCACTTTTCGCTCAAAATTGGCAGTTAATAACCCAGGACAAGTGGGTGCTAAACATAGTATCACAGGGATACAGATTCCATTTCCATACTCTGCCAGTGGCAAACGGTTGGCCAGATCTGCCAAAAAATCAATGGGCAGAGGCACAGAAACAGGTTACGTCCCTCATGGATATAGGGGCCATTCAGCCAGTACCAGAACAGGAAAAAGGACAATGTTTTTTACTCAAGACTGTTCTTGGTACCCAGAAAGGACAAGGCCTGGCGGCCAATATTGGATTTATCGATTTTGAAAACATACCTGGACATTCCAAAATTTAAAATGCTGAGTTTGCAGCAGCTTCTGCCTATCCAGGGCAAGAATGCTTGGCTGGTGACATTAGACCTAAAAGTGGCATACCTGCATGTCTCAATAAGACAATTGTGCAGAAGATACCTCAGATTCAAGGCTGGCTTAATGCATTACCAATTCTCTGCACTGCCCTTTCACTTATCTACTGTGCTCAGGGTCTTTACAAAGTGCCTGGCACCAGTAATTGCATTTTACATACAAAGAAGTATACAAATATATCCTTACTTGGACGACTGTCTCATACAAGCAGAGAACAAGGACATTCTTCTTCAACACCTGGCATTTGTGAAAAGGCTTCTAACATGCCTAGGGTGCACAATAAATGAAAAGAAATCTCAACTAGTACCCTCCCAAAAGATAACATTCCTGGGTGCAAGCTTGAATACAACTGCCCAGATGGCTTACCTCACGCCAGACAAGCAAAGGCAACTGACTACTTACTTCAAACTGATGGCAGCAAAAACCCAGTTGTCTGCAAGACAAATTCTACAGGTTTGGGCTTCATGGCATCCTGCATCCTATTGATTCCATATGCAAGACTGCATATGAGGAAACTTCAATGGTACCTAAAAAGTTTATGGAGTCACCATTGTTACAGTCTGGAAACAATGATTCCTCTCATTCCCTGCCTACAACAGGAGTTTCTATGGTGGGCAAAGGCATGTCACCAAAACATGGGACGGGCCTTCACTCTACCCCCCCTGCCAGCCAAATCTTAACAGACGCATCAGATTATGCCTGGGGGATCCCATGGCGGGAAGATGCATTCAGGGCATATGGACCCCAAAACAAATGCTTCTACATATCAATCAGAAAGAGTTGCTAGCTGTTCAAAATGCCCTAATAGCCTTCAAGGACTTACTTCATCCAGGACAACTACTGATAAAGACGGACTACATCATGGTCTTGTAGTATATAAACAAGCAGGGGGGCACACATTCATACCCCCTTTGCAGATTAGCCATGGCACTGTGGGACACAGCTTTGACTTACCAAATGCATCTTCAAGCTCAATTCCTGCCAGGAAAGCAAAACACACTGGCAGATGATTTAAGCAGAAACCTTATGGAGCCTCACGAGTGGAAACTAGATCCACAAGTTTTCAGCATGATGATAAAGAAATGTGGGAGTCCAGACATAGATCTATTTGCCTCTCCCCAAAATTATCAATTGAAAAGATTCTGCACAAGGACTTATCACAGACAAGCATGGAAAGTGGACGCCCTATCCAGTTTACGCCTTTCCTCCTCTGCCTCTTCTTCCCAAGTTCCTCCTAAAAGTCAGACAAGAGAAACCAAAGATGATACAAATTGCTCCGGACTGGCCCCACCAATACTGGTACCCAATCCTAAGGAACTTGTCTCAATACCCAGCTTGGACCTTACCTCAAAGACCTGAACTACTGTCCCAGCAAAACAATCAGATCCTGCACAATCAACTCCAGACACTGAACCTGGCAGCATGGCTGATCATGTAGTTATAAAAACACCTCTCAGTAAAGCTGTGAATGAGTGTCATTTTGGAAGCCAGAAGGCCTAGTACTAGAAAATCTTATGCTGATAAATGGAAAAGATTCTGTGCTTGGAATTGAGCAAAAGGAGCTGATACAGCAAAACCAAATATTCCTCGGATATTACAATACTTGACTGAGATGCTTGACAAAGGCCCATCTTTCTCATCAATTAAAATCCATGCCTGTGCCATTTCGGTTCATTACAATACAGAGCCACCAATCTTTTCTCATCCTTTACTAAAGCATTGTCTTAGAGGAGACAAACATTTAAGGCCTCCTAGAAGATCACCAATTCCTGCATGGGACCTCAATTATGTGTTGGGAAAGCTCACCCTGCCTCCATTTGAACCAGCTGCTACTGCTGATATAAAGTTCTTATCATGGAAAACAGCTCTGCTACTAGCAATTACTTCAGCAAGAAGAGTTTCAGAGCTACAGGCCCTCATGGCTGTGGAGCCTTTTATCATATTTTACCCAGACAGGGTGTCTCTGAGGACACATCCTACATTTATGCCTAAAGTGGTTTCCAGTGTGGCTCTTAACCAAACTGTTCATCTGCCAATCTTTTATCCAAATCCGCAGAACAAGGGGGAGAGAATTCTGCATTGCTTGGACGTACACAGACAGCTAAGATTCTATTTGAGCAGGACTAAAGCTCTAAGAAAAACTGAGCAATTACTAGTGACATATGCTGCAGGATCAGAAGGAAAGGCTATTTGAAAGCAGACTATTTCAAAGTAGATAAGCTACTGCATTTGTTTCTGCTACTTACACCATGGTAAACCTGTGCCCAAGGGCATTAGGTCTCATTTCACCAGAGCTTAGGTTCATAGGTTCATACTAGGCTATCTGCCCAAGGGCATTTATAAGCCTAGCCCATAGTTATGTGGCTTTCGCCACCCCTTTAGTTTGAAGAAAACTATGCCTATTATTTTGCTGTGCCTCTGTCAAGCAGTGACACTGAAGTAATCCCTGGGGTATATCTGCGATCTCCCATCCATTGGTCAAGATTCCTCTTGAACAAGGCCAGCGAGGTGCTCTGCCTCACATGTACCGGGATTTTGTTCCACAGCATAGGGAGTCTTTGGGTGATGAATCTGTCCCTCCAGCACGTTCTATTAATAACCGTGTCAAGGTTTAAGTCTCCCGCCCTTGTGGTTCTGAGGGATCTAGATTTTTTGAGGTGAAGCATATTCATCAAATCTGGGTTTGACATGGCCTTGTATGTCAGGCACAGGTCACCTCTGAGCAAGCGGTATGCGACTGAGTAGAGCTGGAGTTCTTTCAGTCGGGCAGCATAAGACATATTTTTGAGACCCTTTATCCTTTTGGTGAGGAACGTTTGGGGCCTTTCCACGTGCTGCAGGTGTCGGGTCAGATACATTCCGAATGGGGCATTGTACTCAATCATAGGTCTAATGAGTGATGAGTACAGGGGGACGATGACCTCCCTTGATCTAGATGTGAATCCCTTCATGATCAGGTGGGCAATGTAGAAGGTCTTCCTAACTACTTTAGCAACGTGAGTGTCAAACGAAAGGTTACTGTCAACCTGGGTCCCCAAATCCCTGATAACTTCTTCTGTGCTCATTGGATTGCCACCTATATGGTAGCTAGTAACCTTGTTTTTCCCAAAGGGTATGACTATGCATTTCTTGGCGTTTAACTTTAGGCCATGGCTCTGGCACCAGTTATCCGTTTCTGTGAGGCCCTTCTGAAGGATATCTGTGTCAGATGTGTTTTCGACTATGGCGCCCAGTTTGCAGTCCTCTGCAAACTTTGTCAGCCATAACCCTCCTGTGTTTGCTTGTACTTCAGAAAAGTAGATGCCGAACAAGAGTGGACCCAGGACTGAGCCCTGTGGGACACCACTTGTGACCGGCTTTGAGTCTGACATGGCGCCAGCAACTCTGACCCTTTGGGTTCTGTCACTTAGCCAGTTTGCAACCCATCTTGTGATGTATGGGTTTACATTCAAGCTGATGAGTTTTTCGATGATACCTGAGTGGGGTATTGTGTCGAAGGCCTTTGCCAGGTCGAGGTAGGCTGTATGGACTGCCTTACCCTCATCAATGGCCTTGGTGACTGTCTCGAAAAAGTCAACCAAGTTTAAAAGGCATGATCTGCCTTTGACAAAGCCAAACTGGGTTGGATCCAAAGTCTGCAAGTTCCCTATGTCTTTATTTATGAGTTCCATTATGATCCTCTCCATGGCTTTGCAGATAAGGCTTGTCAAGCTAATGGGACGGTAATTTCCAGGGTCGGTGGAGCCACCGCCCTTGTGAAGTGGGACCACCGTCGCCGTGCGCCACTCCTTGGGGACGTATCCTGAGGTGAGGCTAAGATTAAACAGCTGTCCTAACTGCGGGTTTAATTCCTCATTGAGTTCGTGGAGCACACAGCCGGGGACACCATCCGGTCCCATGGATGCTGTGTTTTTTGCCTTGGAGAGAGCAGTTCTCACCTGAGCGTTAGAGATGATGTCCTTCAAGGATGCATCTGCAGTCCTCACAAATGGGTTGTCCTGTCGTCAGGCAGCCCTTGATCGGCCGGATTCAAAGTCTGGGTCTGGCTTCGCTGGTGTCGCACTTCACCCGGCGTCATAGCTGCAGTTCTTCGGTATAAAGGCATCAGCCGACGCCATTTTCCTCAGTCTTTCTTGCCGTGGCGCCTGAAGCAGAAGCTGTTCGCAAGTGCCGGTCGGTCAGATCCAGAGATTTCTACTACCGAATACTACTTCGAAGACTTCTAAAAAGCTAAGTACCCCGTTGGGGACTCTTTCTTGCCTCAGCCGATGTCAGAAAAAGTGAATAACTGTTTAACTTGTGGGAAACAAATACCTCATAAAGATTTCCACTCTTACTGCTTACCTTGTTTAGGCCCAGACCACGACGTAGCAGCTTGTCTATCCTGTGCTTCTTTTAACCGACGGACGCTTAGACGTCGGTCGGAGTTTGCTGAGCAGTTTTTCGGCTCTGATTTTGCGTATATGATGCCGTCGGATCCTCTGACTACACAAATTGCCAAAAAACGCAAAGAAAAGGACCGACACTCGCGGTCCGCGGTTTCGGCCGAAACCGCGGTTAAGCAAACCGCGAGTGTCTTGGTTTCGGCCGAGACCGAGCAAGCGGTCCTTACTTCAGCCGAATCCATGCCTTCTACCGAGGCCTCTTCTAACCTGGTAGAATCGGCCTCTGAAATTCAACCTGCTGTTGTGGTTTCACAGGAATTATCGGACACTATCCCCTTGGATGTATCAACCCCTGCACATGGTGCTGCTAGGCCTCCTGCAGCCATGTCCATTAAGGCCTTTGCCAGGGCTAAAGCAGCCAAAACTAGTAAATCTGTGCCTGTTAAGCCCCCTTTTCACAGGCCCAGCTCCAGTTCCCAAATGCTTTCTCTGGCAGAGGATCTCATCTCTTTAATAAGGGGATCCCAACCTCATCCAGACAGGGCCTCTCAACCTTCTCCAGAAAAACCCCCTAGAGCAGACCCCCCTGAGCCAGTGTCCACGGATGATTCCTCTGATGTTTCAGAAAATACAGACCATCCAGAGGCTCCTTTCTCTCCCTACGAAGACTCTGATGCTGAAGAGTCGATTCCTTCTGCCTCTCCACCTGAGGAATTTTCCTTTGGGGAAACCTTACATGCCATAAGGGAGCAATTTCAGTGGCAGGGCCAAGATTTCTCAGACTCCAGGAAAAGGCTTAGGACTTTTTTGCATTTACCACAACATAGACCTTTAGCTATACCTCCAGTTCTTTCTGTTGTAGATGATGCATTTAATGATGCTTGTACTGCTCCTGATTCTTTACCTCCAGCCCCTGCTAAGCCCGATAGGTTCTACAGGGTCCCGGACACACATTACCATTTATACAAGGCTCCTTTTGCAGATCCCAAGACTATCTCCCAGGGGCCTAAGGCAGTAGCTTCTACCTCTGTTAAAAATCCCCTCCCCTCTGAAAGGGAATCCAGGTCCTTAGAGAGATGGGGTAAAAAGGTATACACCTCTGCTACTCTGTCAGCTAGGGCCTTGAACTGTCAGTTTCATATGATCCAATATCAGGAGTTTATGCTTGATCAGTTAACTAAGAAACTGTCCTCTGATGAATCTTTAGATAAGAAATATGTTCTAGAAATGGTGCATAACATTCAGCAGGTTAGTAACCATTCCTTAAAATGCGGCTATGATGCACTGGAGGCTTCCTTTAGATCAGCCATGACTGGCACAGTTATCAGAAGGCATGCATGGTTGAAAGAACAGGCCTTGCCGGATCATGTCAAATCAAAACTATTAGATGCTCCCATGGATAAGGTCAATTTATTTGGTTCTCCTGCTCAGCAGGTACTGAAGAAAATGGAAGAGAAGGCAAAATCTGTACAAACAGTGAAAGATTTCTTACAGGTCCAACCTCCTAGGTTTAGCAGGAACTGGCCCTCCAAAAATTGGTCCTTTCCAGACTCCTCTAAGGCACAGAGAGGCAGGAACAGGCGTTCAAGAGGCAGAAATCAATCCAGGGGTGCCTACAGGGGATGCCAGTGGCAGGGCAACAACCAGCGAGGCACAGACGCAGCTGCTACCACTGCTACAGGACAATCACAGTGACTTGGCTCTGGCACCGCCTACCAGGGAACAGATAGCAGCACCCTTAGGCGGGAAGCTAGCCTTATTTTCAAAAAACTGGCACTTCATCACAAGGGACAAGTGGATTTTGCAAACTATAGACCAAGGCTACAGGTTTCATTTCCATACTCTACCAGGAAAAAGAGGAATGCCAAACCTACCACCAAATCAAAAGACAGAAGCTCTAAAACAAATTGCTCAATTAGTAAAAATGAGAGCTGTGGAAAAGGTACCATCTATGGAACAAGGAAAGGGATTTTACTCCAGACTCTTCCTGGTACCAAGAAAAGAGAAAAAATGGAGGCCTATTCTCGACCTGTCCGCTTTAAACACATTCCTCATTGTTCCAAAATTCAAAATGCTGACCCTACAGCAGCTTCTTCCCATGCTGGGCAAGGAGTCTTGGCTGGTAACTCTAGATCTCAAGGAGGCATACCTGCACGTCCCCATACGACCAAATTGCAGAAGATACCTCAGATTTCTTGCACGATCAGAGCATTATCAATTCTCAGCATTGCCCTTTGGCTTATCTACTGCACCCAGAGTGTTCACGAAATGCCTGGCATCAGTAATCGCTCATTGCAGACTTCAGGGAATCCAAATTTATCCATACCTGGACGACTGCCTGATACAAGTGGACAACAAAAACAAGCTAGCAGAAGACTTACAAAGAGTCATTTACTTGCTACAAGCCCTGGGATATACAGTCAATATAAAAAAGTCAAGGCTGCTACCATCCCAAAGAATAACCATTCTAGGTGCAGAGCTGGACACATCAAAACAGATGGCATTCCTAACTGTAGAAAAACAAGAACAACTTCCTCTCTACTTCTTGGCATTAACAAAGCAGAACCATCTAACAGCAAGAAAAGTACTGCAAGCCCTGGGCTTCATGGCATCCTGCATAATTCTGGTCCCTCATGCCAGACTGCACATGAGAAAGCTACAGTGGTACCTGAAGAATTTATGGTCTCAACACAGACACAGCCTGGAAACCAAAATTCCACTGATACCATGCCTGAAGCAAGAGTTCCTATGGTGGGCTCAGGCCTGTCAATCAAACACAGGTTTGCCCTTCTGCAGCCTTCAACCAAGCCAAACCATCACAACGGACGCTTCAGACCTCGGTTGGGGGGCCCACATGCTCAACAAGTGCATACAAGGCCTATGGACTCAAGATCAGCTGCACCTGCACATAAATCTAAAGGAAATGCTGGCAGTAAAACTGGCAATCCAGACATTCAGACCATTCCTCCAAGAAGGGCAGTTGATGATAAGGACAGACAACACCACAGTGATGTGGTACATCAACAAGCAGGGAGGCACACATTCATACCTTCTATGCCGGATGGCACTGGACCTATGGAATGTGGCTCTGAGTTACAACATTCAGTTACAAGCAATTTTTGTACCGGGAAAAGAAAACATTCTAGCAGACATATTAAGCAGAACTACCACGGATGCCCACGAATGGATGCTACACCCGGACATATTCAAAGCCATCACGAGAAAATGGGGACTACCACAAATAGACTTATTTGCATCCCCACTCAATCACCAGCTCAAGAAATTTTGCACAAGGACGTACCACCCACTTGCTTGGAAGGTGGACTCCCTATCTTTCAGTTGGAAAGGCCTGACAGCATATGCATTCCCACCACTTCCTTTGATGCACAAGGTGCTATTGAAGATCAAAGAGGAACGTCCAAGGATCATTCTGATAGCTCCAAACTGGCCAAGACAACATTGGTACCCATTACTGAGGAGCATGTCTCGGGAACAAATGTGGGCACTACCCCTGATCCCATTGCTGTTAACACAGAACAGCTACAACATCCTGCATCCAAACCTGAAAACTCTGCAGCTGACTGCCTGGAACATTACATAAGAGCAACTAACCCAAATTTATCCCAAAGGGTTAAAGACATTATTCTTGAGGCTCGCAGACCTTCAACAAGAAAGAATTATGCAGCAAAATGGAAAAGATATCTCATTTGGAGTACTGCACAGGGAAAAGATGTGTCACTGGTAAACATAGCCAACATCCTGAAGTACTTGGCAGAGCTCTTCCATACAGGCCTGTCCTATTCCTCCATCAAGATACACGCTTCAGCTATTTTGGCAGAATACAGCTTGGATCCCCCTGTCTTCTCACATCCTCTGCTCAGGCAGTTTCTGAGGGGAATTAAAAATGTAAAACCTCCTAGGAAACCACCATTGCCAGCATGGGACTTTAACTTTGTACTAGAAAAATTGACACTTCCTCCTTTCGAACCAGCAGCAACAGCAGAATTACAATACTTATCCTGGAAGACTGCTTTCCTGCTGGCAATCACCTCAGCAAGAAGGGTTTCCGAACTACAGGCATTGATGGCAGTGCAACCCTTCCTGATCTTCCATCAAGACAGAGTGTCCATGAGAACAAATCCTACATTTATGCCCAAGGTGGTATCCAGAGTGTCTTTAAACCAGGCTATCCATCTACCTACATTCTTCCCCAACCCACAGAACAGGGGAGAAAGACTGTTGCATACCTTGGATGTGCATAGACAATTACGCTACTACCTGGACAGGACAAAGTGCTATAGAAAAACTGACCAGCTTCTGGTAGCATATGCAACAGGAAAGGAAGGAAAAGCAATTTCAAAACAGACAATCTCCAAATGGATAGGAAATTGCATTAGATTTTGTTACTCTTTCCACGGAAAGAAAACTCCAGAGAACTTCAGGCCTCACTCCACAAGGGCTACAGCCACTACTACAGCTTTCTTACGAGGAGTGGCTACCAAGGACATTATAGAGGCTGCTACTTGGACCTCCGTGCATACATTTGCCAAGCATTATAATTTACCTTTATACTCTAGATCCCGAGCAGGTTTGTTTTGCAAAGGATCCTAACTGCACCATAATCTCTCTTCATTCCTCCTCCCCTAGTTTGGCTATGGTATTCTACCCATTTGTGAGGACTGCAGATGCATCCTTGAAGGACATAGTACAGTTTTGTACCTACCATAAATGTAGATGTCCGACAGGAATGCATCTGCAGTCAGGATTACCCACCCGCCTTCCCCTCTGTGGTACTCCTAGGGTATTTGCCATCTTTCAGCTAGCTTGGGGGGATCTATTATGGTGTATTTGTTTGTATTTGTTTGTATATATGTACATACATGCTTATTTTATGTGTTTGCTCTCTACTATTTGGAAACATTGGCATTTATCCAAATTTAGCCATCCAAGAGGGCACCTGGCATCTGGGGCAAGAAACACTGAGGAAAATGGCGTCGGCTGATGCCTTTATACCCGAAGAACTGCAGCTATGACGTCGGGTGAAGTGCGACACCAGCCGAAGCCAGACCCAGACTTTGGAATCCGGCCGACCGAAGGGCTGCCTGACGACAGGACAACCCATTTGTGAGGACTGCAGATGCATTCCTATCGGACATCTACATTTATGGTAGGTACAAAACTGTACTTTTGGGGGGCTACAATCCTCTGGTATAGATATCTCTCCTTTTGGGGGGGAGAAGTTAGCACTGAACCTGTCAGCCAGTATGTTGGCAATGTGTGTAGGTTCAGTAATCTTCACATCATTTTGAACTAATTCTGAGCATATCTGGGAGTTTCCTCCTAGGTTTCTAACATAGCTAAAGAAGGCCTTATGATTGTCTTTTGAGTCCTTGGCGATTTTTCTCTCAAAATTTGCCTTGGATAATTTTATGAGAGCTCTTAGTTTTTTACTTATAATGATCAAAGGTGTCTTACCTTTCAAGGATTTTGCTCTATCTTGTAGTAGCTTCCTCCTTTTGTTGTAGAGCTTGTTTATGGCTGGGGTCCACCAGACTGGACGCTTGCCTTTGGTACAAAGAGTCTTAGTTTTGTTTGGGATTGCCTGATCCATGCAGTCCTGTAGGTGCTGGTAGAAGGCATTTGTAAGTGATTCAGCGGTTTGAGTAATGTTTACCACCGGCTCAGGGGCCTTAAAAGAGACCACACTCGTTTTTAGAAGTGTGAAGTCGGCTTTTGAGAAGTTTTTCACTGTGGTCTTTTTTATTTCAGGTGGGGGCGGGATGAGGACCTCCAGCGAGATTAGTTTATGATCTGATCTCACCAGTGAGGGGTATACTTCCGGTGTTGAACATTGTGATCCCGTGTTCGTGATGATGAGATCAAGTATGTTTTCTCCTCTTGTGGGGATGGTGACTAGTTGTTCCATGGCACTTGAGTTTATGAACTCCAGGAACCTTTGGGCTAGAGTGTTTGGGCTTGAGTAGTGTTCCCAGTCTATATTAGGGTAGTTGAAGTCACCTAGTATGATGGTGTTTGGAGATGCATTTATCCCCTCCAGTGTTTTCAGGAAGGCCATGTGAGGTTCCTGTGTTTGAGAGGGTGGCCTGTAACATGCTACAAATTGCAGAGCAGTCTTGCCTATGGTTAATTGCACCTGGATGGTCTCCGATGCATCGTGCATTGCCACCAACCTTGAGGTGTGGGTGTCCTTTATGAATATGGACACCCTCCTTTCTTGGTGTTGTCCGGATTTTGGGTCCGAACATGATATGAGGTAAAACCTGATAGTGCTGGGGTGCTCTCGGGAGCCTTGAACCAGGTTTCTGTCACAGCACAGACATCGATGTTCTCCATACTGAGAAGGGCCTCGAGTGCGTGCATCTTGAGATTGAGACTTCTGGCATTGAGCAGCATTACCCTTAGTTTTTTTTGCTTTTTTGTGTTCTAGGGTGGTCGGTTTAGAATTTGAGCCTTGCCTAAAAAGGCACTATGGGGTGGCAGAGCCTTTGCCAATATCCGGAAGCCCAGGGTGACAGGTGCAAGCCGTCCCTTGCAGCAGCGGCTTGTCCAGCATGTCATCCCAGGCAGACAGACATTGATCCCCTTTGAATGACACCAGAATTTAAGCCAATTATTAAAGCTGATCATCTTATCACTGTATTGTGGCATCATTCTAGGTGAAGGTAGGATACTGCTCAAGGTCAGGGTCATACCTGCCTGGGCTACATAATCAGAGAGCTCCTCAATGTCTCTTTTCATGTAGTCCAAGGAGGTCGTCTCAGGTCGTTGACACCAGCGTGGACAATGACTGAGTCATACTTGTACCCGCTGTTGAGAGACCTGAGTGCTTGCGTTATGTGGCGGATTCTAGCGCCCGACAGGCAGCTTACTGTGACCTTCTCCTTACTCAGTCTGGTGAGCGGGACGTCAGTGTGTCTGACTATGGAGTCACCAATGACGAGTGTGTCTGGCATTGTGTTTGGCCTTATGGGCTGTGACTGTTTGACACTCTGACTGTGTGGTCTATGTGTTGCATGTGTTGGGTCCTGAGGTGGTAGTTGTTTGGGTGTCTGCTTTGGTGGCCTCTGCTGTTTTGGTAGATTTTTGATCAGAGCCTCCGAGTATGTCTTTGTGTGATTATGTGTATGATTTGAAGTTGTGATGGTACTATGTGTGACTGGGTATGTAGTGTGTGTGGTTACCTTCTCCTCCTGTCTGGTCTTGCCAGTCCTATGTTGAGAGAGCTCAGCCTCCAGTTTGGCCATATAGTTGCATCTCTCGCATGTATTTGTGTTTTGTGGGAGAAGGAGAGGATTGTCTGTGTACATGAGACAATTGTAACATTGCCTCAATATTCCCAGGTTCACCAGCTGAGCAGGAGAGGGCACTAGCAACTGATCCCTCGACATGCTAGAAGTAATAGATATATAAAAAAAAAAAAAATTACAAAAGACTCCGGGGGATGTGGGTTCTAGGCTGGTGGGGTACTATCTATAATAAAAGTGCTTTATCAAGGTGAAAGTACTGTAGGAGCAAGTGCTAGGCTTTACAGATAGAGAATAGTCTACTTGGGAATCAAGTAGAGATGAACTTTTTAGTTATAGGATACGCTGGTTAGTTCAGCAGTACAGTTCGAGGAAGGTAGTTTTAAGGGAAAATTTGAAGAGTGGACTTTAGGTAGCCCGAATAGTTTAACCTTGTTTAACCGCTGCTGCTCTTGTGTGCAACAGTGGCAACTCCGCGCTAAAGCGCGCTTTATAGCAGGGGGCTGGAAAAAACAGGAAATGACCCAAAATGGCCAACGAATTACTAGTTGCTGTCTCTAACCACTCCTTTGAGGACAAACAAGCAGCTCAGTACTCCCCACTCCCACTGGTGAGTAAAGAAACTACCTCTGGCCACACAAGAAAATGGAGGAACATAGGAACCAAATACAAAGCCCAGGGATCAGCAAAATCTGATCACTGGAACAACTAGCTAGGAATGTTTAGGAAAGCAGAAGTATTTTTTTGTTTTTTTTAGTTTTTTTTTTGCACACAGACAGAAAAAATACAGTAAATGCTTTGTTTTTCGACTAAATTGCTATCAAAGGCTGGTACACTTGAGTGTATTAGCCTGTTTGTTACTTTTAAGCAAAACTTTAGCCAACAAGTGCAATCAACAATTTAAGCACAGAAAAACAGGAATATCAGGTAATAAAACAGTAATATAGGCATAAACAGTAGTCGAAAAGCACAAAAGATCGAAAAATGCAAAATAAAATGTTTAAAAATACTTATAATCAAGAAAGTTGCTTTTTCTGCTCTCTGCTGGCTTAGGAACTCTGCAGGGGACCACGAGGAGCTATGCCAAGTTCTCCAATGCCAGAAAAGCCCGCCAAAGCGTGCTTTATAGCAGGGGGCTGGAAAAAACAGGAAATGACCCAAAATGGCCAACAAATTACTAGTTGCTGTCTCTAACCACTCCTTTGAGGACAAACAAGCAGCTCAGTACTCCCCACTCCCACTGGTGAGTAAAGAAACTACCTCTGGCCACACAAGAAAATGGAGGAACACAGGAACCAAATACAAAGCCCAGGGATCAGCAAAATCTGATCACTGGAACAACTAGCTAGGAAAGTTTAGGAAAGCAGAAGTATTTTTTTGTTTTTTTTTTAGTTTTTGTTTTGCACACAGACAGAAACAATACAGTAAATGCTTTGTTTTTCGACTAAATTGCTATCAAAGGCTGGTACACTTGAGTGTATTAGCCTGTTTGTTACTTTTAAGCAAAACTTTAGCCAACAAGTGCAATCAACAATTTAAGCACAGAAAAACAGGAAAATCAGGTAATAAAACAGTAATATAGGCACAAACAGTAGTCGAAAAGCACAAAAGATCGAAAAATGCAAAATAAAATGTTTAAAAAATACTTATAATCAAGAAAAGTCGCTGTAGCTGCAGCTACTTCAGCAGCCTTTCTCAGAGAAATACCAACCAAAGACATTCTAGAGGCTGCTACTTGGAGGTCTGTTCACACCTTTACAAAGCATTATCATTTGCCTCTCTACTCTAAATCCAGGACAGGCTTTGCCACTGCAGTTCTGCAGGGCCTTATAGCCGCACCTAATGCTGTTTAGCTCCAGCCTCCCAACCATAGCTTTGGGATTCTGCCCAAATGTAATGACTGCAACAGTGAAACACGAAGAACATAGTACAGTTGTGTACACTTACCATAAATGTAGATGTTCGAGTGTATTCACTGTTGCAGTCCAGGTTACCCTCCTGCCATCCTCCTTTCATTATGGAGTTTATCTTTCCTTCTTTATCTTCTACAACCTATGTGGTGTATTTGCTTGTAGACGAAGGTAAAGTTTATATTGATGCATGTGTGTGTGTGTATCTATCTATCTATAATATATATATATATATATATATATATATATATATATATATATATATATATATATATATATGTATATATATATATATATATGTATATATATATATATATATATATATATATATGTATATATATATATATATATATATGTATATATATATATATATATATATATGTGTATGTATATATATATATATATATATGTATATATATATGTATATATATATATATATATATGTATATATATATATATGTATATATATATGTATATATATGTATATATGTATATATGTATAGATATATATATATGTATATATGATATATATATATGTATATATGGTATATATATATATGTATATATGGTATATATATATATGTATATATGGTATATATATATATATGTATATATGATATATATATATATATATGTATATATATATATATATATATATATATATATATATATATATATATATATATATATATATATAGATATATAGATATATATATATATATATATATATATATATATATATATATATATATATATATATATTTTTTTTTTTGCTACCTTTTTGGGGGCACCTGACATCTGGGGCAAGAAAAATGAAAGAAAATGGAGTCGGCTGCATGTTTTATACCCCTGACGACCTCACATCATGGAAGAGGAGACAGCAACCGATGCAGGACCCAAGACTTAGGAATTCAGGCCGACTGAGGGCAACCTGCCAGCAGATTACCCAAATGTAATGACTGCAACAGTCAATACACCCGAACATCTACATTTATGGTAGGTGTACACAACTGTACTTCCCCACTCCTACACAGTCTGACAACAATGCCACCCTGGCACCTACATCAGACCCCCCTCCATGTTGTCCCAGCAGGAGGGACAGATTTTGCATCCCTGAACCTTGCAGCCTGGCTTTTTCCCTGAATACACCACCAGCAACCCTCAGCAAACAGGATGGTCTTCATGTTTCACTGTTGTAATCATTACATTTGAGTTATCTGCTTGCAGGTAGCTTTCAGTCGGCCTGATTAACAAAGTCTTGGGTCCTGTGTCTGTTGCTGTCGCTTCTTCCATGATGTCAGGTCATCAGGGATATAAAACATGCAGCTGACGCCATTACATCACTCTTTTTTGCCATGCGGTGCCCGAAGCAGAAGCAGTTCACAAGTGCTGTTCGGCCAACTCCTGAAATTTTCATTTTCGAGTTTCAGAACCGAAGTCTTCAAGTAAAGCTAAGTACCCCGTTGGGGAAACTTTTTCTTGCTCCTTTTTGATGTCAGTAAAAGTTAATAATTGCATTACTTGTGGAAAGCAAATACCTCATAAAGATTTTCATTCGTACTGTATTCCTTGCCTAGGCACTGACCACGATGTACCTTACTGTCGGTTTTGTGCTTAATATAATCAGTGAACTATCCGTCCCCTTGGTATATTTTCACCTCTAATTATTTCGGTTCTCAGTTTAATTATCCAGAAATGTCATCGGATAGCCATCCAACTACCGGGAATCTGAAAAACGCAAAGATAAAGACAGAGACAGGCTGCCGAGGACCAAAACTGCAGACGACACTTCTCCTAAGCCAGTCGCCAGTTCGCCGGTACTCAGTGAGGCACTTTTGCAGCCCCTGATACCCACTACTTCTGATTTGCAGGCCTCTACTGAGACCCATTCGTAGTCCGGTATGCCACGAGATGCTTCAACTATGGAACCCGCAGATGTCTCTACCTTGGATGGGTCTGTAGCCGCTGTGCAGGCACTGGCTTCTGATGGTGTATTCGGGCCTACAGACTTGCATATTAAACCGACGCCTCCTTCTTCACTTAGACCTAAATCTCCGACAATGCCTAAAGAAATGACGCCCAGGCCACATGCTCAGTGCTCTATGCCTAAAAACAAATGATAAGAATGGCTGAAGATTTAATAACTCTAATCAGGGGTAGCCAACCCCCCTTTCTAAGAAGCCTAGGACTGAAGTTGTTTATGAATCTTCTGATCAGGATTCTGTTTTTTCTGATTCTTCTGATGATCTGGATTTGCCCTTATCTACTTATGAGGATTCTGATCAGAGGACTCCATTCCCTCTGCTTCCCCTCTAGAGGATTTTTCTTTTGGGGAAACCATGCATACTCTAAGGGAACATTTCAACTGGGATAGCCAGGATTTTTCTGAATCAAAAAAGAGGCTTAGGGATTTCTTCCTCCTACCTCAGCATAGGCCTTTAGCTATTCCTCCTATACTAGACATTTTTGATGATGCTTTTTCGGAATCTAGTTTGGCCCCTGATTCCTTGTCTCCTGCTCCCAGAAAACCTGACATACTACAGGGTCCCTGAATCACACAAGTTCCTTTGTAAAAATCCTTTTGCGGATCCAGACTATTTCACAGGGGCCCAAGGGAATTAAGGCTTCTACTGCTAAAAATCCTACCCCTTCTGATAGACTCCAGGGCACTGGATAGATGGGGTAAGAAGGTTTACACTTCTGCAGTCTTGGAATTAGGGCTTTAAACTGCCAGTTTCATATGTTGAAGTATCAGCAGCATGTTATTGGATTGCTTAAACAGAAAATTATGTCGATTCCTGAATGTGTGGAAAATAAAGAATTATAGGGTTTAATGCATTCTGCTGAACAAGTTGGAAAACATATTTTGCTATGTGGTGTTAATTCTTTGGAGGCCTCTTGCAGGGCTGCTGTTACTGGGTCTGTGCTCAGAAGGCATGCTTGGCTAAAGGAGCAATCTTTGCCTGATCATGTTAAAGCTAAATTGTTGGATGCTCCCTTAAATCAGGTCCGCCTGTTTGGCAAGAAGGCTGAGGAAGTTCTTAAAAAGATGGAAGATAAAGCTAAATCTGTGCAAACTGTTAAAGATTTCGTACAAGTTAAGCCTCTGAGATTTAGTAGGCACTGGCCCTCTAAGAATTGGTCCTTTCCAGCCCCTTCCAGGTCTTCTCAAGCCAAGCCCAGACACAGCAAAAGCCCCAGGTTTCAGTCCCAAGGGACACACAGGACTAAGCAGTGGGGGGGCCCCCACTTCCAAATGTGGGAGTAATAAGACTTCTTCCTATGGTAAACTGTCTCAAAAACTTCAGTTTAAAATTTCCAAGCACTTATCAACTGACTACCCCTTTGGGGGGAAAGATTTCTCTTCATGCAAAGAAATGTGAACTCATTACCTGGACAAATGGGTTTTAAATGTAGTGTCCCAGGGATACAGATGTCACTTCCACATGTTGCCAACACCAAGCGGGTGGCCGGACCTACCCCCAAATCAGTGGGCAGAGGCCCAAAAGCAAATACTTCCCAATTTAAACATGGGGACTATTCAGCTGTACCAGAAGAGGAAAGGGGACAAGGTTTCTACTCGAGACTTTTCCTGGTACCCAGAAAGGACAGTTCATGGTGACCTATCCTGGACCTGTCTACTCTAAACACTTTTTTGGAAGTTCCAAAATTAAAAATGCTGACCACCAATTACTTCCTATGCTAGCCAAAGATGCCTGGTTGGCAACACTAGATTTAAAAGAAGCATACCTGCACATCCCAATCGGGGAATCTTGCAGAAGATACCTACGCTTCAAAGCAGGCTAAACACACTATAAGTTCTCTGCACTGCTCTTTGGCTTATCTACTGCACCCAGGGTATTCACAAAGTACCTAGCTCCAGTTATTGCATTTTGTGGGCAAAGAAATTTTCAAATATACCCATACCTGGACGATTGTCTAATTCAGGCAGAAAGCCAGGACATACTTTTGAATCATCTGGCCTTTGTATAAAGGGTTCTAACTTGTCTGGGGTACACCATAAACAAAAAGAAATCGCAGCTGGTACCCTGTCAACAAATTATATTCCTGGGAGCAAGCTTGAATACAACTTCCCAGATGGCCGACCTCACCCCAGAGAAACAAATTCATTTGACAACCTACCGCAAACAAGTGGCCACAAAAACCCTGCTAACTGCAAGACAAATACTGCAAGCCTTGGGTTTCATGGTCTCCTGCATTCTTCTATTTCCATATGCAAGACTGCATATGAGGAAACTGCAGTGGTATCTAAAAAGCCTATGGTGTCAACATTCACAGGATCTAGAAGCAATTATTCCTATCATTCCTTGCCTATGCCTAGAGTTCCTTTGGTGGGCAGAGGCCTGCCACCAAAACAAGGGACTACCTTTCACATCACCCCCTGCCGTCCAAACCCTAACAGATGCATCAGACTATGCATGGGAGGCTCATCTGGCAGGGAAGTACATTCATGGCAAATGGAACCCAAGTCAAATGCATCTGCATATCAATCAAAAAGAAATGTTAGCTGTACAGAATGCTCTGACAGCCTTCAAGGACCACGTTCTTCCAGGGCAACTAATGGTAAAGACGGGCAACACCACTGTTATGTGGTACATAAACAAGCGGGGTGGGTACACATTCTTACCCCCTCTGCAGACTAGCCATGGCATTGTGTTACACAGCCTTGAGCTACCAAGTGCATCTACAAGCTCAATTCCTGCCTGTAAAGTTAAATACACTGGCAGATGGACTAAGCAGAAACCTCATGGACCCACACAAGTGGAAACTGGAACCAAGGATCTTCAACATGTTGACAAGCAAGTGGGGGAGCCCAGTCATAGACCTGTTTGCCTCTCCCCAGAACTACCAATTGGACAAATTTTGCACAAGGACTCCCCACAAACAAGCCTGGAAAGTGGATGCTCTGTCCTTCAGCTGGAAAAAACTATCAGTCTATGCCTTCCCCCCTATGCCTCTGCTCTCCAAAGTACTACTAAAAATCAGGACAAACCAAGGATGATTTTGATTGCTCCAGACTGGCCCCACCAACACTGGTACCCCCTCCTGCGCAGTGTGTCATGGTTATCCCCATGGCATCTGCCTCAAACTTCCTTCCCTGTTGTCTCAGCAGGAGAACCAGATTCTGCACCCTCAGCGTCTAACACTGAACCTTGCAGCCTAGCTGATTACATGATCTCTCCTTTACCATCTCTCAATAAACCTGTGATGGATATCATTTTAGAGGCTAGGAGGCCTAGCACTAGAAAATCCTATGCTGAAAAATGGAAAAGATTCTGTGCCTGGAACCAATATCATGGGATGAGCACAGCAGCGCCCAATTTACCTCAGATTTTACAATACTTAACTGAGATGCTTCATAAGGCCCTGTTCTTTTCTTCCATTAAAATCCATGCCTCAGCCATTTTAACACAGAACCCTATCTCTTCTCGCATCCACTGCTCAAGCAGTTCCTCAGAGGGGCCAAAAATTTGAGACCACCCAGGAAAGTTCCAACCCCAGTCTGGGATCTTAACTTTGTTTTGGAGAAACTCACTTTACCTCCTTTCGAGCCAGCAGCTACTGCAGACTTAAAATTTTCTTCTTGGAAAACAGCTTTCCTTTTAGCAATCACTTCAGCTAGAAGGGTTTCTGAATTACAGACCCTTATGGCAGTGGAGCCTTTCATCGTCTTTCATGCAGACAGGGTGTCCCTCAGATCTTCAGAACCAATCCATCCTTCATGCCCACTGTGGCTCTTAATCAGTCCATTCATTTGTCAACCTTCTTTCCCAATCCACAGACCAAAGGGGAATGGATACTGCATTCCTTAGATGTGCACAAACAACTCAGATTCTACTTGGACATGACTAAATCTCAAAGGAAATCAGAACTGCTGGTAACATTTGCTGCAGGGGCAGAGGTGAAGGCTGTTTCAAAGCAAACCATTTCTAAATGGATAGGCCATTGCATTCATTTCTGTTATAAGCACCATGGAAAACCTGTCCCCTAGGGAATCGGACCTCACTCCACCAGGGCTGCTTCTACCTCTACAGCATTTCTCAGAGGTGTCCCTACCAGGAACATCCTAGAAGCTACTACCTGGAGTTCTGTACATACTTCCAGCAAGCATTACCATTTGCCACTCTTCTCTAAATCCAGAGCTGGCTTTGCCACTGCAGTCTTGCAGGGCCTTTTAGCTGGTCCTAATGTTATCTAAATTCCTCCTCCCAACCACAGCTTTGGGAATCTACCCAAATGTTATGACTGCAACAGTGAAACACGAAGAACATAGTACAGTTGTGTACACTTACCATAAATGTAGATGTTCGCATGTATTCACTGTTGCAGTCCCTACCTCCCTCCCAGCCCCCTAAATTCTTTTGGCTATACCTCTACTTTCCTTACTATGCTTAAAAGCCTTTTTGGTGTATTTGCTTTTTTGTTGGAGGTATATCTTTGTATTTGTATATTTAATTGCTCCACATTAGGGCGGCACCTGACATCTGGGGCAAGAAAAACTGATGTAATGGTGTCTGCTGCATGTTTTATACCCCTGATGTCGTGGAAGAAGTGACAGCAACTGACGCAGGACCCAAGACTTTGTTAATCAGGCCGGCTGAAGGCTACCTGCAAGCAGATAACCCAAATGTAATGACTGCAACAGTGAATACACTCAAACATCTACATTTATGCTAAGTATACACAACTGTACTTTTTGGATGTCATCCTTGAGGCCAGAAGGCCTTGTTCTAGGAAATCCTATTCAGAAAAGTGGAAAAGATACAGATCTTGGAGCCAGTCTCAAGGAAAGGACACAGCCATGCCCACCTTACCTCAAATCCTAGATTACCTAGCAGAGCTGCTCCACAAAGCCCAATCCTTCTCATCAATTAAGATTCATGTGTCTGCCATCTCAGCTCATTACAATACTGAGCCACCTCTCTTTTCTCATCCACTGATCAAACAGTTCCTGAGAGAAGCTAACAATTTAAGACCCCCGAGGAGAGCTCCCAGCCCTCCCTGTGACCTTAACTTTGTACCAGAGAAGTTTAAACTTCCTCCTTTTGAGCCTGCTGCTACAGCAGAGTTAAAATTCCTCTCTTGGAAAGCAGCTTTGCTTCTAGCCATCACTTCAGCAAGAAGATTGCCTGAGTTACAGGCTCTAATGGCTGTGGATCCCTTCATTATTTTCCTTGTTGACAGGGTTTCCCTCAGAACTAACCCATCATTTATGCCCAAGGTGGTATCCAGTGTGGCTTTAAACCAATCCATCCATTTACCAACCTTTTTCCCTAATCCTCCGAATAAAGGGGAAAGGATCCTGCACTCCTTGGACGTGCACAGACAGCTCAGGTTCTACCTTGACAGGACTAAGCCTTTCAGAAAATCTGACCAGCTGCTAGTCAGATTTGCTACAGGGGCAGAGAGGGCAGGGCCATTTCAAAGCAAATAATTTCCAAATGGATAGCACACTGCATCCATTTCTGCTACAAACACCATGGAAAAGCTACCCCACAGGGGATCAGAACTCATTCCACTAGGGCTACCTCAACCTCTACATCATTTCTCAGGGTGTCCCTACTAGGGACATCCTGGAAGCTGCAACCTGGAGTTCTCTACACACCTTCACCACGCCATTACCATTTACCTGTCTTTTCTAAATCCAGAGCTGAATTTGCCACAGCAGTCTTAGTGCCTGCTAGCCAGCCCTAATACTTCTTGACTGCCTCCACCCTTCCTCAGCTTTGGGAATCAACCCAAGTGTGATGACTGCAACAGTGTAACACAACATAGTACAGATGTCCTTCAAGAATGCAACTGCAGTCCTTACATATGGGTTGTCCTGCCTCAGGCAGCCTTTCGGTCGGATTCCAAAGTCTGGGTCCGCGGCCGCTGATGTCGCCTCTTCCCCAACGTCAGAGTGGCTGAGGTATAAAAGCATCAGCCGGCGCCATCTTCTTTTAGTCTTTCTTGCCGCACGGTGCCCGAAGCAGAAGCAGTTCGCAAGTGCCGGTCGGCCAGCTCCTGTGTTTTCAGTTACCGAAGTCATCAAAAAGCTAAGTACCCCGTTGGGGAACCTTTTCTTGCCTCAGCCGATGTCAGATAAAACTGCAAAAGTTAATAACTGTTTGTCTTGTGGTAAACAAATACCTCATAAGGACTTCCATTCTTACTGCCTTCCCTGCCTTGGCCCAGACCACGACGTCTCGGCCTGTGCTGCCTGTGCTTGCTTCAATAAGCGCACACTCAGGTGCCGGGCAGAATTTGCTGAAGAATTTTTGGGAAAATTACTCCTATATCATGCCGCCGGAACTACCGACAACACATATTTCAAAATGGAAGGACGGGACCGACATTCTCGCCCGCGACTTCCACCGACACCTCACCAAAACCTACCACGAGTGCATCGGTCTCTTCAGAGGCGGTAATTTAACAGCTCCAGACCAACGACACGCTTTACAGCTCATCACTTCCGGCCCTGGATATCATTTTAGAGGCTAGGAGGCCTAGCACTAGAAAATCCTATGCTGAAAAATGGAAAAGATTCTGTGCCTGGAACCAATATCATGGGATGAGCACAGCAGCGCCCAATTTACCTCAGATTTTACAATACTTAACTGAGATGCTTCATAAGGCCCTGTCCTTTTCTTCCATTAAAATCCATGCCTCAGCCATTTTAACACAGAACCCTATCTCTTCTCGCATCCACTGCTCAAGCAGTTCCTCAGAGGGGCCAAAAATTTGAGACCACCCAGGAAAGTACCAACCCCAGTCTGGGATCTTAACTTTGTTTTGGAGAAACTCACTTTACCTCCTTTCGAGCCAGCAGCTACTGCAGACTTAAAATTTTCTTCTTGGAAAACAGCTTTCCTTTTAGCAATCACTTCAGCTAGAAGGGTTTCTGAATTACAGACCCTTATGGCAGTGGAGCCTTTCATCATCTTTCATGCAGACAGGGTGTCCCTCAGATCTTCAGAACCAATCCATCCTTCATGCCCACTGTGGCTCTTAATCAGTCCATTCATTTGTCAACCTTCTTTCCCAATCCACAGACCAAAGGGGAATGGATACTGCATTCCTTAGATGTGCACAAACAACTCAGATTCTACTTGGACATGACTAAATCTCAAAGGAAATCAGAACTGCTGGTAGCATTTGCTGCAGGGGCAGAGGTGAAGGCTGTTTCAAAGCAAACCATTTCTAAATGGATAGGCCATTGCATTCATTTCTGTTATAAGCACCATGGAAAACCTGTCCCCTAGGGAATCGGACCTCACTCCACCAGGGCTGCTTCTACCTCTACAGCATTTCTCAGAGGTGTCCCTACCAGGAACATCCTAGAAGCTACTACCTGGAGTTCTGTACATACTTCCAGCAAGCATTACCATTTGCCACTCTTCTCTAAATCCAGAGCTGGCTTTGCCACTGCAGTCTTGCAGGCCCTTTTAGCTGGTCCTAATGTTATCTAAATTCCTCCTCCCAACCACAGCTTTGGGAATCTACCCAAATGTTATGACTGCAACAGTGAAACACGAAGAACATAGTACAGTTGTGTACACTTACCATAAATGTAGATGTTCGCATGTATTCACTGTTGCAGTCCCGGTTACCCTCCCTCCCAGCCCCCTAAATTCTTTTGGCTATACCTCTACTTTCCTTACTATGCTTAAAAGCCTTTTTGGTGTATTTGCTTTTTTGTTGGAGGTATATCTTTATATTTGTATATTTAATTGCTCCACATTAGGGCGGCACCTGACATCTGGGGCAAGAAAAACTGATGTAATGGTGTCTGCTGCATGTTTTATACCCCTGACGTCGTGGAAGAAGTGACAGCAACTGACGCAGGACCCAAGACTTTGTTAATCAGGCCGGCTGAAGGCTACCTGCAAGCAGATAACCCAAATGTAATGACTGCAACAGTCAATACACTCAAACATCTACATTTATGCTAAGTATACACAACTGTACTTTTTGGATGTCATCCTTGAGGCCAGAAGGCCTTGTTCTAGGAAATCCTATTCAGAAAAGTGGAAAAGATACAGATCTTGGAGCCAGTCTCAAGGAAAGGACACAGCCATGCCCACATTACCTCAAATCCTAGATTACCTAGCAGAGCTGCTCCACAAAGCCCAATCCTTCTCATCAATTAAGATTCATGTGTCTGCCATCTCAGCTCATTACAATACTGAGCCACCTCTCTTTTCACATCCACTGATCAAACAGTTCCTGAGAGAAGCTAACAATTTAAGACCCCCGAGGAGAGCTCCCAGCCCTCCCTGTGACCTTAACTTTGTACCAGAGAAGTTTAAACTTCCTCCTTTTGAGCCTGCTGCTACAGCAGAGTTAAAATTCCTCTCTTGGAAAGCAGCTTTGCTTCTAGCCATCACTTCAGCAAGAAGATTGCCTGAGTTACAGGCTCTAATGGCTGTGGATCCCTTCATTATTTTCCTTGTTGACAGGGTTTCCCTCAGAACTAACCCATCATTTATGCCCAAGGTGGTATCCAGTGTGGCTTTAAACCAATCCATCCATTTACCAACCTTTTTCCCTAATCCTCCGAATAAAGGGGAAAGGATCCTGCACTCCTTGGACGTGCACAGACAGCTCAGGTTCTACCTTGACAGGACTAAGCCTTTCAGAAAATCTGACCAGCTGCTAGTCAGATTTGCTACAGGGGCAGAGAGGGCAGGGCCATTTCAAAGCAAATAATTTCCAAATGGATAGCACACTGCATCCATTTCTGCTACAAACACCATGGAAAAGCTACCCCACAGGGGATCAGAACTCATTCCACTAGGGCTACCTCAACCTCTACATCATTTCTCAGGGTGTCCCTACTAGGGACATCCTGGAAGCTGCAACCTGGAGTTCTCTACACACCTTCACCACGCCATTACCATTTACCTGTCTTTTCTAAATCCAGAGCTGAATTTGCCACAGCAGTCTTAGTGCCTGCTAGCCAGCCCTAATACTTCTTGACTGCCTCCACCCTTCCTCAGCTTTGGGAATCAACCCAAGTGTGATGACTGCAACAGTGTAACACTACGAACATAGTACAGATGTCCTTCAAGAATGCAACTGCAGTCCTTACATATGGGTTGTCCTGCCTCAGGCAGCCTTTCGGTCGGATTCCAAAGTCTGGGTCCGGCGTCGGCTGATGTCGCCTCTTCCCCAACGTCAGAGTGGCTGAGGTATAAAAGCATCAGCCGACGCCATCTTCTTTAGTCTTTCTTGCCGCGCGGTGCCCGAAGCAGAAGCAGTTCGCAAGTGCCGGTCGGCCAGCTCCTGTGTTTTCAGTTACCGAAGTCATCAAAAAGCTAAGTACCCCATTGGGGAACCTTTTTTTGCCTCAGCCGATGTCAGATAAAACTGCAAAAGTTAATAACTGTTTGTCTTGTGGTAAACAAATACCTCATAAGGACTTCCATTCTTACTGCCTTCCCTGCCTTGGCCCAGACCACGACATCTCGGCCTGTGCTGCCTGTGCTTGCTTCAATAAGCGCACACTCAGGTGCCGGGCAGAATTTGCTGAAGAATTTTTTGGGGAAAATTACTCCTATATCATGCCGTCGGAACTACCGACAACACATATTTCCAAAAAATGGAAGGACCGGGACCGACATTCTCGGCCCGCGACTTCCACCGACACCTCGCCAAAACCTACCACGAGTGCATCGGTCTCTTCAGAGGCGGTAATTTAACAGCTCCAGACCAACGACACCGCTTTACCGCTCACTTCGGCCCTGGAGGCTTCCCCGGTGCCGGTTGTTGATTTTCCTCCTGAAACTGAAGCCCAAGATTTGCCTGACACCATACCAGTGGACAAAGTTACTCCAGCACGTGGGGCAGCTAGGCCTCCGGTGTCTATGTCCATCAAGGCCTACACACGTGCTAAGGCTGCCAGCCAGGCTAAGTCTCACCCTCCAAAATCTTTTTCACAGGGTCCCACTTCTGATAAACAGATCATGACTTTAGCTGCAGATCTAATTTCCTTAATCAGAGGCTCTCAGGCTCTTCCAGACAGAGGTTCTTAGCCGCCTGCAGACAAAAGGCCTAGGGTTGAGCAGACAGATACCCTTTCCTCAGATGAAGCCTCTGGTGACTCAGACCATTCAGATTTCCAGGAAGAATCCTTCCAGGCCTACAAGGATTCTGATGCTGAGGAATCTATTCCATCTGCCTCTCCTCCTGAGGATATTTCTTTCGGGGAAATTCTCCACTCCATGAGAGAGCATTTTCAGTGGCAGGGCCAGGAATTCTCCGACTCCAGGAAAAGGCTTCGTACTTTCCTTAAGTTACCCCAGCACAGGCCTTTAGCTATCCCACCAGTGTTAGATGTATTGGATGATGTGTACTCAGACTCCAGTGCTTCTCCTGATTCTCTCCCTCCTGCTCCTGTCAAGCCAGACAGATATTACAGGGTTCCTGAAACTCATAAACATCTCTCTAAGGCCCATTCTGTTGATCTAGAAACTATTTCCCAGGGGCCCAAAGGAGTGGCCACTTCCACGGCCAAAAATCCTTTGCCCGCAGACAGGGAATCTAGGTCCCTGGAGAGGTGGGGCAAAAAAGTTTATACATCAACCACCCTTGCCATGAGGGCCCTTAACTGTCTTTTTCATATGTTTCAGTATCAGGATTTTTTGATGGATGATTTGCAGAAAAAGTTAGCCTCTCCTGAGCCTTTAGATAGAAAGGCCTTGCAGGATTTGGTTCATAATACACAGCAGGTTAGCAATCATTTTCTTCAGTGTGGTTATGATGCATTGGAAGCTTCATGTAGGGCAGCTATGACAGGGGCCGTCATACGCAGACATGCTTGGTTGAAAGAACAGGCATTGCCAGATCATGTTAAAGTAAAGCTTCTAGATGCATCTCTGGAAAAACACAAGCTATTTGGTGCTAATGCTCAGGATGTGTTGAAATCAATTGAGGAAAAGGCTAAATCAGTACAAACAGTCAAAGCTTTCCTCCAGGTTCAGCCACCAAGGTTCAGCAGGAATTGGCCTTCGAAGAATTGGTCCTTTCCAGACACTGACAAGTTCCAAAGGGGAAAAAACAGGCGTGCTCGAGGTAGAGGGCAATACCGAGGCTCCTACAGGGGCCGCCAATGGCAACCAACTAATCAGAGAAGTGGCGCAGGGACTTCTACTGCTCCACAGGGACAGTCACAATGACTTGACTTTGACACCGCCGACCAAGGCTCAAAGAGAAGCACCTTTAGGTGGAAAATTATCCTTATTTTCAAAAAATTGGCACGTTTTAACAAAGGACAAATGGATTCTGGACATAATAGACCAAGGTTACAAGTTCCACTTCCATACCTTACCAACAAGACAAGGCATGCCAAACCTGCCACAAAATCAAAGGGCAGAGGCACTCATACAAGTTTCAAAGCTGCTACAAATCAAAGCAATAGAAAAGGTTCCTCCTCAGGAACAAGGCCAGGGATTCTACTCAAGACTGTTCCTTGTTCCAAGAAAAGAAAAGCAATGGAGACCTATACTGGACTTGTCGCTCCAAACACTTTTTTCATTGTGCCAAAATTCACAATGCTGATGTTACAGCAACTTCTTCCCATGCTGGGCAAGGGGTCTTGGCTGGTTACTCTGGACCTCAAGGAGGCATACCTGCATGTCCCAATCAGACACAGTTGCAGAAGTTACCTCAGATTTCTTGCAGGGTCAGAACATTATCAATTCTCAGCATTGCCTTTTGGCTTATCTACTGCACCCAGAGTATTCACGAAATGCCTGGCATCAGTAATTGCACATTGCAGACTCCAGGGGATACAAATATACCCTTACCTGGACGACTGCCTTATACAAGCGGACAGCAAGCAAGCCTTGATAAGAAACTTGAACTATGTCATTCACTTACTACAGGCTTTGGGATACACAGTCAACATTCAAAAATCATGACTACTGCCATCCCAACAAATAATTTTTCTAGGAGCCAAACTGGACACAAACTCACAAATGGCTTTCCTCACAGAGGAGAAACCAGAACAATTACTAGATTACTTCAAAAGCCTAGCAAAGCACACCCAGATGACTGCAAGGAAAATCCTGCAGGCCCTGGGTTTCATGGCATCTTGCATTCTTCTGATTCCACTGGCAAGACTACACATGAGAAAACTACAATGGTACCTAAAAAGTTTATGGTCTCAACACAGCCACAACTTAGAAGCAATTATTCCACTCATTCCATGTCTACAAAAGGAATTTTTGTGGTGGGCACAAGCAAGCCAGCTAAACGAAGGCATGTCTTTCAACAAACCTCAAACAAGCCAAACCATTACAACAGACGCCTCAGATCATGGATGGGGGGGCGCACATGGAGGGCAGATGCATTCAAGGGCAATGGGCACCCCGGGAACTGCATCTACACATCAATCAAAAAGAGATGTTGGCAGTGATTCATGCAATAGAGGCCTTCGGAAAATTTCTTCAGCAAGGTCATCTGCTAATAAAGACAGACAACACCACTGTTATGTGGTACATAAACAAACAGGGAGGCACTCATTCTTTACCCCCTCTGCAGACTAACAATGACTCTTTGGGAAAAGTCCCTGAAACTGAACATACAGTTGCAATCCCAGTTTGTTCCAGGCAAGGACAATGTTCTGGCGGACAGTCTAAGCAGAAACATCTTGGACCCGCACGAATGGATGTTGCATCCAGACATTTTTTCACAAATAACTCATGCATGGGGGAGGCCGGACATAGATCTCTTTGCCTCACATCTCAATCATCATCTGAAGAAGTTCTGCTCGAGGACACACCATCCTCAAGCCTGGAGAAAATGGATGCTCTCTCCTTCAGCTGGAACTCTCTAACAATCTATGCATTCCCACCTCTACCATTAATGACCAAGGTGTTACTGAAGATCAAAGCAGAACAATCGAAAGGCATTTTGATAGCTCCAGACTGGCCAAGAAAGCACTGGTATCCATTACTAAGGAGCATAACTCACACCAAGCCGTGGCCCCTGCCTCAATGGCCTCTGCTTTTGACTCAGCACAATTACAACCTGCAAACATTGCAGCTGGCAGCTTGGAGGGTTCCATGACTTCTCCCCATATCTCTCTCTCCAAGGAAGTTCAAGAGATCTTACTGGAAGCACGCAGACCTTCCACCAGAAAAACCTATTCAGCCAAATGGAAGAGATTCAACATCTGGAATGCCAACAAGGGTCAGGATGCATCAGTAATGAACATCCCACAGATACTAGAATACTTGGCAGAAATGCTACATAATGGCCTTTCATATTCTTCCATAAAAATACACGCTTCAGCAATTTCAGCAAAATACAACTGTGATCCACCTGTGTTTTCACATCCTTTGCTAAGACCGTTTCTAAGAGGGATAAAGAATATCAAACCTCCAAGGAAACCACCAGTGCCTGCATGGGACCTCAACTTCGTCTTGAAAAAATTAACCCTTCCACCTTTTGAGCCAGCAGCATCTTCAGAATTGCAATTTCTCTCCTGGAAAACAGTTTTCCTGTTGGCAATTACCTCAGCAAGAAGAGTCTCGGAGATACAGGCCCTCATGGCAGTACCTCCATTTCTCATTTTTCATCAGGACAGAGTTTCTTTAAGAACCAATCCTTCATTCATGCCAAAAGTGATATCCAGGGTGTCTCTAAATCAAGCAATTCACCTGCCTACCTTCTTTCCCAATCATCAAAATAAAGGAGAAAAGCTGCTACACACTTTGGACATACACAGACAATTGCGCTACTACTTGGACAGAACAAAAGCCAACAGAAAGTCTGACCAACTATTTGTAGCTTACGCTGCTGGAGTACAAGGAAAGGCAATTTCCAAACAAACAATTTCAAAATGGATTGGACACTGCATCAGATTCTGTTATTCTTTCCATGGAAAAGGTGTGCCAGCCAATATCAGGCCACACTCCACCAGAGCTATAGCCACCTCCACAGCCTTTCTAAGAGGGGTGGCTACAAAGGACATTCTAGAAGCTGCTACATGGAGCTCCGTGCATACATTTTTCAAGCACTACAAACCTGCCTTTATATTCCAGATCCCGAGCAGGCTTTGCTTCGGCAGTCCTGCAGGGCATTTTAGCTACACCATCTTTATCTTAGATCCTACCACCCCCAGCTTGGCTATGGTATTCAACCCATATGTAAGGACTGCAGTTGCATTCTTGAAGGACATAGTACAGTTTTGTACCTACCATAAATGTAGATGTCCGATAGATATGCAACTGCAGTCAGGTTTTCCCTCCTTCCTACCCCTCTGTAAATTCTCCTTTTTGGGTCCACCCCCCTTTTTCAAATTAGCTGGGGATATCTGTTATGATGTATCTGTTTATTACTGTTGTGTATGTCTGGAATTTCTTATCCAGTATCTAAATTTAGCCTTCCTTGGAGGGCACCTGGCATCTGGGGCAAGAAACACTGAAGAAGATGGCGTCGGCTGATGCTTTTATACCCCAGCCGCTCTGACGTCGGGGAAGAGGCGACATCAGCCGACGCCGGACCCAGACTTTGGAATCCGGCCGACCGAAGGGCTGCTTGAGGCAGGACAACCCATATGTAAGGACTGCAATTGCATATCTATCGGACATCTACATTTATGGTAGGTACAAAAGTGTACTTTGTGTGCACTTACCATAAATGTAGATGTTAGTGTATTCACTGTTGCAGTCCTGGTTACCTTCCCTCCAGCCCCCTGACTGTTCTATGCTTTCTACCTATCCTCTTTTTGGCCATCTGGGTCATGAAAAACTGATGTAATGGTGTCAGCTGCATGTTTTATACCCCTGACGACTTGACGTCATGGAAGAGGTGACAGCATATAATGCATAAATTCCAAGACTCTGGTATTCGGGACGACTGAGGGTTACCTTCTGGCAGATAACCCAAGTGTGATAACTGCAACAGATAATACACTTGAACATCTACATTTATTGTAAGTGTACGCAACTGTACTTTCCCGAGGATGGGAGCCAGTGAGAGCTCCCTAATATATGACCATTCATGTACCAGGAAAGGTTGTGGAAAACTGCATTTAAAGAGAGGGAAAAATATAAAATAAAAGCAAAACAGTACCAAAGTAAATAACTGCAATACCAGCAATTAAAAGGAATCATTTTAACTGCTGGTATTGCAGTTATTTACTTTACTGTTTTACTTCTATTTTATTTTTTCCTTGTCTTTAAAGGCATACCTCTCAACCTCCTAAAGTAAGAAATCTAGACAAACCCAATAGCCAAACATAATGTGGTGATAAAGCCACAAGAATAGGGACCATTTTTAGCTATTGCTCTTATAAACTTAGCAGGTTGCTAGAATAACAGGTGATGTTATGTGATCCTATCTCGCCTACATTCTGAATGATGGGTTCGGAGCCGATCCCTCGGCTCCGACTCGGCACGCTTATGCCAAAGAGCGAAGTCTCTTATTGGCTGAGCTTACTATATCCCAGGATGCACCACTACCAGTCCCCCAGATCTCGTTTGCCGCTTCCCTGCGAAGACGTGGTCTCGAGCTGGCTGGGCTGAGTAGTTTTATTAACTAACTTTTCTGTCAGTTTTGCTGTTTTTGGTCACAAAAGCTGTTTTAACGGCTATCGCTCTTTGTGTACGCTTGATTGTGAAATTTTTGTGTGTGATTGGGTTGAGTTTGTTTTCGCCCTCCATCAGGGCCTTCCCGGACTGTCAACCTGTTAAAACTTTACAGGGTCTCAAGTAAATCTTAATTGTTTAGAGTTCCCTGTCATTTTCAGGAAGTGTTTGCTAAGCTATAACTGTGAGCTTAAATTTATCATCAGTAAATTGATAGTTGTTTATTTTCCTGTCAAAGTTACTAGAATTGTTTAACATCATGTCTCAAACTCCTAGGCCTTCGGCTTTAAAAATGTTCAAATGTGGTTTCAAATGTCTATCACAGACGATCATTCTCTGTGTATATTGTCTAGGGCAAAGCACTTGCAGGAGTCATGCAGCGTATGTCACGCTTTTTCCTCAAGGGTCCTCCAGGAGAGGAAAAATAAATTGATTCTTAAGGGGCTAATTAAACCTTCCTTTGAAGAAGCCTTGGCATCCTCTCCTGCTCCGCCAAAAGAAAAGGGCTTCGGTTCCGACCAGTCCGTTGGATCCGACTGCCAAGAGACTAGGCAGGCCTCCTTCGGCTCCAAAGACTTCGGAGCCGAGGTCGGTCTGCCTCGATGCCACCAGTATCGACTCCTCTGGCTTTGGAGCCGATGGCTGGGGCATCGAGGCGGGTCACCTTCGCCGGCTCCGCTGCTCGGAGCCGACAAGGGTCGCCGCCAGACACTTCCTCCTCGGCGAAGTCTACCTCGGCACCGATGGAATCTGGTGTGAGTATTCCTCGCGCCGATACTCATCAAGTCGCCTCGAGCCGGTCCCCTAGCCCTTTGGGGCCGATGGAGAGGCCTTCTCGAACCCGCTCTGTTTCCTCTCGGTCTTGAGAATGTCGGATTCTGATATAGACAGGGTGCTCCAAAGACTGTTCCAGTCCCCAGTCTTCCAAAATTTGTTTCGGTTCCGACCCAGTTGGCTTCGGAGCCGATGACCTTGGCCCACCCCATTGCCATTCCTCCTCCGACTGCTTCGCCCGCCGGAGCAGGTGCTGTTGGAGCCGGTGGAGATCTCAGGGTCGGCTCCGACCCTTACTCCAACCAGCCTTCGGGTCCGAGTTTGGTACGCTGGACTTCTTCGGCTGGACCCGGGGTGATGTTTCGGGACCTATGCTTTCGGTTCCGAGTCTCCCCCTCGGTGCTACAGCTGCGGGACTTGCGACGGCTAGCACGGCTCCTGAGACCGGACTCTCCCAGGATTCTGGGGTCCGGCTTTCAGGGCCATGAGGAGTGCCTTGGCCAAGTCCTCTTCGCCATCTCTCCGGTTTTACCGCACCTTCCCTGGGCGTGGAGACTGGGTCTTTGGCAGTTCCCCTGTCCGTAGCCAGCGGAGCCCCGAGGCCTGAGGTTACCCCCAGTGGGGGTTCTCCTCATCCTGAGGGTTCTTCGTAGTTGTCTTCAGAGGAACCCCCAAGGAAGAGATCGTGCAAGAGGAAGCACGTGGACTCCCCGAGTCTATTACATCAGACACTGATATGGATGATGCAGAGGGTCCCCGTCATCCTCGGATGATGTCTCATTTGCAGACATCTTAGAGATCCTCAAACAACGAGGCGGCTGGATATCCAAACCCCTCTGCGGACGAGTCAGTGCTCCTCAAGGCCTTTGGAGCTCAGCCCTCCGCCTCCTGGGTGTCTCCGCCTTCACGAGCTTCTGGATTTAGTTTGTCGGGCGGGAACATCCAGATACCGTGGAACCAGTCCCTTCGCCCAAATAAATTTTTGTCTGCTCCCCGAGAAGGAGTTCCTTACTAAAGGCGTGGCTGTAGATGCCATGGTGGTGGCATCTGCTACACAACAGGACGTGGCAGAGGCTTCAACGTCCGTCCATCCTCCTAATAAGGAGTCTAGGAGTATGGACAGGTACGGAAGCGCACCCTGACTTCAGCGGCCTTTACCTTAAGGTCTCTGAATTATTTGGCACATTTTACCAGGCTTCAGAGGGATCTGGTCAAGGAGTTGTCAGATTCCTCTCGGTAACCTACCTGAGCAGCTAGCCCAGTCGGTTAGCTCTCAGTTGGCTATCCTTACGCCAATTTCTAACTCGTCCATGAGGCTCATTTCCTATGCGGCGGGTAGAGCGGCAGGCACAGGCGTGGCTCTAGACAAGCCTGGCTCGCTTGTGTCAGTTTCGGAGGCCTTCAAGTCTTCCTTCCGACGCTCCCTTTGATGGGTCCTCATTGTTTGGACCCAAGGTGAAAGACACCCTTACCGCTGTGAGCAAGAGGGAAAACTTTATCTGCCGAGGTGCCGTTATTCCACTCCCTTTCGCCTTACCCCAAGGCTAAAGGAGGGGGAAAATGTGGTTCCAAATCTCGCAAGTTTTTCTCCCAACAGCAGGAAGATTCCCGTCCAGAGGCAGAGGACGGGAAATTTTTCAGGGAGACGCCGTCCCAGAGGCGGCAGAGGGCCCGCAATTCTGGAGACCGCGAGTCCTTTCGTGGCTCTTCAGCCTCCCACACGCCATGAGGGATTGCCCGGCTGTGCTCCTCGAGCCAGTCGGGTGTCGTTTTGCCAAGCACCTAAAAGCCTGGGAGTCAATCACTCAGGACAGATGGGTGCTTCGGATCATTGCCGGAGGTTACACCATCCCATTCACATACTCAACCCCACCGTCCAAGAGAATCCCGGACCCACCACCCAGTCAAAGGGAAATAGCAGCCGCAGAAGCTTTAAAGCTGCTAGAAAAAGGAGTCATCCAACCGGTCCCCACAGACCAGATCGGATCAGGAAATTACTCCAGGTTCTTTTTAGTGCCAAAAAAGACAGGGGACCTGAGGCCAATATTGGATCTCAGCAAACTGAACCAATCCGTCACGAAATCCAAATTCCGAATGGTCACGTTACAATCCATTCTCCCATTATTGGAGGAGGATGTTTGGATGTGCTCCATAGACCTCAAGGACGCCTATTATCACATACCGATACATCAGGCGTCCAGAAGGTATCTGCGCTTCAGCCTGGGAGTCAGTCATTACCAATTTTGCTCTGCCCTTTGGTCTCACCACAGCCCCAGGGTGTTCACCAAGTGTTTGGCAGTAGTGACGGCTCACCTGAGAAGTCTTGGATTCCAAGTGTTTCCCTATCTCGACGACTGGCTCCTGACTGCCACCACCAGGCATCTACTAATGGACAACCTCAAAGCCACCATCTCCTGGGTGTTTCCTGGGATTACATTCAATTGGTCAAAGTCTGTCTTGCTGCCCTCTCAACATAAAGTTTATAGGAGCAGAGATAGACTCAAGATTGATGCGCTTTCTTCCTGCCGAAAGGATCCAACTTTACAGGGCCAAGTTCAAGCTCTGATCTCGAGATCCAAAGCCCCAGCCAGGATGGTTCTACAGGTTTTAGGCTCAATGTCTGCCACGGTTCTTTTAGTTCCTCTAGCAAGATTACACATGAGGATTCTTCAGTGGCTCTTGTCAACTCAATGGTCCTTTCAGGATCTTCCCCTCAATCATCACATCATGATTACGGAAATATGCAAAAGGGACCTTCGCTGGTGGCTTCAGACATCCAACTTGGATCAAGGAAAACCCTTTGTTCTCCCCCCTCCAGTGGTTACCCTGACGACAGATGCCTCCCAGATAGGGTGGGGGGGGCATTGTCTGGGCAGGCTAGTTCAGGGCTCCTGGCTTCCAGACGAAGCTCTTCTCCACATCAACGTGTTGGAGATGAGGGCTGTACTTCTATCGCTACAGGCCTTACACAAGTTTCTTCCTCAGGGCATCATCGCCATCCACACAGACAACATGTCGGTGGTCTGGTATCTGAACAAACAAGGAGGGACCAGATCGCCCTTTGCAGAGAGGCCATGAGAGTTTGGGAATGGGCTGTAGCTACCAACCGCTTCTTGGTAGCGACCCACATCCCGGAAAGTCAAATGTATTGGGACAAATTAAGCAGGACAATTCTCTCTCCTCACGAATGGTCTCTAAACCGCACAGTAGCAGCCCAGGTTTTCAAGAGATGGGGACTGCGCGCGACCTATTTGCAACTCCACAAAACGCCAAGTGCCAAAGGTTCTTCTCCTTGATCCCACATCAGGAAGTACCAGCCATGGATGCTCTAGCACAACCTTGGCCAACAGGGCTACTTTATGCCTTTCCTCCAATTCCACTTCTTCCCAAAGTTATTCAAAAGCTTCTCAACTGGGGTCTTTAATGATTCTGATTGCCCCATACTGGCCTCGTCAGATATGGTTTCCTTACCTGAAGAAGCATGCAGTGGACGATCCGTGGACCTTAGACCTGATTCCGGACTTGCTGATCCATCAGTCGGGACATTGGCATCAGTCCCTTCAATCTTTGAAATTGACAGCTTGGCTCCTCCACTTCCGACCTTAGTTAGAAGGCACACACTAGACCCGAAGTTGTTCACATTTTATCTTCGCCCACAAACCCACCACTAACAAATTGTACCTCAGTAAGTGGAAGAGGTTTGCTATCTGGGCTCAACTCAAGGGCTTAGACCCTATCACTGCTCCTGTCCCAGAGGTTTTGAAATTCTTAACATCCCTGTTTAATCAAGGATCTTCTGTCTCAACTATTAAAGTCCAACTAGCGGCTATCTCTAAATTCCACGAATCCACGGATCCTCCTTTGATGAGCAGCAGACTATGCAAAACGTTCATTAAAGGTGCGAGTCTATTAAGACCACCAGTTTTCATCCTGCCTCCGTGGGATCTTGATTTGGTGCTTGGCATTAACATCTTCCCCTTCGAACCGGCTGCTACATGCGAGTTAAAATATCTGTCTTGGAAAACGGCATTCTTAGTGGCTATTACTTCTGCAAGAAGAGTTTCAGAGCTTCAAGCCCTGTCTATTAAACCACCGCATTTGATTTTCCACAAGGATAGAGTATCACTTAGGCCTAATCCATCCTTTGTCCCAAAGGTCTGTTCTAGTTTCTGTCTTCAACAATCTCTAGAGCTACCAGTTTTCTTTCCAAAATTCTCCAATGAAGCAGAATACACTCTCCATAAATTGGATGTTCACAGGCAATTACGCTTCTATTTAGACAGGACTCAGCAACTTCGTAAGTCAGAGCAGTTGTTTGTGTCCTTCTCAGATAATAAATTGGGCCAAACCATCACAAAAGCTACTATCTCAAAATGGATCAGAGATTGCATAACTCAGGCCTATTCTTCTTCAATAAGCAACTTACAACATCTATCAAAGCTCATTCTACCAGAGCTATGGCTACTTCTATAGCCTTTCATTCCAAGCTCGCTATATCGAAATCTGTGCTGGCTACTTGGTCCAACCCGAACACTTTCATTTCCCACTACAAATTGGATGTGGCATCTAAAGGACGAGCATCTTTTGGTTCCACGGTACTCAGGAGTGTTTCCCAGTGAGCCACCCAGGTTTCAGCTCCTAGGACGCTGTCCCATCATTCAGAATGTAGGCGAGATAGGATCACATAACATCTTTTAGTTATGTACTCACCATAACTTCAGATGTTTGGGATCCATCTCACATTCCTAATACCCACCCTCCTTCCCCCTGCCTTGGAGATCAGAAGAGATTGAACGGTTTTGAGTTCTACTGTTTTATCTTGTTTCATCTGACGATGTTATATAAGCAGGGCGTGCATGTGTGCATGTATGGACAAACTAGATCTGGGGACTGGTAGTGGTGCATCCTGGGATATAGTAAGCTCAGCCAATAAGAGACTTCGCTCTTTGGCATAAGCGAAGTCGGAGCCGAGGATCGGCTCCGAACCCATCATTCAGAATGTAGGCGAGATGGATCCCAAACATCTGAAGTTATGGTGAGTACATAACTAAAAGTTATATTACAGTACATGATCTGAAGGCTATGATGTCCAAAACTGAAATTTCTTTCATTATCTTTATTGTTTCATTACTCTGTGATTTGCTAGAAAACTACGTAATCTGGTGTTAATCTTCATTCATTCCTTACTAATGGGTTATCGGTTCTGTCCTCGGAACCGAGCCGGCCAATATCAAGCTCGCATCAGCCAGAAACTCTTGAGTCAAGGTCCTAACCAGAATGCCCTGCTCCCGGTTATCTCAGATCTTGTTTGCCTCATTGCTGAACAGACGTATCAAGCCACTGTCTCAACTAAGTGTCTAATTTTTTGACAGTTTATGTATTATTACTTTAAAAGTTTCTCAAAAGTTTATTCTAATATTTCCCTACCCGATCGCACACTTTAGACTCTCTCCCTTTAGTCTTTTTCCCCTTATTACCATCTTTTCTTACCTCGTAATTCCCCATTACCATTGTTGGTAATCCTTTTTCTCTTTTTACCCTTTTCTTGGGTAGCTCTTATTCTTCCGTTTGCTACTGTGCTTCTCCACAACAGCTATGTCGGATAAGAAAAGTTCCATTAGTTTCAAGCAGTGTAAGGATTGCGGCCGTAAGTTACTGCTTTCTGATGGCCATGACTTAAATGTCTACTGTCTTAATGTCTCCCACTTGACTGTAGATCCTCCGTGTGGGATCAGTAAAGACTTCTCTACCAGGACTCTCAACGAGAGGAAGAATAAGTTAATTTTGAAAGGTCTCAAGTCTCCTTTCTCTGAGGCTATTTCTGGGTCGGAGGGCTCACACCCCTCCTGTTAAACCCCGCAAGAGGCGTTCTTCCTTTTCTTCATCAAAGTCACTCCCTTCTTCTCCCTCTGGAAATCGTAGGGAGTCAACTCACAAGAAGGTGAAATTGATTACTACTCCGGCATTGCCACCTTTGACCCTGTCGGCTCCAGGTTCGGCACTGCCCCAAATGATCCTGACTACAACCACGTCTCCTTTATCAATGTCAGCACTGGAGTTCCCGGTGCAGACAACTGTGGTTCTGACAGTTCTGTCACAACCCCTAATGGCACCATCAATACAGGTTCAGTCCCTTCGGCACCGTTGGTATAGTCACCTTCGGCTCCAAGTATGACTCTTCTGTACTCCATGGCGCAGACTTTTTCAGCATCGACATGTACTTTGGTGCAGTCCTTCTCAGCATCATCCTTATTGCTGGTGCAGACCCTTTCCACTATGGCACAGTACCCTTCGGGGCAGACCTTTGCCTTTACGGTGCAGACGCCTTCAACTACCATGGCGCTGACATCTTCGGCGCAGACTTTTTTCCACACCACTTTCTTTGGTGCAGACTCAGCTCCAAGTTCTGCACCTATTGAATTAGCAAGGACCAAATATTCACCTTCATTGGATCCTTTTTCAAGCAGTCAGCATAGTCCTTTCCTGGAAAGGCCAGGATCGCCATCAGCCTTCTCCATGAGGACAACCAAGAGTCTTTCTGAGCAGGATGTGTTGGGGCTTGTTGATAAGTTGCTTGTGGCCAGAGGTCTCTCTCTCAACCATCGAAGTCCACATTCCCTCATTCAGGGCAGCATATTTTGCCTCAAACCCCATCGTGTACTCCTCCTTTGACTTCCACTGAAGTCTCGAAGCCTATTACTCCAACTGCAGCTTCCCTCCCTCCGACTCCAGTAGTGGATCTCACTTTGGAACCAGAGTCGTCCTTGTGGCCTTTGGTGCACTGGGCATTGGGCTCTTCACAGGCCAGTGGCTGTGCCGTTGGGGAGGGCATTCCTGGCTCCATGCTGATTTTTTTTCTATGGCACCTTCCAGGGATGCACTCACTCTCTTACGGTTCATGGTCCTCTTGAGACTCCTGGTCTGGGGTGGGTTGTGACCCCGGTTCCGAGGTTGTCTTGCTCGGTTCCGGGCTCCCATCCCTCCTTGGGCGGGCCAGCCTTCCAAGCCATGGTCAGGAGACCCCATCTTTGCAGTCTTCCCCAGAACCTCCCACTGAGGAAGAATCCCGCAAAGTATCATGTAAGAGGAAGCACATGGACTCCAATGAGCAGTCATTGACTGAAGATACAGATTTTGATGATGGGGAAGGGTCCCCATGGTCACCCTCTGATGAGGTGTCGTTTGGTGACATCCTCAAGATCCTTGGAGAGGGGTGACTGGAAGCCCTCTTATCCTTACTCTGAGGAATCCGTATTCCTGCAAGCTTTTCATGGCCATCCCCCTACCTCCTGGGTCACCCTGCCTGCCGATGAGCTTGTGTAGCTCATCGTCCGTGCGCATGGAAGGCTCCTGATACCATGGAAGTGATACCTAAGAGGCCTGATAAAATATTATCACCCCCACTGGTGACATGGTCTCCCCATAGATGCTATGGTGGTGGCAGCTGCTACGAAGAAGGATTTGGCAGAATAGAGCCAAACTGTCCAGCCGCCCAATAAGGAGTCACGGGCGATTGACAGATTAGGGTAACGTGTGTTTGCTTCATCAACCTTCACCGTAAGGTCTTTGAATTATTTGGCACATTTTACCAGGCTTCAGCGAGATCTCATCAACCAGCTCTCTGAAACCTTGGCTGGACCTGTTTCCTGATGAAGTTCATGATAATGTGGCTTCTCAGATAGCCACCCTAGAGTCCATTTCCAACTCTTCCATGCAACTTATTTCCCTGGAAGGGGCGGCAGACGCAGGTATTGTCGCCAGATGACATGCTTGGATGTACCTTTGTGACTTTGCAGACTCCTTCCTTCATGAATGCCCCTATAGACACCGCTTCTTTGTTTGGCCCAAAGTCAAGGATATGCTGGCACGGTGCGAACAAGATGGTAAGACCTTGTCTGCTGTTGGTGTCAGACACTCCACCCCCTCAGCTATTCTACTCTAGAAATCAGAGGAGTGGAAAGATCTGGCACAAGAAATCACAAGGTTCTTTCCGGGATGCATGTGCCGAGTTTTCCCCTAGAGGCAGAGAGGGAAACTCGAATGGAAAACACCCCTTTTGGTGCAGAGGAGGTCTGTGAACCCGGGGTTCCAGAGATTCTTTCTCTGGCCAACTCTGTCAGCACTCCTGAAGCGTTGCCCGACTGCTCACCTCTGGAAGAGGTCCGGGGTCGTTTCTCCTTGTACTCTGCTAAATGGCAAAACATAACTGATTCTTGGATACCAAACACAGCAAACAAACTGGGAAATTAAGACACAAGTCCGGCGTGCTAGTATCCTCCTAAGTTGTACAACAACACTATAAATCCACTCGAAACACAAAGTCAGGTGATAGAAATCTTCACAAAGGCAACGTAAAAGGAATACTGGTTCCCACCAGGGTTGAACGAGACTTGTTCTATTTGTAGTATCCTAAGACTAAAATGTCTAAAAAAGTTAAGTCAGGATGGCTTAGGGTACAGGCTATTTCATACTCATTGTTCACTTCACTTCAGTATAGAGAGTATTTACTGACACTATAATAGAAGTACCAGTGGATCCTTTTGTTCTACCTTATTAGCTTTGAAGTATAACTGGTTTTATAAGTTATAGAATATAACTGTTTGATGTCTTCCCACACCAACACTGATAAATATATATATCGTTATAACATACATTTACTTTTGTTACATTTTATATGTTACAGTTCTTGTTTATATCAATGTATGTATAAAGTTGCTGCAGTATTGGTTTATCCTTTTTAACTTGTCTAGGTTTATTGTTACTCTGCCTTTTAGTTTCCCAGTTTGATTAATTAATGATCAGCTGTGCTTATAAAAGGAGACTCTTTTAAATTTATGGTTATAACGTTTCTGATGAAGTTTATCTGACTGAAGCAAATGAAAAGCGCTTAAAACATTTTAATAAACCAGTATTCATTTTATGTTGCCTTTGTGAAGATTTCTATCACTTGACTTTGTGTTTCGAGTGGATTTATAGTGTTGTTGTACAACTTAGGAGGATACTAGCACACCGGACTTGTCTTAATTTCCTGATTCTTGGATACAATGGATTATATCCAGAGGCTATCACATCCCCTTCCATCTTTGCCCAGTCTCATCAAGAGTGTTACCCAATGTCCCACCCAGTCAAAGGGAAAAACAGCACACGAAATCAAAAAGCTGCTACAAAAAAAAGTGTCATCCAGATGGTCCTCCTAGACAAATAGGATCTGGATTTTACTCAAGGTTCTTTTTAGTGCCAAAAAAGGCAGGGGAATGGAGAACAATTCTGGATCTCAGTACACTAAACAAATTTGTAAAAACAGAGAAATTCCGTATGGTTACGGTTCTATCCTTCCTCTTCTGGAAAAAGACTATTGGATGTACTCTGTACATCTTCAAGATGCATATTACCACATAAAAATGGACAAACGCTCAAGAAGAGATACCTCCGCTTCTGTATAGGAGACAGTCACTACCAGTTTTGAGCTCTGCCCTTCGGTCTCTCTACAGCCCCCAGAGTGTTCACAAAATGCACGGCAGTGGTTATCGTTCACTTGCGACTTCAAGGATTCCAGGCATTTCTATATCTAATCGACTGGCTCCTTACTGCCCCCACCAAGTGTTTACTGGAAGAAGTCCTGCAGTATACCCTCTCAACAGCTCAAAGCCTGGGAATCACTATAAACTGGGAGAAATCCAACACAACTGAAACTCAGTCTTTGGAATTCTTAGGGGGTACTGTTGGACACGAGAAATTGCACAGCATCCCTTCCAGAGCATAGACTTCAGAGAATAAGACAAGTTCAACCACTGCTCTGTCACAACAAATCCCCAGCTCGATCTGTACTTCAGCTATTGGAGTCAATGGCAGCTTCAATTACCATTGTTCCCCTAGCCAGATTTCACATGAGACTTCTTCAATGGCTACTTCTCACTCAGTGGTACCCTCTGCAACACCCTTTGTCTTTTCAAATAAGTGAGACTCAGAGATGCAAGCAAGATTTACTCTGGTGGACATCTCGAAATCCCCAACAATGGTCTGTCACTTTCACCGCCCATCAGCTGATAGCCACGGTGACCACGGATGCCTCCCTGATGGGGTGGGGGGGCTATGTCAGGCAAACTCGGTCCAAGGCACCTGGTTGGAGACAGAGGCCCTTTTGCATATCATTGTCCTGGAATTAAGGGCGGTGCTTCTAGCATTGCAGGCATTTCACGCCATCCTTCCATCAGAGACTGTTGCGATCCAATCAGACATGTCAGTGGTCTGGTACATCAACAAACAAGGGGGCACCAGATCTTGCCCGTTATTCCGGGAGGCCTTGAGAATATGGCAATGGGCGATAGCTCACAACTACTTTCTGATTGCAATGCACATTCCCGGGAGCCCCAATGCGATAGCTGACAAATTGAGCAGGTGCATTCTACAGCCTCACGAGTGGTCCCTCAATCCTCTGATAGCGGCAGAAATCTTCCACCACTGGGGCCAGCTTGCTGTGACCTATTTGCCTCCCCAACCAACTAGAAGTGCAGCAACTACTTTGCCCTGATACCCCATCGGGGATAGTCACCAAGGGACGCTCTAGTCCACGCTTGGCCCTCGACTCTTCTTTATGCCTATCCTCCTCTTCCCCTCATCTCCTGATTTCTAAAGAAAGTACAACAGTTAAAGAGCAAAGTGATCCTCATTGCTTCGTATTGGCCTTGACAAGTCTGGTTTCCCTTCCTCTGGCCTCACCTGCTAGATCAACCGTGGAGTCTTACTCCATCCCCAACATTAATCTCTCTTCTGCAGGGTCTGATTCACCCCAATTTAGCAACCCTGAAACTGACAGCTTGGTTTCACCACATCCTATGATTGCCAGGCATGAAATCCTTTCGTCCCGTGTGCAATATTCTTACTGCATCTCAGAAATCGTCCAACAAACTAATTTATCTTAACAAATGGAAGAGGTTCTCTCTATGGGCGGCAGATAAGCAAATTAGACCCCTAGTCATCCCCGGTCTCGGTGGTATTGGATTACTTATCACATCTTTTCCACTCTGGAGTGTCTGCCTCTACTATCCGTGTACATTTGGCTACAATCTCAGATTTTCATATTGGTTTTCATGATTCTTCACTTATGTCACACAGACTCCGTAAGACTTTTTTGAAAGGGGTTGTCCACGTAAAGCCTCCCTTTAGAGAACCCGTACAACCTTGGGATTTGGCTTTGCTTCTGCAAGCTTTAACAGCTCTGCCCTTTGAACCTGCGTCGTCTTGTGATGTAAGATCTCTCTCTTGGCAAACTTTGTTTCTGATTGCAGTCACTTTGGCCAGATGATTGTCAGAACTTCAGGCTTTATGCATCAAACCTCCCTATCTTATCTTCCATAGCAACAGGGTATCACTGAGAACCAACTCCACCTTTATACCAAAAGTGGTGTCAGAGCAATCTGTCAACCAGTCTGTTGATCTCCCAGTGTTCTTTCCTAACCATTCTAACAAGGGAGAGTACTGTCTGCACTCCTTGGATGTTCATAGGCAATTACGATTTTATCTGGACAGAACAAAATCTACCAGTAAATCAGACCAACTCTTTCTGGACCTAGATGGGATTATCTGTATCAAAAGGTACATTGGCTTTATGGTTGAGAAATTGTATCAGCTTTATATACAAGAAGAACAATCTCACCTTACCTCACAGAGTGAAAGCACATTCTACAAGGTCTATGGCAACTTCAGCAGCTTTCCATGCTAAGGCTTCCCTCAATGATATTTGCTCAGCTGCAACTTGGGCCAAACCTCATACCTTTATTCTTCATTACAAATTGGACTTCGCCTCCAGAGGTAGAGCTTCCTTTGGTTCCAGGGCTACCCAGGAATACAGGTAGCTGGAGACTCTGTCCCATCAGTAAGGAATGAATGAAGATTAACAACATCAGATAAAGAAGTTATGTCTTACCATAACATTCCATCTCTGCTGTTGATCTTCATTCATTCATTACTTCCCATCCTCCGTCCCCCATCTGGATGTTCTTGGTTGATCTTGTGTACTCCTTTCTGGTAGGTCTGTTATGACCAGAGGTAGCCTCTACTTTTATCTGTCAACTTGCAAACATGATCTGAGATAACAGGGAGTAGAGCATTCTGGGTATGACCTTGGCTTAAGAGTTTTTGGTTAACGTGAGCTTGATATTGGCCGGCTCTGTTCCGAGGACGGAACTGATAACCCATCAGTAATGAATGAATGAAGATCAATAACACAGATGGAATGTTATGGTAAGGCATAACTTCTTTTTTTTTATGAGGAACAGACCAAAAATATGAGGCAATAATTTGGGCATTCTGAAAATTATGGGCAGTTGAGAGGTATGAAAGTGTGTGTGTGTGTGTGTGTGTGTGTGTGTGTGTGTGTGTGTGTGTCATAGCTGTCAACCTCTTAGCACAAGAAATTTGGACATGGCCTTAATTAAGAGGGACAAAGGCCCAAAAAGGGAACAAATTTTAAGTATTGCTCTTGTGAACTTAGAAAGTTGCTAGAATAGCAGGCTTTGTGTTACCATACAAGTTCTGAAGGATATGATGTCTGAAACTCAAATTTCTGTCATTACCTTATTTCATTCCTTTATGATTTTCCAGAAAACTACATATTTTTTGAGGAGCAGACCAAAAATATGAGGCAGAAATTTGGGCATTCTGCAAAATTCTGGGCAGTTGAGAGGTATGACAAGGGTGAATATCTGTGTGTGTGCATACATTTTGGTTGAAAGGCCATGGTCAAGGTACATTTTTTTCATGCAGTGCAAAACTAGGGTGTTCCACATTTTGACTGTTTGTTGCACATTGCTATGGCCTGTGTTCCACATTGGCCTCTTAGCAGGTTGAGACCTATGGGTGGGAGGGAAACACAAATTAGATCCTTAACTCTGAGCAGACTCTCCTGGAACTGCCGAAATGCAAAGTTTAGCATACATACATACACTCAGTACATAAGAATGAAACTAGTGTTTAATACCAATAGATATTTAAACAGCAAAATACAGTGCAGCTATATAATGAAATTACTACTGAAGGCTTAGAACTTAGCTAAAGCAGATACCAAGTGTTAAAATGAATTTAAAAATCAGGTCAAGAAACAAAAACACTCGTCTTTCTCTGTATAATTGAACTACAGTAAACTCAGTTAACCGGCCCTCATGGGGATTGTTAGATGCTGGGTAAGTATAGTTTCTGGTTGCTTGAGCGTTACTATTAAAAACAGACCTGACAAATATTGTACCCTGTACCATAAACTGTATTGATTTGATTTTAGTATTGAAATACAGTAATTCATATCTTGGCTGTAATAATAATAAAAAACTTGTATGTCCACTACAAAACGTGGCACGCAGAATGGTTTTCAGTGGCACGGTGAGTGGATTGGAATTTAATTAATTGAATAGAGAGAGAGTGAATGCATGTATGAAAGCAGAAGCGACTGTGTGTGAGAGATTGGAAAGATGTATGAAACCTGGAGAGTGTGTGTGTGAGAGATCGGAGAGAGAAAGAGCGAGTGAATCCATGTATGAAAGCTGAAGAGACTGTGTGAGAGAGAAAGATCAGAGAGAGAGAATGTGCAATCAGATGCAAACTGAGTCAGTGTTGACATTTTAGCAATTTGACCTGTTTGGTTTGACTTGTTCTCAGGTTGGGGAGAGGGGGAATTTATTTGTATCTTCCTTAAAACTCTAAAAACGTAAGATGTGAAGTTGTTCTATCTCACCGTTCATTCTTACTGATGGGTTCGGAGCTGATCCCACGGCTCTGAGTCAGCCTACTACAAAGCTCAAGGATTTCAAGTAGCTTGAGGCCAAGTCCCTATCCCATGGTGCACCTAGAGTTACCTCAGATCTAGTTTGCCGCTGCAACTGATCAGAGGTTCTTGCTAGCCCAGGCCAGTAAAAACTTATTTCTAAAAATTGAGATTTTATTGCTAAAATAGTTAGATATTTAGGTTAGATAAGCTCTTGTAGCTTTATCTTAGTTTCCCCTTCCATTGTGTGCCTTTTCATAGCTTTATATTTGGCCTCATTTTTTTCATAGGCCTGTTTAAAATTTCTGGAAGTTTATTCAGTGACCTTTCTGTCATCCTTTTTCTTAGTAATAGTATAGTGTGATTACTTAGTGACCTTTTGTCAAAATGTTATAGTTGTTAGAGCGTGTAGTTTAGTGATTTTTCATTTATTAATATCTGCTTAAATAATTTGTGGTGTGTGTGCTTGTTAGCTTTAGTTTGAGGGCTTGTGTGCTTATATTTAGCCTGTTTTTTTATTAAAAGACTTATTAGTAATTCATTGTAGTTAGCCTTAGTTTAAAGGGTTTGTGTGTGTGTTTATAGTTGGCCTGTTTTTTATTACAAGGCTAATTATATTTATTGTTGGGTATATCCATTTTCTGTCATGACTGATGACAAGGACAAACACCTAAGTCAGGGTTTAAAAACTGCCCTAAATGTGGGAAGATGTCTGTTACTGATTGCCATGTCAATTGTGTCTACTGCTTAGGTGCCTTGCACTTACAAGAAACATGTTCCATATGCCATTCCTTTTCCTATCGGGTTCTCCAAGAGAGAAAGAGGAAACTTATTGACGGGTTTGTTGAAACCTTCTTCCCAGGAGGCTTTGAGTGACCAGGATGGGTCTAGTAAGTCCTCAAAGTCCTCCAAGACTTGCGGATTCAAAAAAGTCTGTGACATCGGCTCCACAGGTCTCGGACTCGACTGTCTTTTCTTTTCGGAGCCGGTCCCCGGTTTTGGAACCGGTATCCGAAATTCCAAAATCTTCTCTACTTCAGTCAGTACCAACAATCCAGTCATCTCTGTCTTCTGTTAGCCTTTCAGATTTGGATGTGGATCGAGTGGTACAGAAGCTTTTACAGGCAAAATTATCAGCTCCGACTCAGGTGGCTTCGGAGCTGAAGACCCGTATGCCAGCTATGACTCTTCCTCCTCCAAATCATACCAGTCCTTCGGAGTTGGACCTGCTAATTGTGGAGCCTTCAGAGCAGATGCCTGCTCCAGTGTCTTTGGCTCCGTTCACTCTGATGTCCTCTGTGCCGATCGAGGACTCTAGGAGCCAACACACTCTGGTCGGGTCCAGGGAGGATAATTGAACCGACTTGTCAGTTCCAACTCTGCCTCTTGGGGCTTCGACTCAGATGAGCTCTGCTCCTACCTTGGGCTCAGAGCCCACTGTCCCAGTGTTGGGGATATCGACTGTTTCCTCGGATCTGTCGGTCCTTTTACTTCGGAGCAAGGGTGCCTTCAAAGCCGTGAGGAGAGTTATGTCTCCCAAGACATCCTCAACCTCAGGTCCAGCTTCTTCATCCCCTAAAGTGTCTGCTTCTGCTTCACAGATCCTAGCAAAGTGCAGAGACCCAGAGCCTCAGGAAGCCCCATTGGGTGGCCCATGCTCTTCCGAGACCTCACCAGAAGCTTCCACTGATGAGGTTCCCAGGAAGAGTGTGTGTAAGAGGAAACATTTAGACTCCCCTCAGGAGTCCCTAACATCTGATACTGACTTGGATGAATCAGAAGGGTCCCAACAGCCCCCCTTTGAGGATATCTCATTTGCAGAGGCACTTGAAATCCTTAGGCAGAGGGGTGACTGGCAGTCCACCAACCCTACTGAGGATGAGTCAGTTCTTCTGAAGGCTTTTGGGTCTCAGCCTTCCACCTCTTGAGTGTCTCCGCCCTTCGATGAGCTTATGCAGCTGGTCTCACGAAGGGCGTGGGAGTCTCTGGACACCATAAATCCTGTCCCTAGGACGTCTAATAAGTTCATATCTGCCCCCCAAGATAAATACTTCTTGACCAAAGGTGTGCCAGTTGATGCCATGGTGGTGGAGGCAGCCACCAAAAAGGAAATATCTGAGACTTCCTCATCTATCCATCCTCCTAACAGAGACTCCGGGATCATGGATAGATATGGGGAACGCATGTTTAGTTGAGAGACTTTTGCACTCCATTCACTTAACTATTTAACCCATTTTACAAGACTACAAAGAGATCTCCTTAAAGAGCTGGGAGATACTCTTCAGGGTACAGTAGCTGCCGGAGCTAGAGACAAAGTTGCCTCCCAGCTTGCTACCCTCAACTCCATTGTTAACTCGTCCATGCACCTTATTTCATATGCAGCTGATGGAATAAGCAGGGCAGCGGGTACAGGAGTTGCTCTTAGGAGGCACTCCTGGATGCCCTTGTGTTCCTTCGTGGAGCCCTTCATGTCATCCTTTGTGAATACCCCTTTGGATGGCACATCCCTTTTCAGGCCCAAAGTTATAGGTTCAAAGGTAGGTACTAGGCTATCTGCCCGAAGCATTTATAAGCCTAGCCAGAATGTGTTGGCTTTCATCGCCCCCTTAGATTAGTTCCCTGTGCCTTTGTCCAGCAGAGCCACTGAAGTGATCCCTGAGGTAAACTTTGTTTCCCATCCACTCGTCAAGATTTCTTTTAAAGAGTGTTAGCGAGGAGCTCTGCCTAATGTAGATTGGGATCTTGTTCTAAAGCATGGGAAGTTTCTGGGACAGGAATCTATCCCTCCAGCACGTCCTATTTATTATTGTGGTGAGGTTTAGATCCCTAGAGCGTGTGGCTCACGGGGATAAGGTTTTCTTTAGGTGGAGCATGTCCATCAATTCTGGGTTGGACATGGCCTTGTATGTCAGGCAGAGATCACCTTTGAGTAGGCGGTATGCAACCGAGTACAGCTGTAATTTCTTCAGTTGAGCTGCATAGGGCATCTGTTTGAGGCCAGTGATCCTCTTGGTGAGGTACTTCTGTGGTCTTTCCAGCTGTTTTGTAAGGTACATCCCAAATGGGGCATTGTACTCTATGATGGGTCTGATGAGTGATGAGTAGAGGGGCACAATGACCTCTTTTGATCTGGATGCCAACCCTTTTGTGGTTAGGTGGGCCACGTAGAAGGATTTTCTAATCACTTTGGCAATGTGATTATCAAAGGTGAGATTACTATCTACTTGGGTCCCCAGATCCCTTATTACATCTTCCGTATTTAGGGGACTACCACCTATGTGGTCATTTGTGAGTGTTTTTATTTTTTCCAAAGGGAGTGACTGTGCACTTTTTGGCATTTAGCTTGAGGCCATGATTTTGACAACAGGTATCTGTCTCAGTGAGACTCTTTTGGAGGATGTCTGTGTCAGCCGGAGAGTCAATTATAGCCCCTAGTTTGCAGTCGTCTGTGAACTTGGTCAGCCATAGTCGTCCTGTGCTTGCCTGTACCTCTGAGAAGTATATGCCGAACAGGAGGGGTCCTAGGACTGAGCCCTGGGGAACTCCACTTGTAACCAATTTAGAGTCAGACCTAGCTCTCGCAACTCTCACCATGTGGGTTCTGTCCGTGAGCCAGTTGGCAACCCATCTTTTGACGTAGAGATTTATGTTCAGGCTGGTGAGCTTGTCTATAATACCAGAATTGGGAATGGTGTTGAAGACCTTTGCGAGGTCTAGGTAGACTGTGTGTACCACCTTTCCCTCATCCATAGCCTTGGTAACTGTTTCAAAAAAGTCCATCAGGTTTAGGAGGCATGATCTGCCCTTAACAAAGCCGAACTGGATAAGGTCCAGTGTTTGGAGGTTCCCAATGTCTCTGTTAATGAGTTCCATGATGATGTGATCAATAGACTTGCAGACCAAACTAGTCAGGCTTATAGGGCGATAGTTCCCAGGGTCTGTTGTGGCTCCACCTTTGTGGAGCGGAATAACCACTGCTGTGCACCACTCTATGGGTATGTAGTCTGTGGAGAGGCTGAGTTTGAACAGTGTGATTAGGTGAGGGGTTAGTTAATCTTTGAGCTCATGTAGGACGCAGCCTGGGACATCGTCCGGTCCCATTGATGCTGTGTTTTTGTCTTTGGAGAGGGCTGTTTTAACCAGAGTGTCTGTGATTTCAGGGACTCTTCATTCTTCTGGTATGGTTATGGGCCCTCTTGGGGATGAGAGGGGGGTGAAGTTTGCGCTGAACCTGTCTGCCAGGATGTTGGTGATATTGGTCGGTTCAGTGTATTTTGTGCCATTCTGCACTAACTCTGAACAGATCTGAGCATTGCCACTTAGATTCTTGACATATCTAAAGAATGCCTTGTGGTTATCTTTGGAGTCCTTGGCAATTTTTCTTTCAAAGCTCGCCTTGAATGATTTTATGAGGGATCGTAGTTTCTTGCTGATACTGATCAGAGATGTCTTCCCTTCTTGGGATTTTACTCTCTTCTGTACAAGTTTCATCCTCCTGTTGTATAGCTTGATTATGGCAAGAGTCCACCAGACTGGTTTCCATTTCTTGGAAGGAGTGAGTCTTGGTTTTGCTTAGGATGGCATGATCCATGCATTCTTGTAGGTGCCCGTAGAATGCATTAGTAAAGAATTTTGCAGCTTGGACAGCGTTATCCTTCAGCATGGGGGCTTTGAAACTTTCCACCTCGGTCTTAAGTAATATGAAGTTTGCTTTTGAAAGGTTTTTCACTGTGGTTTTCTTGTCCGGGGGTGGGGGCGGAATGTGGATATCCAAAGTGATTTGTTTATGGTTAGATCTAACCAGTGAGGGGTTGACCTCTGGTGTGGAACACCGGTCGCCCATGTTGGTGATGACCAGGTCCAATATGTTGTCACGTCTTTTGGCAGTGTTGACCAGTTGAACCAGGGCGTTTGAGTTTATAAATTCTAGGAAATGTTGGGCAAGGGAGTTAGTACTTGAGTAGTTCTCCCAGTTAATGTTTGGATAATTGAAATCACCCAATATTAGGGTGTTTGGTAGGACCTTTATGCTTCCCAGTGTTTCCAGAAACGCGGAATGGGGGTCCTGGGACATGGTGGGTGATCTGTAGCAAGCTACAGTTTGAATTGCAGTTTTGCCCATTGTTAGTTGCACGTGGATGATCTCTGAAGCATCGTGCTGTGCCACTAACCTAGAGGTGTGGGTAGTTAAGGAAACTTTGACCAGGTGTGAGCAGGAAGGAAAGACTGTCTGCCATCGGAGTTCATTTTTCCACCCCTACCAGACCCTACCCCATGTGACAAAGGGGTGGGAAAATGTGGTTCCGAAAAGCCCAAGGAGCCTTTCAGGACACATGTGGTGAACCCCCCCTCCAGGGGCAGAGGAGGGGGCAATAATGGAAGACACAGCACTCGCGGCAGAGGGGGTCCAGAGATCACTTCTTTGGGAAGCCCTACCAGCACTCCTAAAAGGAGGCCTGACTGTCCTGCTCTGGAGGCAGTCAGGGATCTCTTGTCTTTGTACCCAGATACCTGGCTCAAAATAACAAACAACAACTGGGTACAAAGTGTCATTTCCAGAGGATACTTCATCCCATTCACCACACCCCCCTCCACCGACAAGCAAAATCCCGGACGTTCCACCCAGTTAAAGGGAACAAGCAACAGTAGAGGTGCAGACATTGCTAAGAAAGTCATCCAACCAGTCCCAGATGACCAGACAGGATCCAGAACTTACTCAAGATTCTTTTTAGTTCCAAAAAAGACAGGGGACTGGAGACCTATATTGGACCTCAGCAGACTAAACAAATCTTTAAAGAAGAGAAGTTTCAGATGATCACACTTCGGTCGATACTTCCCTTCTTAGGGAAAGACAATTGGATGTGCTTGATAGATCTCCAGGATGCGTACTACCACTTAAAAATGGCCAGGCCATCCAGGGATCATCTGCACTTCCGGCTGGGAGCCAATCATTACCAGTTTCAAGCCCTGCCCTTTGGTCTCACTACAGCCCCCAGAGTGTTCACCAAATGCATGGCAGTGGTCACAGCACACCTGAGGCGTTTAGGATTCCAGGTGTTTCCATACCTAGACGATTGGCTCCTCACCACCACCAACAGGCATCAACTCATTCAGGCCAGGGATTCCACTCTGTCACTCTGCAATCAGCTGGGCATTGCAATTTTGTTTGTGTCTTTTCGGCTTTTCCCAGTTAGGGGTCGCCACAGCGGAACTTCGGTCCGCTAATGATTGGCAGTTGATTTTTAAGTGACGAGTTGCCAGCCCTGATACACAACCTTCAACGAAGGCATGCCCATTCATGCATGTCTCCACACAGAAGACGCTCTAGCTGAGAATTGAACCGGACAGCGTCTTACAGTGAGGCGACAGCGCTACCGCAGCACCACCACCGCAGTCAGCTGGGCATTACAATAAACGCTGAAAAATATGCCTTGTCACCATTGCAGCATATCTTCTTTATCGGAGCAGAACTGGACACCACCACCACCACAGTAAGACCTCCAGTAGAAAGAGTCTTATTTCTCCATCAACAGGTCTACATTCTAATATCCAAAAACAAGGCTCCAGCATCAAAAGCTCTGAAATTATTAGGTATGATGGCAGCAGCAATTCCAGCCATACCACTGGGTCGTATGCACATGTGGATACTACAGTGGCTGATGTTCTTCGTGTTTCACTGCTGCAGTCATCACATTTGGGTTATCTGCCTGCAGTAGCACTCAGTCTGCCTGGTTAGCAAAGTCTTGGGTCCTGCGTCTGTTGCTATCTCATCTTCCATGACATCAGGTAGTCAGGGGTGTAAAGCATGCAGCCGATGCCATTACAACAGTCTTTCTTGCCGTGCGGTGCCCGAACCAAAAGCAGTTCACAAGTGCCATTCGGCTGACTCCTGAAATTTACTTTGTCGAGTTTCAGAACAGAAGTCCTCAACTAAAGCTAAGTACCCCGTTGGGGAAACTTTTTCTTGCTCTAAACCGATGTCAGTAAAAGTCAGTAATTGTATTTCTTGTGGAAAGCAAATGCCTCATAAAGATTTTCATTCGTACTGTATTCCTTGCCTACGGCCTGACCACGACGTACCTTGCTGTTGGTTTTGTGCCTTATTTAAGCAGCTAACTATTCGTCTGTATATTTACGCTTCTAAATATTTTGGTACTCGGTTCAATTATCCAGATATGTCTTCAGTAAGCCATCCAACTACCGACATTCCGAAAAAACGCAAAGACGATGCTTCTAAGCCATTCGCCAGTACTCAGTGAGGTGCTTTTGCAGCCCCTGATACCTGCTACTTCAGATTCACAGGCCTCTGCTGAGACCCATTTGGAGTCCGGTATGCTGCGAGATGCTTCATCTGTGGAACCTGCGGATGTCTCTACCTTGGATGGGTCTGGAGCCGCTGTGCAGGCACCAGCTTCTGAGGGTGTATTCAGACCTGTTGACTTGCATATTAAACCAACGCCATCTTCTTCAAGGCCTAAAACTCGAACCATGGCTCAAAAACCGGCGTCCAGACCGCATGGTCAGGCCTCTATGCCTAAAAAACAAATGATAAGAACGGCTGAAGACCTTATTACTTTAATCAGGGGAAGCCAACCTTCACCCTCTGAGACCTAGGACTGAATTTGCTTATGATACTTCTGACCAGGATTCTGAAATTTCTGTTTCCTCTGATGACCAGGATTTACCCTTATCTACCTATGAGGATTCTGATACGGAGAACTCTATTCCCTCTGCCCCCCCCCCCCCAAGAGGATTTCTGTTTTGGTGAAACCTTGCATACTCTTAGGGAGCATTTTCGTTGGGAAAGCCAAAAGTGGTTTAGGGATTGCTTACTCCTGCCCCAGCACAGGCCTTTAGCTATCCCTCCTGTACTAGACATTGTTGATGATGCCTTTTTGGAATCTAGCTTGGCCCCTAACTCTTTACCTCCTGCTCCCAGAAAACCTGATAGATATTACAGGATTCCTGACTCTCACAAGTTCCTTTTTAAAAATCCTACCACAGATCCTGATACCATTTCACAGGGACCCAAGGGCATTAAGGCTACTACTGCCAAAAATCCTACCTCCTCTGATAGAGACTTCAAGGCACTGGATAGATGGGGTAAGAAGGTATACACGTCTGTAACCTTGGCCATTAGGGCCTTAAATTGCCAGTTTCATATGTTAAAGTAGCAGCATATTATTGGATTGCTTAAACAGAAAATAATGTTGATTCCTGACTGTGCTGAAAGTAAGGATTTACAGGATTTAATGCATTCTGATGAATAGGTTGGAAAACATACTTTGCAATGTGGTTTTGATTTACATGAGGCGTCTTTCAGGGCTGCTGTCACTGGGTCTGTACTTAGAAGGCATGCTTGGCTTAAGGAGCAATCCTTGCTAGATCATGTTAAAGCTAAATTGCTTGATGCTCCCTTAAATCAGGACCCCCTGTTTGGCAACAAAGCAGAAGAAGTTCTTAAAAAGATGGAGGAAAAAGGTAAATCTATGCAAACTGTTAAAGATTCCCTACAAGTACAGCCTCCAAGATTTAGTAGGCATTGGCCCTCTAAGTATTGGTCCTTTCCTGCCTCTTCCAGGCCTTCTCAGTCCAAACCCAGAACTAGCAGAACACCCAGGCTTCAGTCCCAGGATATGCACAGGACTAAGCAGTGGGGGTGGGGAGCTCCCTCTTCCAAATCAAGGAGTAGTAAGACTCCCCCCTATGGTAAACTGTCTCAATGACTTAACTTTAAAACTTCCAAGCACTTCTTAACTGTGACTGTTTCTTTAGGAGGAAAGATTGCTCTGCAGGCAAAAAACTGGGAACTCATTATCCAGGACAAATAGGTTTTAAATATAGTTTCCCAAGGATGCAGATTTCACTTCTACATGTTACCAGCCCCAAACAGTTGGCCAGATCTACCCCCTAATCAGTGAGCAGAGGCTCAAAAGCAAGTACTCTCTCTCTCTTGAGCATAAAGGCTATTCAAACTGTACCAGAACAGGAAAAGGGACAAGGTTTCTACTCAAGAATTTTCCTTGTACCCAGAAAAGACAACTCATGGCATCCTATCCTGGACCTTTCTGTCTTAAACACCTTTTTTGGGGATTTCAAAATTCAAGATAACTTTTCAGCAGTTGCTTGCTAGGCAAAGATGCCTGATTGGCAACACTGGATTTAAAGGAAGCCTGCCTGCACATCCCAATCAGGGAATTTTGCAGATGATACCTACGCTTCAAAGCAGGCTACATGTACTATCAGTTCTCTGCACTGCCCTTTGGCTTATATACTGTGCCCAGGGTATTCATAAAGTGTCTAGCTCCAATCATTGCATTTTGCAGGCAAAAAAATACTCAAATATACCCATACCTGGACGATTGTCTAATTCAGGCAGAAAGCCAGGACATACTTTTGAATCATCTGGCATTTGTACAAAAGGTGCTAACTTGTCTGGGGTACGCCATAAACGAAAAGAAATCACAGCTGGTACCCTGTCAACAAATTATATTCCTGGGAGCAAGCTTGAACACAACTTCCCAGATGGCTTTCCTCATGCCAGAGAAACAAATTCATTTGGCAACTTACTTCAAACTAGTGGGCACAAAAACCCTGCTATATCTGCAAGGCAAATACTGCAAGCCTTGGTGTTCATGGCCTCCCGCATTCTAATTCCATATGCAAGACTGCATATGAGGAAACTACAATGGTATCTAAAAAGCCTATGGTGTCAACATTCTCAGGATCTAGAAGCAATGATTCCTAGCATACCTTGCTTATGGTTAGAATTCCTTTGGTGGGCAGAGGCCTGCCACCAAAACAAGGGACTACCATTCACTCTACCCCCTGCCACCCAAACCCTAACAACAGATGCATCAGACTATGTATGGGGGGCTCACCTGGCACGGAAGTGCATTCAGGGGCAAATGGAACCCAAGTCAAACACACCTGCATATCAGTCAAAAAGAAATGTTAACTATACAGAATTCTCTGACAGCCTTCAAGGACCACATTCTTCCAGGACAATTAATGGTAAAGACAGACAACACCACTGTTATGTGGTACATAAACAAGCAGGGGGGTACCCATTCTTACCCCCTCTGCAGACTAGCCATGGCTCTGTAGAACACAGCCTTGAGCTACCAAGTGCATCTACAGGCTCAATTCCTGCCAGGAGAACTAAATACACTGGCAGACAAACTAAGCAGAAATCTCATGGACCCACACGAGTGGAAACAGAAACCAAAGACTTCTGCACAAGGACTCCCCACAAACAAGCTTGGAAAGTGGATGCTCTGTCCTTCAGCTAGAAAAATCTATCAGTTTATGCCTTTCCTCCTCTGCCTCTCCTCTCCCAAAGTACTACTAAAGATCAAACAGGACAAACCAAGGCTGATACTGATTGCACCAGACTAGCCATGCCAACACTGGTACCCCGTCTTGTGCAGTGTGTCACTGCTAGCCCCATGGCACCTGCCTCAGACCCCTACCCTGTTGTCACAGCAGGAGAGCCAGATTCTGCACCCCCAGCATCAAACCCTGAACCTGGCAGTCTGGCTAATTACCTAATCTCTCCGTTACCATCCCTCAGTAAACAAGTGTTGGGTGTCATTTTGGAGGCAAGGAGGCCTAGTACTAGAAAATGTTATGCTGAAAAATGGAAAAGATTCTGTGCCTGGAACCAAACTCAAGGGATGGCCACAGCAGTGCCCAGTTTACCTCAGATTCTTCAATACCTAGCAGCTTCACAAGGGCCTTTCCTTTTCCTCCGTCAAAATTCACGCCTCAACCATTTTAGCTCATTACAACACAGAAACCACCCCACTTTTCTCACCCACTGTTCAAACAGTTCCTCAGAGGGGCCAAAAACTTAAGACCACCCAGGAGAGCCCCAAATCCAGCCTGGGACCTTAACTTTGTATTGGAAAAACTCACTCTTCCTCCTTTTGAGCCAGGTGCAAGTGCAGAGTTAAAATTCCTTTCTTGGAAAGCGGCTTTCCTTTTAGCTATCACTTCAGCAAGAAGGGTATCTGAATTACAGGCTGTTATGGTAGTGGAGCCTTTCATAATCTTTCATGCGGACAGGGTGTCCCTCAGGACCAGTCCCTCCTTCATGCCCAAGATGGTATCCAGTGTAGCTCTTAATCAATCCATTCATTTGCCAACCTTCTTTTCTAATCCACAGAACAAAGGGGAATGGATACTGCACTCCTTAGATGTGCACAGACAACTTAGATTTTACTTGGACAGGACTAAACCTCAAAGGAAATCCGAACAACTGCTGGTGGCATTTGCTGCAGGGGCAGAGGGGAAGGCTATTTCAAAGTAAACCATTACTAAATGGTCAGGCCATTGCATTAATTTCTGTTATAAACACCATGGAAAACCTATTCCACAGGGGATTAGACCCCATTGAACCAGGGCTGCATCTGCCTCTACAGCCTTTCTCAGAGGTGTCCCTACCAGAGACATCCTAGAAGCTGCTACCTGGAGTTCTATAATACTTTAACCAAGCATTACCATTTGCTAATTTTTCTCTAAATCCAGAGCTGGCTTTGCCACTGCAGTCTTGCAGGGCCTTATAGCTGGTCCTGATGCTATCTGAATTCCTCCTCCCATCCTTAGCTTTGGGAATCTACCCAAATGTGATGACTGCAGCAGTGAAACATGAAGAACATAGTACACTAGTGTACACTTAACATAAATGTAGATGTTCGAGTGCATTCACTGTTGCAGTCCTGGTTACCCTCCCTCCAGTTCAGTGACTTCTTTTGGCTATACCTCTACTCTCCTTTACTATGCTTAAAAGCTTTTTGGTATATTTGCTTTTTTGTTGGAGGTATAACCTTTATATAAATATATATAAATATATATATATGTATATATATGTATATATATATATATATATATATATATATATATGTGTGTATATATATATATATATAAAATTGCTTCCCATTAGGGGGCACCTAACATCTGGGGCAAGAAAAACTGATGTAATGGCGTCGGCTGCATGCTTTATACTCCTGACTACCTGACGTCACGGAAGATGAGACAGCAACCGATGCAGGACCCAAGACTTTGATAATCAAGCCGACTGAGGGCTACTGCAGGCAGATAACCCAAATGTGATGACTGCAACAGTGAATACACTCTAACATCTACATTTATGGCAAGTGTACACAACTGTACTTTTTTCACTCAGTGGTCTTACCAAGAGCTCCCCATGTCTCACATGATAATGATCACAAACTCCTGCAATAAGTATCTTCAGTGGTGGTTGACCTCACTTCATGTTACGATAGGATGTCCATTTGTTTTACCCCCACCAGCGGCCACAATGACCACGGATGCTTTCCTGATAGGGTGGGGGTGGCTTTTTCAGGGAAGGACAGCCCCAAGGCACATGGACCGATCAAGAGACACATCTGCATATCAATGTCCTAGAGATAAGAGCTGTACTTTTGGCATTGCAGTACTTCCAGGACTCTCTTCCTCTGGGTACGATTGCGATTCAGATGGGCAACATGTCAGTGGTCTGGTACTTGAACAAACAAGGAGGAACCCGGTCATACCCCCATTGTTGCAAGGCCCTAAGAGTATGGCAGTGGGCTATATCCACCCAGCACTTTCTGTTAGCAATGCACATCCCGGGGAAATCCATCGTGATAGCAGACAAGCTGAACAGAGCAATTTTGTTGCTCCAAGAGTGGTCCCTCAAGACAGAAATGGCGGACAGGATATTCCGCAGGTGGGGTCAGCCTTGCTGCGACCTTTTTGCCAGTCACATGAACACGAAATGCAGAAGCTACTTTCTTCTGATTCTCCCTCCGGGAGAAGCCCCAAGGGACGCACTCATTCACGATTGGCCCCCGGGTCGCCTCTATGCATTCCCACCAATTCCGTTGATACCCAAGGTATTACAGAAAGCGAAAGCCCTGGGAAGGACCATCATTCTGATAGCTCCTCATTAGCCTCATCAGATTTGGTTCCCCTTCCTTTGACTTCATCTTTTGGAGGAACCCTGGATTCAGGACCTTCTGATGCACTCATCGGGGGAACTTCATCCCTCTCTGCAGTCACTGAAGCTGACAGCTTGGCTGCTGCAATTCCCCACCATAGCCTGGTTCCATAACCTTTCCAATGAGACAAAGCAAATTCTCTTATCCTCTCATAAATCCTCTATGAGGAAGCTATACCTGAGCAAATGGAAAAAAATATTTTCTATATGGGCCTCTACAAACAATATTGATCATTACCAAGCCCCTATGGCCTCTATACTAGAATTCTTGACCATGATCTTCAGTAAAAGAGTTGCAGCAGCAACAGTCCATGTTGAACTTGCTGCCGTTTCTAACTTTCATCATGGATTCGAAGGGTTGAATATTATGTCACACAAATTATCCAAAGCCTTTCTCAAAGGGACCTTTCATATTAGACCACCTGTGAAATCTCCCTATTCCCCATGGAATCTAAATTTTATGCTTTCCCACATAATTCGTCCTCCGTTTGAACCAGCTTCTTCATGTGACCTCAAATGTTTATGGAAAAATATCTTTTTATTGGCTATTACTTCTGCCTGCAGAGTGTCAGAGCTTCAAGCCTTGTCCATTAAGCCTCCTTATTTGATTTTCCATGCTGACAGTGTCAGTTAGAACAAACCCCTCTTTTTTGCCCAAAGATTGCACTGAAACTAATCTCAACCAAATTATTGATTTGCCAGTTTTCTTCCCCAGTCACTCCAATCTAGAGTACATGCTGCACAGACTTGATGTTCACAGACAGCTCAGATTTTATTTGGGTAGAATAAAAGATTTCAGGAAATCAGATCAGCTTTTTTTTTTTCTTTTCAGACTCCAGGAAGGGTATGCCATTGGCTTAAACAACTCTGTCTAAATGGTTATCTGATTGCATCACCTTTGCTTATTCAGCTGCCAATATGCCCTTACAGCATAAAATTAAAGCTCACTCAACCAGAGCAGTTTCTACTTCTGCTTTTTTTGCCAGACTTCCTATTGATAACATTTGTGCAGCAGCCACTTGGTCGAAACCTCATATCTTTATCACTCATTACAAGGTTGACAGGGCCTCCTTTGGATCCATGGTCCTGAGAAATATACTCCCTTGAGCCTCCCGAGGTAGATGGTGCTTGGGATGCTACCCATCAGTAAGAATGAACAGGGAGATGGAACAACTTCACATAAAGAAGTTATGTACTTACCATAACGTTCCTTGTGAGTTGTTCATCTCACCTTCATTCTTACTTCCCTCCCTCCTGCACCCTCCTGGGTTTTCAGAAGACTGAGATGCTAGATCCTTTCTGGTCACTCATCCCTTCTATACTTTCTCTCTTATGGAGTTATAGAATGACATAGTATTATTATACGCAGCAAACAAGATCTGAGGTAACTCTAGGTGCACCATGGGATAGGGACTTGGCCTCGAGCTACTTGAAATCCTCAAGCTTTATAATAGGCTGACTCAGAGCCAAGGGATCGGCTACGAACCCATCAGTAAGAATGAAGGCGAGATGAGCAACTCGCGTGGAATGTTATGGTCAGTACATATTTATTTTATTTTACTTTTGTTTACCAGGATAGTCCGACTGGATACATGTCCGTTATCAGAGGAGGCCCGGGAGAAAAGCTCCACATAGACACACTTACATAGATTACACAGAAGTTAGCAAACAATTATGAAAAAGTGATTATATACAATGGCTTAGTAGTGTTCCCTAGTAGGGATTCACAATTCTCATGGACAGACACAATTAAAAGTAAGAGACATCAGATTTGAAGCAGAGCTTGGTGACAAGCTATGATAATTACAGAATATGCTGTCAGTTTATAAACATAATCAGGGTCGGTACATGGGCATAGCCAATTCACTTTGAGATACTGTTTGAGGTTTTTTTGAAGAGACTTTTGGAGGATTGTAGGGTTAGATAGTTTGGCAACGAATTCCAAGTTTTGCCAACGAAGTTGGCAAACAGGGATTCACCAGTAGAGTTATTAGCCTTGTGGGTTTGGACCAGTAGTTTATCAGCTGACCGTAGGGATCTCAGGTTGCTATATGGCTTAATATTTTTAAGTAAGGGGGTATCCTCAGGGTGGTATAAAATGTTATGCGCTATTGAGTTGATTGAATTGAATTAAGCTGGGCAGTTGTTTAAGGTTCTGGCAGTTGTGGGTTCTATAGGTGGAGTCAGTGGCGAATCTGGCAATATGATTATAGCTGTGGGACAGCTTACCTAGTTTGGATTTGTTGAGGTTTGAGAGTACAGGCGAGGCATATAAAAGAGTAGAGTAGGTGTGATCGGGCGATGTCAGTCCTAGCCAGTGGGGTTAAAAATCTCTTGTTTCTATACAGTGATCCAAGCTTCTTATTGATGGTCTGTATGGTTTTGTTGACCTGTTGGTCAAATTTGAGATTATTGTCTATGAAAACCCCTAGCAGTTTGGTGTGATGATCTGGGGAAATAGTGGTACCATTGTTAGATGTGACAGAGAATGAAAGTGTGGTAGATCTACTAGTGGGAAGAAGATTAGAAGTTTAGTTTTATTGGGGTTCAGAAGTAGGCATTGGTTGGTGAGCCAGTTCTCTATAGTGTTAAATGTATTTTGGGTTAAGGTTTGCAGTTTGTATGGGGAGGTGGCTGAGCAGATCAGAGTGGAATCATCTGCATATTGAATGCAGGTAGCTTAGTTTTAGGGATAGCAGTGTGAAGGTTATTGATAAAAATGGAGAAGAGTAGTGGACCTTGTATGAACCCTTGAGGGACACCAAGTGTGAGAGGTAGCTGGCTGGAGAGTTTGCCCTGCCACAGTACCGCCTGTTGTCTACCAGTCAGGTAGGACTGGAACCACTGGACAGCAGGCTTATTGAAGGAAATAGATTTTAGTGAAAGAATGAGAAGTTCATGGTTGACCATGTCAAAGGCTTTTGATAGGTCAAGAAAGAGGGCAGAGGTTAGCCTATTATCATTCCTGATGTTCTTCGTGCTTCACTGTTGCAGTCATTACATTTGGGTAATCTGCTGGCAGGTTGCCCTCAGTCGGCCTGATTAACAAAGTCTTGGGTCTTGCATCAGTTGCTGTCCCTTCTTCCATGACGTCAGGGGTATAAAACATGCAGCAGACGCCATTACATCAGTCTTTCTTGCTGTGCGGTGCCTGAAGCAGAAGCAGTTCGCAAGTGCCGGTCGGCCGACTCCTGAAATTTCCGTTTTCAAGTTTCAGAACTGAAGTCTTCAACTTAAAGCTATGTACCCCATTGAGGAAACTTTTTCTTGCTCCTTACCGATGTCAGTAAAACTTAATAATTGCATTACTTGTGGGAAGCAAATACCTCATAAAGATTTTCATTTGTACAGCATTCCTTGCCTAGGCCCTGACCACGACGTACCTTGCTGTCGGTTTTGTGCTTTATTTAATTAGCGCACTGTCCGTCATCGGTACATTTTTGCTTCTAAATATTTCGGTTCTCTGTTTAATTATCCAGAAATGACATCGGTTAGCCATCCAACTACCGGAATTCCGAAAAAAAACGCAAAGAAAAAGACAGAGACAGGCCGTTGAGGTCCAAAACTGCCGATGACGCTTCTCCTAAGCCAGTTCGCCGGTACTCAGTGAGGAGCTTTTGCAGCCCCTGATACCTGCTACTTCTGACTCGCAGGCCTCTACTGAGACCCATTCAGAGTCTTGTATGCCGCAAGACTCTCCACCTATGGAAACCGCGGATGTCTCTATCTTGGATGGGTCCGGAGCCATTGTGCAGGCACTGGCTTCTGAGGGTGTATTCAGGCCTACAGACTTGCATATTAAACTGACTCCACCTTCTATTCTGAGGCCTAAATCTCAATCTGTGTCTAAAAAACCGATGCCCAGACCACATTTTCAAACCCCTATGCCTAAAAAACAAATTATCAAAATGGCTGAAGATCTTATTATTCTAATCAGGGGTAGTCAATCCCCCCCTTCTAAGAGGCCTAGGACTGAGCTTGACTATGAATCTTCTGATCAGGACTCTGTTTCTTCTAATTTTTCCAATGACCTGGATTTGTCCATCCCTACTTATGAGGATTCCGATACAGAGGATTCCTTTCCCTCTGCTTCCCCCCTGAGGACTTTTCCTTTGGGGAAACTTTACATACCTTAAGGGAGCATTTCCACTGGGAAAGTCAGGAATTTTCTGAATCTAAAAAGAGTCTTAGGTATTTCCTTCTTCTACCCCAGCACAGGCCTTTGGCTATACCTCCTGTACTAGACATTGTTGATGATGTGTTTTCGGAGTCCGGTATGGTCCCTGATTCACTGCCTCTGGCTCCAAGTAAACCTGACAGATACTACAGGTTTCCTGAGTCCCACAAGTTCCTTTTCAAAAATCCTGTTGCAGACCCAGAAACCATTTCTCCGGGGCCCAAGGGCATGAAGGCTTCTACTGCTAAAAATCCTACTCCTTCTGATTGAGACTCCAGGGCGCTGGATAGATGGGGTAAAAAGGTTTATACTAATGCAACCTTGGCAATCAGAGCTTTAAACTGCCAATTTCATATGCTAAAATGGCAGCAGCATATTATGGGACAGCATAAACAGAAAATGATGTTCATTTCTGACTGTGTGGAAAATAAAGATTTACAGGATTTACTGCATTCAGCTGAACAAGTTGGAAAACATACTTTGCAATGTGGATGTTCTTCATCTCACATTGCTGCAGTCCTTACACTTGGGTAGTCCGCTGTCCTCGGTCGGCCCGAATATCAAAGTATTAGGCTGACGTCGGTCCAGGCGCTTAAGACTGACATCAGAACGTCAGTGTACAAATGCGCATGACCGACGTCATATCCTCAGTCTTTTTTGCCGCATGGTCCGATGCAGAAGCAGCGTTGCAAGTGCCGTTCGGCGTTCTGAAATTTTTCGAATTCGGAGTTTCAGACCGAGTCAAAGTTGGCTAAGTACCCCGTTGGGGAATATTTTAGTTTTTTCTTGCCTCAGTGGTTTACCGGATGTCAGAAAAAGTGAATAACTATATTTCTTGTGGGAAGCAAATACCGCATAGAGATTATCATACTTTGTGTATTCCTTGTTTGGGGCCTGAGCACGACATTGTTGGGTGTCGCTTTTGTGCTAGGTTCAATAAGCGCACTATTAAGCGAAGGTTAGATTGTGCCAGGTTGGTCTTCGGGAAGCGGTGCAATTATAATATGCCGTCGGATGCTCCGACGCCCGCTTCTTCGAAGAAGCGCAAAGACAAAGCAGCTAAACCCAGGCAAGAAGAGTCGTCCGTACCGGACCCCGGTTCTTTGGAAGCGCCAGTGGAACCGGTGGTTCCACCGGAGGCTTCTCTGGAGTCCCAGGGGGAGACTTTGATATTGCAAGATGTGGCCTCTCAGGAGGCAGGTCAGGCTGAAGGGGCTTCTCAGGTTACTGTACTCCCCTCCCTTCCTAGGGTGGTTAGGCCCTCTCCTTCTGTTTCCAAGGCTTCTCCCAGAGGCAGGCCAGGTTTAGCTTCTGTTGGTGTCACTCCTAGTTCTACAGGATCTGTGCCCAAGAAGCACATGCTTAAAATGGCAGAAGATTTAATAACTTTGATTAGAGGTTCTTTGCCCCCTCCTGATAAGAGGCCTAGGGTGGAATCAGAGTTGGGGAATTTTGAGCAGGCTTCGGATATTTCAGAGTCTTCGGCTGAAGACTTACAGGAGTACTCTCCTTACTCTGATTCTGATGCAGATGATTCAACTCCTTCTGCTTCTCCTCCAGAGGATTTTTCTTTTTCAGAGACTCTTCATTCCATGAGGGAACATTTTAAGTGGGAAGGTCAGGACTTCTCTGATTCCAGGAAAAGGCTCAGGGAGTTTTTGCTTTTACCCCAGCATAGGCCTTTGGCTATACCACCTGTTCTGGATGTTGTGGAGGATGTATTTGCAGAGGCTTCACTTAATCCTGATTCTTTGCCTCCTGCTCCTGTTAAACCGGATAGGTATTACAGGGTGCCTGAGGCTCATAAATATCTTTATAAGAGTCCTAGGGCGGACCCAGAAACTGTTAGTCAGGGACCTAAGGGGGTCAAGGCCTCTGTTGTAAAAAATCCAGTTCCTCCAGATAAGGAGGCCAGAGCTTTGGATAGATGGGGAAAGAAAGTCTATACTTCTTCCACCTTAGCTATGAGGGCTTTGAATTGCCAGTTTCACATGTTAAAATATCAAAACTATCTTCTTTCTCAATTGAAGTCTAAGGTAGATGCTCTGGCGGAAGGTATTGAGTGTAAAGAATTACAAGATTTGGTGCATGTCTCGGAACAGGTGGGTAAGCATTCTTTACAATGTGGTTTTGATGCTGTACAGGCCTCGTCTAGGGTGGCTGCCACTGGTTCAGTTCTTCGCAGGCATGCCTGGCTGAGGGATCAGAATTTATCTGAACATGTTAAGACAAGGATTTTGGATGCTCATTTACAGTCTGATGTGTTGTTTGGTTCACCTGTGGAGTCAGTCATGAAGAAATTGGAGGACAAGGCTAAGTCTATGCAGGCTGTTAAAGATTTTTTGCAAGTTCAGCCTCCGAAGTTTAGTAGGAATTGGCCTGCTAAGGGGTGGACGTATCCTTCTTATGATTCTCAGTCTAGGGGTAGATCTAGACATGGTAGGGGCAGGACTCAGAGTTCCTTCAGACCTAGAACGGGGAGTTCACCTGCACAGTCTTCGGGTGAGGGCAGGGGCCAGTCCTTTCGTAAACAGGCCCAATGACCTACCTTTTCAGCTGCCAGATCCTTCTCAACTGGCAACACCTTTGGGAGGAAGGTTGGCACTCTTCAAGGAAAATTGGAATTTGATTACTCAAGACAGATGGGTATTGGATATCATACACCAAGGTTACAAGTTTTATTTCCATACCTTGCCTCCTTTCAAAGGCATGCCAGACGTTCCTCCTCAGCAAAGACTAGAGGCTCACAAACAAATTTCTCTGCTACTTCTCATAGGGGCCATACAACCGGTCCCTCTACCAGAAGTGGGCCTAGGATTTTATTCTCGCCTGTTCCTAGTGCCAAAGAAGGGGAACACGTGGAGACCAATTTTGGATTTATCTATCCTCAACACATATCTGGACATTCCCAAGTTCAAAATGTTGACGTTACAACAGCTTTTGCCTCTGCTGGGCAAAGATCACTGGATGGTGACTCTGGATCTCAAGGAGGCTTACCTTCATGTTCCTATCAGGCTCAGTTGCAGGAAGTATCTGCGTTTTCGGGCTGGGACTTCTCATTATCAGTTCTCTGCATTGCCCTTTGGCTTATCTACTGCGCCCAGAGTGTTCACGAAAGTTCTGGCTCCAGTGATAGCTTTCTTCAGGCTAAAAGGAATACAGATCTATCCTTATTTGGACGATTGCCTGATTCTGGCCCAAGAAAAGGACGAACTTCTTCATCATTTACAGTATGTGATAGCAGTGCTAAGATGCCTGGGGTATTCTGTGAACGAAATAAAGTCCAGTCTAGTACCCTCTCAGGACATGTGCTTTCTGGGTGTGAGGCTGAATACAGCGTCTCAGATGGCCTTTTTGACCCCGGACAAACAAAAGAATCTTTCTCTTTACTTCCATCAGTTGTCTCATCAGTCCAGGCTGACTGCAGGGACAGTCCTTCAAGCCTTGGGGTTCATGGCATCTTGTATTCTGGTGCTTCCCAATGCCAAACTGCATATGAGGAAGCTACAATGGTATCTCAAAAATGTATGGACTCAGCACTGCCAAGATATGGACACTGTCATTCAAATAATACCTTGCATTCAAAAGGAGTTTTTGTGGTGGGCTCAGGAATGTCACCTAAACAAGGGACTCTCTGTGACCCGACCAGAGGAGAGTCAGATTCTAACGACAGATGCCTCAGACAAAGCTTGGGGAGCTCATCTAAATGGAAAGTGGATACAAGACACGTGGCCTGCCAGACTTCAACATCTACATATCAACTTGAAGGAGATGTTAGCAGTCCAATTTGCATTAATAGCTTTCAAGGATTTACTCCTTCCAGGGCAGGTGTTGGTTCTAACAGACAACACAACTGTCATGTGGTACATCAACAAGCAAGGGGAACATTCTTATCCTCTATGCAGACAAGCAATGATTTTGTGGGAGACTGCTCTCAGTTTACAGCTGAATCTTCAGGCAAGGTTTCTGCCGGGAGCACAGAACTCCTTAGCAGATGTGTTGAGCAGACAAATTATGGATCCCCACGAGTGGAAATTGGATCCTCATGTATTTCAGAACTTGACAGTGTTGTGGGGAACTCCAGACATAGATCTGTTCGCTTCTCCACTAAACTACCAGCTGCCAAAGTTTTGCACAAAAAGGTTTCATCCCACAGCTTGGAAAGTGGATGCTCTTTCATTCAAGTGGAGCAATCTTCATGTGTATGCCTTTCCACCTCTGCCTCTCCTCCCAAAGGTACTCCTGAAGGTCAGACAGGACAAGCCAAAGATGATTTTAATAGCTCCAGATTGGCCTCGACAGCACTGGTACCCATTACTGAGAAGTCTGGTACAGGAGCCTCCATGGCCTTTGCCTTCGATTCCACACCTGCTGTCTCAGGAGAACAGTCATTTACTCAATGTCAAACTTCACTCTACATCTAACAGCCTGGCATATTCTGTTTTAAACCCTGGAGGGTCTCAGCTTCCACAGCAAGTTTTGAATGTTATTTTGGAGGCCAGAAGGCCTAGTACAAGGAAAGTGTACGCAGATAAATGGAAGAGATTTTTATTTTGGAGTACAGCAAATGAATTTGATGTTTCTAAACCTGATTTAAGTGTGGCTCTTCAATATCTTACTGAGTTACTGGACAAGGGTTTGTCCTTCTCTTCTATTAAGGTTCATGCTGCAGCAATTTCTGCTCACTATGATTGTGACCCACCATTGTTTTCTCATCCTTTGTTTAAGCAATTCCTTAGAGGGGCAAAGAATATAAGACCCCCATGTAGAGCTCCTACTCCTGCTTGGGATCTCAATTTTGTGTTGGAGAAACTCACTCTACAACCTTTTGAGCCTGCAGCTACTGCCGAGTTGAAATATTTATCATGGAAGACTGCTTTTTTGTTGGCCATTACCTCTGCGAGAAGGGTTTCTGAATTACAGGCCCTTATGGCAGTTGAGCCTTTCTTAATTTTCCATAAGGACAGGGTATCTTTGCGTACTAATCCTTCCTTTATGCCTAAAGTGGTTTCTAGTGTGGCTTTAAACCAAACTATTCATTTGCCTACTTTTTATGCAAACCCCCAAAATAAAGGGAAAAGATTTTGCACACTTTGGATTTACACAGGCAGTTGCGATATTATTTGAGCAGAACTAAAGGGTTCAGGCAGTCTCAGCAGTTATTTGTTTCTTTTGCTTTGGGTTCTCAGGGCAAGCCTGTGTCAAAACAAACTATTTCTAAGTGGATTGGGTTTTGTATTGCTTTCTGTTATTCCCATCATGGTAAGGTGATTCCAGCTGGGATTAGGCCTCATTCCACTAGGGCTACTGCCACTTCTACAGCTTTTTAAGGGGTGGCAACTAAAGATATTTTGGAGGCAGCTACTTGGAGTTCAGTGCATACTTTCTCTAAGCATTACCACCTTCCACTTTACTCTAAATCTAGGGCTGGTTTTGCCACTGCAATTTTACAGGGCATTTTGGCAGCTCCTAATGCATTATAGTTTTGCCATCCTCCCTTACCTCTGCTTTGGGATTCTACCCAAGTGTAAGGACTGCAGCAATGTGAGATGAAGAACATAGTACAGTTTTGTACCTACCATAAATGTAGATGTTCGAAGATCTACATTGCTGCAGTCCAATTTACCCTCCCACCTTCCCCTCTGTAGTTAGAGGCGGTTGTGTGGGTTGGGCTGTAAATATTGTGGATATTGTATATATTGTACATATGGTTAGTGCAAGGGTGGTTGGTTGTTTTTTGCTGTCTTTTGGTTTTGACCTTTCTTTTTAAGGGTCTTCTGACATCTGGGGCAAGAAAAGACTGAGGATATGACGTCGGTCATGCGCATTTGTACACTGACGTTCTGATGTCAGTCTTAAGCGCCTGGACCGACGTCAGCCTAATACTTTGATATTCGGGCCGACCGAGGACAGCGGACTACCCAAGTGTAAGGACTGCAGCAATGTAGATCTTCGAACATCTACATTTATGGTAGGTACAAAACTGTACTTTTTGAGTCTTTAGAGGCCTCTTGTAGGGCTGCTGTTACTGGGTCTGTGCTTAGAAGGCATGCTTGGCTAAAGGAGCAATCTCTGCTTGATCATGTTAAAGCAAAGTTGTTGGATGCTCCTTTAAATCAGGACCGACTGTTTGGCAACAAGGCTGAAGAAGTTCTAAAAAAGATGGAAGATAAAGCTAAATCTATGCAAACTGTGAAAGATTTCTTACAAGTGCAACCTCCAAGATTCAGTAGGCACTGGCCTACTAAGAACTGGTCCTTTCCAGGTCCTTCCAGATCCTCTCAAACCAAACCCAGACACACCAAAAGTACCAGGTTTCAGTCCCATGGGACTCTCAGAACTAAGCAGTGTGGGGCCTCCACTTCCAAATCTGGAAATAAGACACCCCTTATGGTAAACAGTCTCATTGATTTTCCTTTAAAATTATCAAGCACTTACCTTTTAGCCACCTCTTTGGGGGGAAAGATTGCTCTTCATGCAAAAAACTGAGAACTCATAACCCAGGACATATTGATTTTAAGTGTAGTGTCCCAGAGATACAGATTTCATTTCCACACGTTGCCAATACCAAACGGGTGGCCAGACCTGCCCCCAAATCAGTGGGCAGAGGCTCAGAAACAAGTACTTTCCCTCTTAAACTTGGGGCTATTCAACCAGTACCAGAAGAGGAAAAGGGACAAGGCTTCTATTCCAGACTTTTCGTGGTACCCAGAAAAGAATTCATGGCATCCAATTCTGGACCTGTCTACTTTAAATACCTTTCTTGACATTCCAAAATTCAAGATGCTGACTTTTCACCAGTTACTTCCTATGCTAGGCAAGGATGCCTGGTTGGCAACTCTAGATTTAAAAGAAGCTTACCTGCATATCCCAATCAGGGAATCTTGCAGAAGATACCTACGCTTCAAATCAGGCTACTTGCATTATCAGTTCTCTGCACTGCCCTTTGGCTTGTCTACTGCACCCAGGGTATTCGCAAAGTGCCTGGCTCCAGTAATTGCATTTTGCAGGCAAAGAAATATTCAAATATATCCATACCTGGACGATTGTTTAATTCAGGCAGAAAACCAGGCCATACTTATAAATCATCTGGCGTCTGTAAAAAGAATTCTATCTTGTCTAGGGTACACCATAAACGAAAATAAATCACAACTGGTACCCTCTCAATAGATTACATTCCTGGGTGCAAGCTTCAATACAACTGCCCAGATGGCTTTCCTCACACCAGAAAAGCAAATTCATTTGGTAACTTACTTCAAACAAGTGGCCACAAAAACCCTGCTGTCTGCAAGACAAATACTGCAAGCCTTGGGGTTCATGGCCTCCTGCATTCTTCTAATTCCATATGCAAGACTGCATATGAGGAAATTACAGTGGTACTTAAAAAGTCTATGGAGTCAGCATTGTCATAGCTTGGAAACAATGATTCCTATCATACCTTGGCTGTGCCTAGAGTTCCTATGGTGGACAGAGGCCTGCCACCAAAACAAGGGACTGCCATTCACACTACCCCCTGCCGCCAAAACCCTAACTACAGACACATCAGACTATGCATGCTATGCTATGTTATGCTCACCTGGCAGGGAAGTGCATTCAGGGCAAATGGAACCCAAACAAAATGCACCTACATATCAATTAAAAAGAAATGTTAGCTGTACAGAATGCTCTGACAGCCTTCAAAGACTACATTCATCCAGGATAACTAATGGTAAAGATGGACAATATCACGGTTATGTGGTACATAAACAAGCAGGGGGGTACACTTTCCTACCCTCTCTGCAGACTAGCCATGGCATTGTGGAACACGGCCTTGAGGTACCAAGTGCAACTACAAGCTCAATTCCTGCCAGGAAAACTGAATACACTGGCAGAAGGACTAAGCAGAAATCTCATGGACTCACACAAATGGAAACTGGAACCATGGATTTTCGACATGTTGACAAGCAAATGGGGGAGCCCGGACATAGATCTATTTGCCTCCCCCCACAATTACCAGTTGGACAAAATTTGCACCAGCACTCACAAAAAAGCCTGGAAAGTGGATGCTATGTCATTCAGCTGGAAAAACCTATCAGTCTACGCCTTTCCCCCTCTGCCTCTGCTCTCCAAAGTTCTGCTAAAAGTCAAACAGGACAAACCAAGAATGATTTTGATTGCTCCAGACTGGCCACTCCAACACTGGTACCCACTCCTGCGCAGTGTGTCACAAATTTCTCCATGGCACCTGCCTCAGACATCTTCCTTACTGTCTCAGCAGGAGAACCAAATTCTGCACCCTCAGCTCCCAACATTGAACCTTGCAGCTTGGCTAATCACTTTAATTCACCCTTAGCATCCCTCAGCAAACCTGTGGTAGATGTCATCTTGGAGACGAGAAGACCTAGTACTAGAAAATCTTATGCTGACAAATGGAAAAGATTCTGTGCCTGGAATCAGTCTCAAGGGATGAGCACAGCAGTGCCCAATTTACCTCAGATTTTGCAATACTTAACTGAGATGCTTCACAAGGGCCTGTCTTTTTCCTCCATTACAATCCATGCCTCAGCCATTTCAGCTCATTATAACACAGAACCTCCCCTCTTCTCTCATCCTCTGCTCAAGCAGTACCTCAGAGGGGCCAAAAACTTGAGACCACCCAGGAGAGCTCTAACCCCTGCCCTGGGACCTTAACTTTGTATTGGAGAAACTCACGCTACCTCCTTTCAAGCCAGCTGCTACTGCAGACTTAAAATTTCTTTCCTGGAAAACAGCTTTCCCTTTAGCAATCACTTCAGCTATAAGGGTATCTGAATTACAGGCCCTTATGGCAGTGGAGCCTTTCATCATCTTTCATGCGGACAGGGTGTCATTCGGGACCAATCCATCCTTCATGTCCAAGGTGGTATCCAGTGTGGCTCTTAATCAGTCCATTCATTTGCCAACTTTCTTTCCCAATCCACAAAGCAAAGGGGAACGGATTCTGCATTCATTGGATGTGCACAGACCACTTAGATTCTACTTGGACAGGACTAAACCTCAAAGAAAATCTGAACAACTGCTGGTAGCATTTGCTGCAGGGGCAGAGGGAAAGGCTGTCTCAAAACAAACCATATCTAAATGGATAAGCCATTGCATTCATTTCTGCTATAAGCACCATGGAAAACCTATCCCCCAGGGGATCAGATCTCATTCCACCAGGGCGTTATCTACTTCTGCAGCCTTTCTCAGAGATGTTCCTACCAGGGATATTCTAGAAGCTGCTACCTGGAGTTCAGTTCATACTTTCACCAAGCATTATCATTTGCTAATTTTCTCTAAATCCAGAGCTGGCTTTGCCACTGCTGTCTTGCAGAGCCTTATAGCTGCTCCTAATGCTGTATAAATCCATCCTCCCAACCACAGCTTTGGGAATCTACCCAAATGTAATGACTGCAACAGTGAAACATGAAGAACATAGTACAGTTGTGTACACTTACAATAAATGTAGATGTTTGAGTTTATTCACTGTTGCAGCCCTGGTTACCCTCCCTCCAGCCCCGTTTTTCTCTTACTGTACCTCTACTTTCTTTCACTATGCTTAAAAGCCTTTTTGGAGGATTTGCTTTTGATTGGAGGTATATTTTTGTGTTTTTAATTTTATTTTACTCCCCATTAGGGGGGCACCTGACATCTGGGGCAAGAAAAACTGATGTAATGGCGTCGGCTGCATGTTTTATACCCCTGATGACCTGACGTCATGGAAGAAGGGACAGGAACCGACGCAGGACCCAAAACTTTGTTAATCAGGCTGACTGAGGGCAACCTGCCAGCAGATTACCCAAATGTAATGACTGCAACAATGAATACACTAGAACATCTACATTTATGGTATGTGTACACAACTGTACTTTTTGGTTTATGGCAGTAGTAAAGGAAAGGAGGGCTGAGGTGGTGCTGTGGTATGGCCTGAAACCATGCTGGGAGTTGGATAGTAAGTTATTCTGTGTAAGGTATTGCATTAGTTGCTTGTGTACACATTTCTCCATTATTTTGGCTAGTGGGGAAAGAATGTCGATGAGTCTGTAGTTGGATATGTCTGAGGAGCTACCACCTTTATGGAGTGGGATGACGTGAGATATTTTCCAGAGGGAGGGGATAGCGTTTTTAGATAAAGTTCTGTTGATGAGGATAGATATGGGATATGCAATGGCATCTGCAGCTTTTTGTAGGTACTCTGCAGGGAGGAGGTCAGCAGCGAGGGTGGTAAGTTTTATTTTTTTTAGAAGTGTTTTGATAAAACTAGTGGATATTGGTTGGAAGCTAAATTTGGGGTAATTATTGGATAGATTAGGCATGTGGTTTAAGTTAGAGGGGGTTAGTTGATTTGCTAGGGATTGGATTGTTATACATAACTTCTTTGTATGTTTCTGTGGGAGGAAAACAAAGTGCAACACATGAAAAATGGATTTGTTCATACTCTACTGTATTTCTTCGCTTTTTTTCTGATTGCTTGAGAGCTCTGGTTGCTTGAGTTCCGGTTAACTGAGAGTTTACGGTATTACAATGCACCAGTAATTTAAACAACCACAGCAAACTGCAACTTTGGAATTAGACCCTTAGCTCTGAACTGATTGGCCTTGGAACTGCCTTAATGCAAAGCCTGGCATTTACTCAGTACATAAGAATGTGACACTAGGGTCTAATACCAACAAGTTAGACTACTTAAACAGAAAAATGCAGTACAGCTATGTACTGGAATCACTAATATATGTTTAAAGCAGGTACAGACTGTTAAAATTATTTAAAATCAGATCAAGAAATGAAAGCACTTCTCTTTCTGTCTCTGTGTAATGAGTAATAGCAGAGTAGTACTTTGATCACAATAGACCATTTTGAGGCACAGCCCAGGTGAAGAAATTTATAAAAAATAGAATTCAGAAACATGCAAAACATGGCGTAATCACAGGAGGTAGAGAATCCCACAGACAATTGAAACAGTATGTAAATGTTATTGTTTCACATCAATGTGTGATAGCAAACCACATCCTTAGGAAGACTGACTAACTTGCCAACATGCTCAGCAGGTCTGATGTTCTTCGTGTTTCACTGTTGCAGTCATCCCACTTGGGTTATCTGCCTGCAGATAGCCGACAAGTCGGCCCGAATGCCAGAGACTTAGTATTTCTGCATCGGATGCTGTTGCTCCAGGACTGACGTCAGGTTGTCAGGAGTATGAAAACAGGCAGTAGACTCCATTACACCAGTCTTTCTTGCCGAGGAGCAGAAGCAGTTCGCAAGTGCCGGTCTGCCGCTACCTGAATTTTCGTTTATGAATTGAATAATCCTGAAGTCTTCTAAAGCTAAGTACCCCATTAGGCATACTTTTTTCTTGCTCTAACCGATGTCAGAAAAAATTAATTGTCTTACCTGCGGAAAGCAAATACCTCACAGAGATTTTCATTCTTACTACGTCACCTGTTTAGGCCCAGACCATGGCGTAGCTTGCTGTCATTTTTTTGCCTTGTTTAATGCCCGAACCATTCGTCGTTGGGCTCTCTTTGTCACTAAATTCTTTTGCTCTCAATCTCCGTATTCTGAAATGGCTTTGGTAAGCCATCTGACTACAGATATTCCGAAAAAACGTAAGGATAAAGACAGACAGAATGCATAGGTCCAAAGCTGCCGACGACACTTCTGTTAAGCTAGTCGCCAGTCCGCCGGTACTCAGTGAGGGGGCTTTTACAGCCCCCTGATGCCTGCTTCAGTGGATTCGCAGGCTTCTACCGAGATCCATTCGGACTCTGATATGCTGCAAGACTCTTCTTTGACTATGGAACCTGCAGATGTCTCTGCCTTGGATGGGACTGGAGCCGCTGTGCAGGCACTGGCTTCTGAGGCAGATGTCCTTCAAGGATGCATCTGCAGTCCTTACAAATGGGTTGTCCTGTCGTCAGGCAGCCCTTCGGTCGGCCGGATTCCAAAGTCTGGGTCTGGCCTTGGCTGATGTCGCACTTCACCCGACGTCATAGCTGCAGTTATTCGGGTATAAAGGTATCAGCCGATGCCATCTTCCTCAGTCTTTCTTGCCACGTGGCGCCCAAAGCAGAAGCTGTTCGCAAGTGCCGGTCGGTCAGAACCAGAGATTACTACTACCGAAGACTTCTAAAAAGCTAAGTACCCCGTTGGGGACTCTTTCTTGCCTCAGCCGATGTCAGAAAAAGTGAATAACTGTTTAACTTGTGGGAAACAAATACCTCATAAAGATTTCCACTCTTACTGCTTACCTTGTTTAGGCCCAGACCACAACGTAGCAGCTTGTCTAGCCTGTGCTTCTTTCAACCGGCGGACGCTTAGACGTCGGTCGGAATTTGCTGAGGAGTTTTTCAGCTCCGCTTTTGCTTACATTATGCCGTCGGATACTCCAACTACGCAAATATCTAAAAAGCCAAAGGAAAAGGACCGACACTCGTGGTCCGCGGTTTCGGCCGAAACGATGAAACAGAGTCCACGGTTCTTCCTTCGGCTGAAAGCTTACCTCCTACCGAGGCCTCATCCAGCATGGTTGAATCTGCTACTGCAATCCCTCCCGCTCTTGCAGGTTCACAGGATTTATCTGATACTATCCCTTTGGATATTTCTACCCCTGCACGTGGAGCTGCTAGGCCACCATGTCAATTAAGGTCTTTGCCAGGGCTAAAGCAGCAAAAGCTACCAAAACTGTGCCTGCTAAGACCCCCTCTCACAGGCCTAGCTCTAGTTCACAAATGCTTAGTCTAGCAGAGGATCTCATTTCTTTGATCCGGGGATCCCAACCACACCCAGACAGGGCCTTTCACCCTCCTCCAGAGAAGAGGCCTAGAGTAGAGCCCCCTGAGCCAGTTTCTTCAGATGACTCCTCTGATGAATCAGATAATTCAAACCCTCCAGAGGGCCCTTATTCTCCTTATGAGGACTCTGATGCAGAAGAGTCCATTCCTTCTGCCTCTCCACCTGAGGAATTTTCTTTTGGGGAAACCTTGCATGCTATGAGGGAACAATTTCAATGGCAGGGCCAGGATTTTTCAGACTCTAGGAAAAGGCTTAGAACCTTTTTGCATTTGCCACAGCATAGGCCTTTAGCCATTCCTCCACTTACTGTTGTGGATGATGCATTTAATGATGCTTGTACTGCTCCTGATTCTCTTCCTCCAGCCCCTGCTAAGCCCGATAGGTACTACAGGGTTCACACATTATCATTTGTATAAGGCTCCTTTTGCAGATCCCGAAACTATCTCCCAGGGACCCAAGGCTGTAGCAGCTACCTCTGCCAAAACCCTCCCTCTGAAAGGGAATCTAGGGCCTTAGAGAGATGGGGGAAAAGTTTACACTTCTGCTACTCTTTCAGCTAGGGCCTTGAACTGTCAATTCCACATGATTCAGTATCAGGAATTTATGTTAGACCAGTTAACTAAAAAACTGTCCTCGGATGAACCATTAGACAAAAAATCTGTTCAGGAAATGGTACATAACATTCAGCAGGTCAGTAATCATTCCTTAAAATATGGCTATGATGCACTGGAGGCTTCCTTTAGATCAGCCATGATTGGTACAGTGATCAGAAGACATGCATGGTTAAAAGAGCAGTCCTTACCAGACCATGTTAAATCAAAGCTCCTAGATGCTCCCATGGATAAGCTCAATTTGTTTGGCTTCCCTGCACAGCAGGTGCTGAAGAAGGTGGAAGAGAAAGCAAAATCTGTCAGACAGTCAAGGATTTCTTGCAGGTCCAGCCTCCAAGGTTTAGCAGGAACTGGCCTTCCAAGAATTGGTCCTTTCCAGACACCTCCAGAGCTCAGAGAGGCAGGAATAGGCGCTCAAGAGGCAGGGGTCAATCCAGAGGTGTTTACAGGGGACGCCAGTGGCAGGCTAACAACCAGCGAGGTACAGCCACAGATCAACCACCACCACTTCCACAGGACAATCACAGTGACTTGGCTCTGGCACCGCCTACCAGGGAACAACTAGAAGCACCCTTAGGCAGAAAGCTAGCCTTATTTTCAGTAAACTGGCATTACATCACAGGAGACAAATGGATTTTGCAGACAATAGACCAAGGTTACAGGTTTCACTTCCATACTCTACCAAGGAAGAGAGGAATGCCAAACCTACCTCCAAATCAGAAAACAGAAGCTCTACAACAAATAACTCGCTTACTAAGGATGAGAGCTGTAGAAAGGGTACCATCTATGGAACAAGGGCAAGGATTTTACTCCAGACTCTTCCTGGTACCAAGAAAAGAAAACCAATGGAGACCTATTCTCGACCTGTCTGCTTTAAACACATACCTCATTGTTCCAAAATTCAAAATGCTGACCCTACAGCAACTTCTTCCCATGCTGGGCAAGGAGTCTTGGCTGGTAACTCTAGATCTCAAGGAGGCATACCTGCACGTCCCCATACGACCAAATTGCAGAAGATACCTCAGATTTCTTGCAGGATCAGAGCATTATCAATTCTCAGCATTGCCCTTTGGCTTATCTACTGCGCCCAGAGTATTCACAAAATGCCTGGCATCAGTAATTGCTCATTGCAGGCTTCAGGGAATTCAAATTTACCCTTACCTGGACGACTGCCTGTTACAAGCGGACAACAAAAACAAATTGACAAAGGACTTGAAAAGGGTCATTCATCTACTGCAAGCCCTGGGATACACAGTCAATATAAAAAAGTCAAGGCTGATACCATCCCAAAGGATAACCTTCTTTGGTGCAGAGCTGGACACATCAAAACAAATGGCATTCCTAACAGTAGAAAAACAGGAGCAACTCCCTCTCTACTTCATGGCATTAACAAAGCAGAACCAGCTAACAGCAAGAAAAGTCCTGCAAGCCCTCGGTTACATGGCATCCTGCATAATATTGATTCCACATGCCAGACTACATATGAGAAAGTTACAGTGGTACCTAAGGAATTTATGGTCTCAGCACAAGCACAGCCTAGAAACCCAAATTCCAATAATTCCATGCCTGAAGCAAGAATTCCAGTGGTGGGCTCAGGCCTGTCAATCAAACAAAGGACTGCCCTTCCACAGCACTCAGCCAAGCCAGACCATCACAACGGACGCCTCAGACCTCGGTTGGGGGGCGCACATGCTGGACAAGTGCATACAAGGCTTATGGACTCAAGACCAGCTGCTCCTACACATAAATCAAAAGGAAATGTTGGCAGTGAAACTGGCAATTCAGACATTCAGACCATTTCTTCGACAGGGTCAACTGTTGATAAGGACGGACAACACCACAGTTATGTGGTACATCAACAAACAGGGAGGCACGCATTCATACCCTCTATGCCGGATGGCAATGGACCTCTGGAATGTGGCCCTGAGCTTCAACATTCAGTTACAAGCAATTTTTGTGCCAGGAAAAGAAAATATACTAGCAGACATCCTAAGCAGAACTACCACGGATGCCCACAAATGGATGCTGCATCTGGACATCTTCAGAACCATTACAGGGAAATGGGGACTACCAGAAATAGACTTGTTTGCATCCCCACACAATCACCAACTGAAAAAATTCTGCACGAGGACGTACCACCCACTTGCTTGGAAAGTGGACTCCCTATCTTTCAGTTGGAAAAACCTGACAGCATATGCATTCCCACCTCTTCCTTTGATGCACAAGGTGCTATTGAAAATCAAAGAGGATCAACCAAGGATCATTCTGATAGCTCCAGACTGGCCAAGGCAGCATTGGTACCCATTACTGAGGAGTATGTCTCGGGAACAAATATGGCCTCTGCCCCTAGTTCCCTTACTGTTAACACAGAACAACTTCAAAACCCTGCATCCAAACCTGAAAACACTGCAGCTGGCTGCCTGGAACATTGCATAAGACCAAATAACCCATATTTATCTCAAAGGTTTAAAGACATTATCTTGGAGGCTCGCAGACTCTCAACAAGAAAAAATTATTCAGCAAAATGGAAAAGATATCTCATTTGGAGTACTGCAAAAGGAGAAAATGTGTCACTGGTAAACATAGCTAACATCCTGGAATACTTGGCAGAGCTCTTCCACAATGGCCTGTCCTATTCTTCCATTAAGATTCATGCATCAGCTATTTCAGCAGAATATAACTTGGATCCTCCAGTCTTCTCACATCCTCTGCTCAGGCAGTTTCTGAGAGGAATTAAAAATGTAAAACCACCTAGGAAGCCACCATTGCCAGCATGGGACTTAAACTTTGTGCTAGAAAAGTTGACACTTCCTCCTTTCGAGCCAGCAGCAACAGCAGAATTACAGTACTTATCATGGAAAACTGCTTTCCTGCTTGCAATCACTTCAGCAAGAAGGGTTTCTGAACTACAGGCATTAATGGCAGTACAGCCCTTCCTGATCTTCCATCAAGATAGTGTCCATGAGAACTAATCCTACTTTTATGCCAAAGTTGGTCTCCAGGGTATCCTTAAACCAAGCTATCCACCTGCCTACATTCTTCCCCAACCCACAGAACAGGGGAGAAAGACTGTTGCATACCTTGGATGTACATAGACAATTACGTTACTACCTGGACAGGACCAAGAGCAATAGAAAAACTGACCAGCTACTGGTAGCATATGCAACAGGGATGGAAGGAAAAGCAATTTCAAAACAGACAATCTCTAAGTGGATATGAAATTGCATTAGATTTTGTTACTCTTACCATGGGAAGAAAACTCCAGAAAACATCAGACCTCACTCTACAAGGGCTACAGCCACTACCACAGCTTTTTTACGAGGAGTGGCTACCAAAGACATTTTAGAGGCTGCTACTTGGAGCTCCGTGCATACTTTTGCCAAGCATTATAATTTACCCTTGTACTCCAGATCCCGAGCAGGTTTTGCCACTGCTGTTTTGCAAGGGATCTTAGCTACACCATAATCTTATTACTCCTCCTCCCCCAGTTTGGCTATGGTATTCTACCCATTTGTAAGGACTGCAGATGCATCCTTGAAGGACATAGTACAGTTTTGTACCTACCATAAATGTAGATGTCCGATAGGCATGCATCTGCAGTCAGGATTACCCTCCTCCTTCCCTCTGAGGTACTCCTAGGGTATTTACCCATCTTCTAGCTAGCTGGGGGAATCTATTATGGTGTATTTGTTTGTATATATGTATATACATGTTTATCTTTATTTGCTCTCTCTTATTTGGAAACTTTTGCAATTATCCAAATTTAGCCTTCTTAGAGGGCACCTGGCATCTGGGGCAAGAAACACTGAGGAAGATGGCGTCGGCTGATACCTTTATACCCGAATAACTGCAGCTATGACGTCGGGTGAAGTGCGACATCAGCAGAGGCCAGACCCAGACTTTGGAATCCGGCCGATTGAAGGGCTGCCTGACGACAGGACAACCCATTTGTAAGGACTGCAGATGCATGCCTATCGGACATCTACATTTATGGTAGGTACAAAACTGTACTTTCTTCGCTCAACCGATATTCGACTCAAACCGACTGCTTTTTTAACCAAAACTACAGAGTTTCTTAGGCCCAGAGTAGGCACTACGCCTAGAAAACCGACGACCAAAGTGCATGCACCTGCTCCCATACCACAAAAACAAATGCTTAGAATAGCCGAAGACCTTATTACGCTGATTAGGGGAAGTCAGCCTTCCCCTGCTAAGATAAGAGACCAGTCCCCTACAGCTTCTACTGACCAGGAGTCCGATGACTCTGAGATTTCTGATTATGAAGACATGGCCTTATCTGCTTATGAGGATTCAAATGCAGAGGAATCCATTCCCTCTGCCTCCCCTCCAGAGGATTTTTCTTTTGGTGAAACCTTGCATACCTTAAGAGAGCATTTCCACTGGGAATGCCAAGACTATTCCCAGTCCAAAAAGAGACTCCGAGAATTCCTAGAGTTGCTTCAGCACAGGCCTTGACCAATACTCACTGTCCTGAATGTTGTTGATGTTTTTATGGAATCCAGTCTTACTCTTGACACTTTACCTCCTGGCCTTAGGAAACCAGACAGGTACTACAGAGTACCTGACACTCACAAATTTCTTTTCAAGAATCCTACTGCTGACCCAGAGATCATTTCCCAGGGGCCTAAAGGTATCAAGGCAACTACAGCCAAGAATCCCACCCCTTCAGACAGGGATTCCAGAGCTTTGGACAGATGGGGTAAGAAGGTATATACCTCTGCAACTCTTGCTATTAGGGCATTGAATTGTCAGTTTCACATGCTGAAGTACCAGCAACATATTATGGAACTTATTAAAAAAGTGGTAACTTTACAGAAAATAAAGAATTGCAGGAGCTTATGGACTCTGCAAGCCAAGTCAACAAGCATAATTTGCAGTGTGGCTTTGATGCCCTAGAAGCATCTTGCCAGGCAGCAGTCACTGGCTCTGTACTAAGAAGACATGCTGGGCTCAAGGAGCAGACCTTGCCAGAAGACCATGTCAAATCAAAGTTACTAGATGCTCCTTTGAACAAGGACAGTTTGTTTGGCACCAAAGCAGAAGAGGTTCTTAAAAAGATGGAAGAAAAAGCTAAGTCTATGCAGACTGTTAAAGAATTCTTACAAGTGCACCCCCCTAGATTCAGTAGGCATTGCCCTTCAAAACACTGGTCCTTTCCTGCCCCCTCCAGGCCTTCTCAGACCAGACCCAGGGGAAACAGACCACCCAGACTACAGTCTCAGAATATGCAGAGATCTAAGCAATGGAGTGCCCCCACCCCTAAAGCAGGGAGTGGTAAGCCACCTCCTTATGGAAAAAAAGCTCTTAATGAGTTCCTTACTCCACTCCCCAGCCCTGCCCAATTGCTTGTGCCCCTAGGAGGAAAACTTGCCCTTCATGCAAAAAACTGGATGTCCATCACACAGGACTGGTGGGTCCTCAACATTGTATGCCAGGGGTACAAATTTTATTTCCATTCACTGCCAACCCCAAGCGGGTTTCCAGACCTTCCTTCAAACCAGTGGGCAGAGGCTCAAAGCCAAGTAGCTTCCCTCCTCAATATCAGAGCTATTCAGCTGGTTCCAGTAGAACAAGGAGGGGTCATGGATTCTACTCCAGACTCTTTCTGGTACCCAGGAAAGACGGCTGTTGGTGCCCAATCCTGGATCTTTCAATTCTCAACACCTTCCTGGTGGTACCAAAATCCAAAATGCTTACCCTGCAACAACTTCTTCCTATCCTAACCAAGGATGCCTAGTTAGTCACCCTAGACTTAAAAGAAGCGTATCTGCACATCCCCATATAAGGGAGTCATGCAGGAAGTATCTACGTTTCAGGGCAGGATCTATGCAAGTCCATCTGACAGGCTACTTCACTCAAATGGCCACCAGAACCCATCTATCCGCAAGGAAAATCCTGCAGGCCCTAGGGTTCATGACCTTGCATCCTACTAATTCCATATGCCGGACTGCATATGAGGAAACTTCAGTGGTACTTAAAAAGTTTTTGGTGCCAGCATTCTCAGGACCTGGAAACTGTCATACCTATCTTACCTTGTCTAAGGACAGAGTTTCTTTGGTTGGGCAGAAGCAGGCAACCACAACAAGGGACTTCCCTTTACTCAACCCCACGCTGCCCAGACCCTAACCACAGACATATCAGACTATGCCTGGGGGGGCACACCTGGACGATAAGTGCATTAAGGGCCACTGGAGCCCAAGTCAAATTTTTATTTATTTTATTTATTTTTATTTTACATTTTTGACAGGGATAGTCTAACTGGATTTATGTCCATTTTCAGTAGAGTCCCAGGAGATAAGCTCCAAGAGATTACTAGACTACTAACATACAAGTACTAGTTGTTATACAGTTAAATACTACAAATTTTAAACACTTCAGGAATCTTCACAGTTTATACAAAAAACATGTTACAAGCATTAGATAAGATATTTTAGACTTTATGTACAAGACTTCATTAGTAACTAGAAAGTAATTGTTAAACACATGCATACTTCAAGTTTCAACAGTTCAGCAATGCTCACAGTTTAAACAATACTTGTTGCCTGCCTTAGGTGGGATGCTTTAGAGTTATATGCAGAAGAATTTAACTAGGTATTGTAAATTATCTCTATTAGGATAAGATATGTTTTTGCCAAGGATAGGCCTTGATCTAAAAAGACACAGATAGAGCAGGAATTAGGTCTTAAGAGAGGGTATTTGGGATATAGTATGAGATTAGTCTGGATTTGTACAGGGACATAACCAATGGGTTTTAAGATAGAGTTTCAGATTGTGTTTAAAAAGTGTAAATGAAGACAGTGATGTAAGTTCGTGGGGGAATTGGTTCCAATACTTTCCAACTGCATTTGAGAACAGAGCATCTCCTGCCATGTTATTAGATTTACATGTTGATACAAGTAGTTTATTAGATGAGCGTAAAGTTGAAAGGTTCTTATATTGGGTAATGAGACTAGCAAGTATTGGGGTATTGGAAGGTTGGCAAAGGGTTTTGTGCGCAATGGTGAGATGTTTAAAGTGCCTGGCAGTGAATGGGTCCTAAAGGAGGAAGCAGAAGCAAATCTGGCAATGCTATTGTAAGCGTTGGCTAGCTTGTTAAGGTTATTTTTTGACAAGTTAGTATATATGGAAGAAGCATAAAGAAGTGTGGAGATAAGGTGGGAATAGGCAATAGTGGTTCTGGCTAGTGGGGAGAGAAAGGATTTTATCCTATAGAGGGAGCCTGGTTTCCTGTTGACAGTTTTTATGGTATTGTTGATATGGGTTTCAAAGTTCAGGTTGTTGTCAATGGTTACCCCTAGAGGTTTAGTTGTTGGATCTGGAGATATGAGTGTACCATTATTGGATAAGACTGAAAAGTTCATTGGGAGTGATTTACGGGTAGGAGTGAAGAGGAGGAGTTTGGTTTTTTGGGGGTTCAAAAGGAAGCAGCGTTGTAGAAACCAATTTTCTGTTTTATTGAACATTGAGTTAGAGTCTGTAGTTGGGATTGAGATTTAGCTGAGCAGATTATTGTCAAATAATCTGCATATTTACACAGTTAAAGGAATAGCTAGGTTGAGGTCATTGATAAATATTGAGAAGAGAGGGCCCAATATAGAGCCCTGAGGAACACCTAGGGTAACTGGGAGATGGGATGAGAGGTTGTTGTCCCATAGCACTGCTTGCTGTCTATTATCAAGGTAGGACTGGAAGCATTTTGTAGTCTTTGTGTCCAGAGAGAAGGATTTTAGAATATTGAGAAGTAAGTGGTGGTTGACCATGGTGAATGCTTTTGAAAGGTCGATGAAAAGTGCTGAAGAGAGAATGTTGTTGTTATGGTTTTTATTGATGCTGTCAATGAAGGATAGGAGTGCAGTTGTTCTACTGTGGAAAGGCCTGACGCCATGTTGAGATTTGGCCAGTAAATTGTTCTGGAGTAGGTGGTGTAGTAACTGTCTGTGGATGCACTTTTCCATTATTTTAGCTATTGGGGAAAGTAGAGCTATGGGACAATAGTTAGAATATTCTCTGGAGTTTCCACCCTTGAGTAGGGGGATAATTGTAGGAGATTTTCCAGATGGTGGGAATAGTGCTTTCATCTACACACCAACCAAAAAGGTGCTAGATGTTCAGCATGCTCTAACAGCTTTCCAATCCATTCTCTCACAGGACCCTGCTAATAAAAACAGACAACACCACAGTTATGTGGTACATCAACAAGCAGGGGGGAACCCACACTTACCCACTCTGCAGGCTAGCCATGGCCCTTTGGAACACGGCCTTGGACATGCATGTTCATCTGCAAGCTCAGTTCCTGCCAGGCAAACAAAGTTCACTGCCAGATGACTTGAGCAGAAATCTCCTAGAACCACATGAGTGGCAATTAGAACCCAGCACCTTCAGCCTTCTAATCCAGAAATGGGGGACCCCAGAGGTGGACCTCTTTGCCTCCCCCTGCAATCACCAGAGCAGCAAATTCTGCACCAGGACACCACTGCACGGCCTGGAAAGTGGATGCCTTATCCTCTCAATCTATGCATTCCCTTCTCTGCCCCTTTTCTCAAGAATATTACTCAGGATAGGACTGGTACCCACTACTGCGCAGCCTGTCACCGGTGCCACCCTGGCTCCTACCCCAGATCCCAACCCTCCTCACTCAGCAGGGGGGAACAGATCTTGCATCCGCAACTGCAAACCCAAATCTTGCAGCCTGGCTTATTCCTTGAATTCTACCCCAGGGGCCAGCCTAAGCAAGCAGGTACTGGATGTCATTCTTGAAGCCAGAAGACCCAGTACAAGGAAATCCTATGCTGATAAGTGGAAATCGTGTTGCTCCTGGATTCAATCTAAAGGAGAGGACACAGCACTGCCCTCCTTACCTCTAATCCTGGATTACCTAGCAGATCTACTCTGCAGAGGCCTATCCTTCTCCTCCATTAAAATCCATGCCTCTGCCATCTTGGCTCATTACAACACTGAGCCACCTCTTTTCTCTCACCCTCTCATCAAACAGTTCCTGAGAGGGGTAAACAACTTAAGGCCACCAAGGAGAGCACCCATCCCTGCTTGGGACCTTAACTTTGTACTGGAAAAGCTCACGCTCCCTCCCTTTGAGCCTGCAGCATCAGTAGACTTAAAATTCCTCTCTCGGAAAACAGCCTTGCTTCTGGCCATCACTTCAGCTTGAAGAGTGTCTGAGCTACAAGCACTTATGGCTGTGGAACCCTTCATTATTTTTCATGATGACAGGGTCTCCCTCAGGACTAACCCTTCCTTTATGACTAAAGTGGTGTCCAGTGTGGCTCTCAACCAATCTATCCATTTGCCAGCCTTCTTCCCTAATCCTCAAAATAAAGGGGAAAGGATCCTGCACTCCTTGGACATGCACAGACAGCTCAAATTCTACCTGGATAGGACTAAACCCTTCAGGAAATCTGACCAATTACTACTCAGTTTTGCACCAGGGGCAGAGGGCAAGGCCATTTCAAAATAATTTCCAAATGGGTAGCACACTGTATCCATTTCTGCTACAAACACCATGGGAAACAAACCCCTCAGGGGGTCAGGACACATTCCACTAGGGCAACTTCTACCTCTACAGCATTCCTCAGGGGAGTCCCTACCAGGGACATTCTGGAAGCTGCTACCTGGAGTTCTGTACACACCGTCACCAAGCATTACCACCTGCCTATCTTTTCCAAATCCAGGACGGGGTTTTGCAACAGCAGTCCTGCAGGGCATACTAGCCAGCCCCAACTATTCTTGACTGCCTCCACCCTTTCATCAGCTTTGGGAATCAACCCAAGTGTGATGACTGCAACAGTGAAACACGAAAAACATAGTACAGTTGTGTACACTTACCATAAATGTAGATGTTTGAGTGTATTCACTGTTGAAGTCCTGGTCTCCCTCCCTCCAGCCCCCTTCTCTCTCTCTCCTCTCCTCTCTCTGTCTATTACTCACCCCTTACAGGGGTATTGGTATTTACTTTTTACTGGTGGTGATTTTCCCACCATACCTTAGCTCCCTATTGAGGGCTCCTGACATTTGGGGCAAGAAAAACTGATGTAATGGTGTCAGCTGCCTGTTTTTATACCCCTGACGTCAGTCCTGGAGTGACAGCAACCGACGCAGAAATACTAAGTCTCTGGTATTCGGGCCAACTGAGGGCTACCTGCAGGCAGATGACCCAAGTGTGATGACTGCAACAGTGAATACACTTGAACATCTACATTTATAGTAAGTGTACACAACTGTACTTTCTGAGGATGGTACGTCCGGACGTCACCTTTATGCCCTTCGCTACACAAGGAGCATACATGTGACACAGCGCATCTTAAAGCAACCTAAGACTGGCCGGACGTCTTGCTGCCATAGGAAAGGGATCACTACTGTTATGAATACTGCAACAGTGAAGAGAAGGACAACTACATTTATGGTAAGACTGTACAACTGTACTTTATTTCAGCAGTACACATTTCTGAAATTGCAAGCTTTGTCTTTCATTCTCCCATGTATAGTTTTCCAAAAGCACAGAGTTATGCTGTGCAAAAATCCATCCTTTATTTCAAAAGCTGTGTTTGACACAAATTTAAGCCAGCCCACATTTGCCTCTCCTTTTTTCCAAGCTGTCCCAACAGAATGGAATATATTCTCCACACTGTAGATTGTTCACTATCAAGATTTTATCTCCACAGTGCTAAATCCTTTATGAAAGATTCTCAGATCTTTTTCTTTGTTCCAAATAATCTTAAGAAAGTCTCCAAAGTATCCCTTTCCAAATGGCTATCAGATTACATTTTCTTTGTTTTACTGCACACATAATAAATCCTTGACACTGAAAGCAAAAGCTCATTACACTAGATCTGTGGCCACTTGTACGGGTTTCTTTAGACGTTTTTCAATGGATGAAATGTCTGTTGCAACATTCTGGTCTATTTTGCATAACTTTACCAGAAATTACAAACTGGGTATAATTTCCAGACCCAGGACATCCTTTGGAGCTATTATCCTAAAGGGTCTGCGGTCATGATACCACCCAAGTAATTTTTAGCGTGGGATTCTGACCCCTAGGTTGGATCAGATGGATGGGATGAATAGAATACAGCAGATCTGAAGTAGGATATTCATTTGTCTGCAACCTGTGGGTTATGGATCCGATATCGGATCCGAACAACCGGCATTTTTTTCCTATGCTATGGATCCAAGCTCTCTCCTCTCCTCACCCATAATGCCCTGCTCTACATGACCCCAGATCTCGTTTTGCTGCTGGTGACTGGATTTTGTATTCATAGCTCTCAGCTAAGTGGTTATTTACCTGTTAAAAAAAAAAAAAAAAATTTTTTTTTTTTGTTGTGTGTGTGTGTTTCTTTTTCCTTTTGATAGTTTTTTTTTTTTTTAAATTTTTGAGTTTTTTTTTTTAATTTTTTTCCTCTTGTGTGTGTGTGTGTGTTGTGTGTGTTGGGCCTGTGTGTAAGTATTTTTTAGTAGCTTTATTTTAGTAGCTTTTATCAGCCCAAATCGCTTTCTCAAAAATCATTCGATTGTGAAGTGTGGCCGCTCTCACCGCTACCGCTGATGGCCACACTGTGTGTTGGTCTCTTCTCACATCACACTCCTCCATTTGTTGGTCTCAAGGGGTGGGCCCAGGGGCCCTGGGGGAGGGTCAGGCTTGGTCTTCTTGCCGCGGCCCTTTCGCCCCACCGCCGCCCGGCCTCAAACTCCAAACTCGGGTTTCGCTGTGTGTCACCCCCTGCCCCTCCTGCTCCTGGGATCCAACCTCCCAGGAGAGGAGAGGGATGCCTGGAAAGGAAGGACCGAAGCAGCAGACGCGCCGGGCGGAGACCTCCTTCTCTCCCCGCCGCTGGCCAGCCGGCTTCTCTCTTCCGCTTCGGTCTCCTCGCCTCGGCCCCGGGCTCTCCCTGTGTGCTTTTCTGAGGTCCTGAGAGGAGGAGGAGAGGTGAAGTGCTTCGAGGGGCATCGAGGGCCTACCTCAGCCTCCCTCGGCTGCCGCCTTTCTGATGCTGATGATGACGATCTGGACCATCTGATCTAAGCTCGAGATGGAGGTGCAGATGAGATGGCCCAGAGCTGCAGATCCCTTTTGGGCTTCCCCTGCCTTGCCTGCTCTACTCTTCTTCCCCCTTATCTGGTTTCAGATCCGGGTTGCGAGCAGCCGGGCGGCGCGATCGAGGCGGGTGGGTGCCAGCGACTTCAGATCCGACGATGCGCCGGATCCCCGCGTCCGAGAAGGGATCCGAGCCCCGGATCCGAGCCTGGCCTCGGGGATCTCCGTCCGTGCTCTCCGGGCTGCCCGCGCTCGGGAGCGTCGGCCGTCGTCGGATCCCTCGAGATCGAGGCTGCCGGGGCCGGATCCGGATCCGGGGGGGAGCCGGTGTCGGCCTTTGGGCTCGCGTCGGCTCCTCGGGGGAGGGTGTAAGAGGCCCACCACTTGTCCCTCTCCCAGCCTGCATGTGTTCCTGCCCGCTCCTCCCCTCTGGCACTGGGCCTTGGGCCACCCTGCCCCCATGCCCCAAGTTGTCTATTCGCAAGCTGCTAGCCCTCAGTATCCTGGAGTGCCCCCCAGAGGATTAGGCTCCCCCTGGAGGGGGAGGGAGTCATCTGAGTCCTAAAGAGGCACAGAGACCACGCTCCCTCAGAGACTCACCGGAGATGGTCACCCCGAGGGATTCACCCCCGGAAGTCTCTCTCGAGAAAGGTCATCTCTCAGGGTTGAGGGTGGTCTGTCTTACCTGTTCTCCTCTTGGAGGTCCACATTTGCCGGGGGCGCTTGGGCCCTTAATTTTGGTGTCCCTCCCTGAACCTGGGTGGGAGCCCCCCAATTCATGCGTTCTGCCGGACCGTGGAGCCAGCGCCAGGGAACCGGGCCAAGAGGGGAGGCCGGACCCAGGGCCCAATGGGACACGGGCCCCGCAGGAGTGAGGGGCCCAGGAGTAAGGGGCTGGCTCAGGAGCCGTCCTCAGTCCACCGCCTCGTTCGAGTCTCGGAGCACGGAGGTTTAGGGATGTGACCCAGGAGAGTCCCGATGGTGCCGCTGAACTATTATTAGGGATGTTTAGTTCGCAGAGATCTAAAGGGCCATTGAACTATTTGGCCCATGTCATTAGAATGCAGCGAGATCTCCAGTTAATTGGCCCATGGCCCCTCAGTCCATTCGGCATACGCTGCCACCCTATTCTCCCATTCATGCGAGGACTCCGCTAGAGGCTCTGGGACTCTCAGTTAGCCCATGGGCTTAACTGGCTACTCTCCGCTGCGACGCTGGTCACGCCCTCAGGCCTGGCTCCTGGCCTGGGTCTGCTTTGTTTTCTGAGCTCCGTCAGGATTGCCGCCCGGCATTTTGAGGGTTCTGAGAGGCTGCCGAAGAGCCGTCATCGACGCTTCAAAGAACCTGGAGGGCAAGAAGAGCGATTCCAACCGAGCTCTGGTCAGAAGATGGATCTATTCTAGGAACCAAGAGGGCCGCCGGGCCTCAGAGTTCGAGATCTTCCGAGGACAGGGAGGGGAGAGGGCCACAGCCGCCTAGGCTGGAAGAGCTCCCAGGGGCAGAGGCAGGGGGGCTCAGGAGGGCTCTAAGGGGGCAGAGGGAGGGGGAAACTTCGGGTCGCCAGACTCTTCTCTGGGCGCGGGAGGCCGGCACCTAGCGTATGGCCCGATGGTGATCGGACCGCTGGGGCAACCAAATCAAATCCAGATAGGAGGATATCATTCCCCACCTCGCTGTTTTGTCAGCTCCCAGGCGCCCCACCCCCCAAAACGGAGGCCATCCAGCGAAATGGCCCCAGACCCAACTAAAGAGCTGAGCCATCCAGCCTGGGGAGCCATTCCGATCAGGGGCCCGAAGTCTCTATCTCAGCCGCTCCCCAGACTAGAGAACTAAGACCAATCCTAGACCTCTCTCTTTCTCTCTTTGAACTGGCGGTCCCCAAAATCAAAATCAGATGTCTACTCTCTCAATCTGGGGGTCCCTCTGGGAGAGAAAAATGGTGGATCAATCTCGCAGACCCTGCTCAGGGGGATGATTACACTCCGCAGGGCTCTCTCCTCTCCAGCCAAGCCTTCTCCAGGCGCCCAGGAGGTTCCCCTCAGGAGGTGTTCACCAGCAGTCTGGTCTCACAGGCGCCCACCCACAGTGGTCTCGGTGCCACAGCCTAGCAGTGCCCCAGTCACCTCCAACTTCAGCCCCAGTGGTGCTTGAGCCACTACTGGCTTCTCAGGGGTGGAGGTCTTTCCTTAGGCCTATGCTGGCTCTGCAACCTCCCCAAAAAGAAATCTGCTTCTTTCACACAGCTCCTCCTTTCTCCAGAGGCAGGCTAGACACCTAGGATTTTATAGAGGCCCTCACTGCACACAGAGTTCTAAATCTTCCTCAGCTCAAGGACCAGGCCATTCTCCATTCAAGTTCTGTTCGGCTGCGGCTGCGGCTCTAGCTCAGGTGGTTGGCCCTCTTGGTCACAAGCTCTTCTCTCTAGTTGGGCCCAAGGCGCTATTCTCCATCTTGGTTCTAGTACAGTGGCCATCCTCCTCTTGCCCTCTAGGCATGCATGGCAATATACTGCCTCCTTGTGGGGTCCCCACTCCTCAGTGGTCCCCATTGATCCTCTTAAGGCGGCCAGCCATCTTGATCACCCCCGCCTCCCTCCGCGGTCTTGACCACGGTGGCTCTCTCCATGGTGTGGGTACTTATGGCCCGGACTGCGGCACATGTGGCCCATTCAGAGACCCACAGCATATCAATGTCTTGAGAGATGAGAGCAGTGCTCTTTCCGTTGGAAGCACTTCAGGACTATTCTTCAACAAGAATATCGGTCTTCAAGAGACAACATGTCTGTTCTGTGGACTTCAGGACTTTTAGGGCAATCTATCTTTACCGATGTTGCATGTTAAATACAGAGCATGGGAGGCACAAATCCAATTCAATCAACAAACAAAGTCTTATCGCACTTGTCGAAACAGCTTCGGTCGTTGGAAGCTTCAACATCTCAACCCTCCGGCGATCCATCTCAATTGTCAAGTAAAGTGATCGTGGATTGGCATAGCAACCCAAAGTCGCACCCTTCTGTCCCTCTCTCAAACTCATTCCGGTGCGACCAAGTCCCGCATGAAAGTCTTTCTCCTCCCGGGAGGTCTGTATGCGATCTGCTTGGCTTTCCTCAAACACCAAGTCGTCTTCTGTTTGCCTCTCCCCTCTGGAATGTTTGCAGCTTCTCTTCTGTCGGCTTGGTTGCTCTTTTGCAGATCCGTCTGCTCTGCTCTGATGCCTTGGGTTCTCTCTTCCAGCCTCTTCTCGGTGATCCTCCCTCCCTCCTGGTCCCTCTTCCTCTCACTCCCTCTCCATCCCCCATTCCTCCTCCTGACCCTCCTCGACTGAAGCTGACTGATTGGCTGCTCCAGTTCACTTCTTGATCAGGACTCCTGCAATTTGGACCCTGCATTTTCACAACCTGAAGCTCACAATCCAGCAAACGTCAAACAAGCCTTTAGAAAGGCTTACCGAAGTGTGGGCGCAAGGCCTGCTCCCGAGCACATTGGTTTTCCCGGTTCCTCTTCCTTTAGTGCTTGACTTACGACCACAGTTCTTTAACGATGGCAGCAAGGCAGTAATCAAGTGGAAAATCTTCTAATTTCTCTCTTGACTCTTGGGCCCACTCTCTAATCCTCTCTATGTCAAAAAATCTTTCTAAATTTTCTTAAAGTTACTTTCTCAGCAGTTCCTTTTAGCCTCCTAGGCCTCCTTCTTTTCTGACTTCTCGTTTTCACCTGCCTTCTTAAACTCTCAACGGCATTCCCCTTGTGACAAATTCTTGTCCTACGTCCCTACAAGACAGCCTTTTTGCCAGCCTACATCGTGGGACCTCCTTCTGGTTTAAGGCACATGTATCAATTTAACTCATATTCTTGTCACAAGATTTTTTCTCTTTTTTAAGCAAAGACAGAAGAGTTTCCCATTCATCGAAGCATTAAGCCTGCATCTATTCAAACATATTTCATCAAACCTGAATATAAAATGAAAAACCCGCACTGTATACATTACAAAGTTAACCTGAATGACAGTTTCTCTCCACAGGATTACCTCCACATTTTTGGTCCCAGGCAACAAAACATTTTCTTAGGCAAATTTCATTTTTAAAATTTTCACAAGCTATCAATTTCATGTTCATTGGCGGGCTGGATTTCACAATCCATCAATTTATTGGTTGTTCAAGCTTTTCAACCTTCTGGAGGGTCGGCAAAGCAAAGTCTAAAGTCGGGGCAGCATCATGAAATTCAGAGTTGCAGCTAGATTCCTCTAGTCTCTAGATAGGCAAGCCTCACGTAGTTCCTCTCACACGCTACCGCAAGGGGTATTGCATCATGGATCATCTAGTATATGCTCCATGATATTTCATCTTGTCTTCCCTTCCAGGATGGATACGTTCCTTCCACTACGCAGGGGATCTATTCATGGATCCGCTCCATTCCTGCTGGAATCACTTCAGATATGGAATCATCCTGCAGTAATTCTATTAGATGTTCAGGACTGTCCTCCCCTCTCCTCAGGTTTCAGATCCTGCTCCTTGCATCTTTTACTCTTTTGTGGGCTGGGTATGTGTTGTTACCCTTTGTAGATGCGATGTCTGCAGGGTAGAGCAGGGGTCATGAGGGTTCTGCATAGATTATGTTATCCTATATTGAAAATGATGCTGGGAAAACCATGAATGTGGGATCAGAGCTGGAGTTATCGGTCATGAGGTACAGAGGTATGGAGGGCAAACGCGAGCGGTTGGAATGGAAAAGGGTATTATGCACTTGGCAAAATGCTGGAACCTGTCATCCACATCTATCCATTATTGACATTCTTCCCCCACCCCCCTTCAAAATTATTCATTTCTGAAGAGCTGAAAGATTCTTGAAACTCTTCTACAGCCACTGCACTTCCTAGACATCTGACTTTTAGGCAGGAAACTTGATTTGATGCAATTACCTGCACATTAGCATTATGAAAGCGACATGTTTAAAGGAACTGTAGGCTGGAGCACTAGTTTTGCTGGCTCAGATCGGACAGAAAGCCCTAAGACCCATTAGTCATATTGGACAAAAAACATGGATGAAAGGGTCCATTGTTATATTAAGTATATAATGTAACATGCAATGTATGCCTAGGGTAAGACAAATCCCCCTAAAGCATTATCACCTGGAAAAACATTAGGCTTCCTGCTTGTAAGTCTTGTGCGACTTTACAAAGATGTTCTTTAAAATCCAGAAATGTTTTGACTTCAGTGCATCCAGATTCCTTTTGGACTTCTTGGAACAAAGGAAGCTTTTTAACACTGTGCTGGGGGTTTCTGTTCCCTTCCTAGCCTGGGGCAGTAGCTGCTAGTGGAGCAAAGAAAGCTTAGAATGGAATGCACCATCACAGTAAGACAGAGAAACAAAAATATTAGTGACTGAAGAATCCGCAGGCAGACCACATTTGGGTATAATGACTCAGCACAGTATCTTTCAAGGGTCTCCAGGATCTGCTGCCTCTACCTACTACTACCATTTTTAGTATAGCTACTGTGGAGGCTAACATTGATATTGTGAGGTGCACTATCAGGCCTTCATCACATATACAAGTGCATTGCAGCATAGTGCAGGCTTCTGGGTATTTCTTGTGGATGAAAATGTGGTGCAAACTGCTAGTGGAACAGTCTCCATTCCTTGACATTCCTGCATTTTTTGGAGCATTTAGATGCACTAGGAAAATTTGCTACCTTAATAGCATGTTGTGAGAAACAGGTGCAGTGACAACAGCGCCCTCCAGCACTTTGACCACAAGGAATTTATTCTGCCGACAGATTCATCCTTGGCTTATACTTAACTTGACTACAAGCTGTATGCCAAATATTATATAGCAGCTTGGCTGAGCATGCATGGAGTATCTCTGCCATGGGGGGCAGCTGACACTTCAGGTACCACCACCACACCAGTCGAGAGAAAATGGGACCTTTAACCTCAACAGATGCCTGATTGGCCTACTCCAGCCAACCTTATTCTCCTCTAAGTTACCACATGGATGAGAAAAGAAAGAAGACCAAACTAGTAAATCCAAAAAAAATCCACACACAAAGCTGGAACCAGAGTAAATACGTCAGCAAACAGTTTTTATTTAACACAAGGTTAGCGCTTTCATCTGGTATCAATCACCAGACTTCATCAGGCAATGTTAAAAGTCACAACCCTTCTTAAAATACTCTTCCTAATTAAAACATCTACCAATAGAATAACTGATATTTTTAAGCACTTCATTGCATCACTAAAAAAACTTTTAAAGCAATGCTTTCCACTTTTACTTTGTTACAATTCATAACCTTAAATTAAGCATAAAAAAGGAAAAAAGTTTCCAATTACTGAAATATTACCACAATAAATTTAAATATTAAATCAGTGTTTACACCTACCCTATTATTAAATACAAAGTTAATATGTTGTTCAATAAACTTTGTTTCTTAAATTACGTTACTTTAAATATAGACAATCGTGTACATAATCAAGCATGTTAATAAATATAAGCTAACCCACTTATTGCTTGATAAAATGTTATTTTTTTTAAATTATATAAAAATAAATCCATAGACCCTATCAAAAGTTCTTAACTTCAGCCTACTTGTAATAGATATAATGTTGTTTAACCCAGGTGGTGAATGAGCATTTAAATGTAATTGCCACCAGGTCTCTCTGTCGTCTAAGAGAAGTTTCCAAGGACCACCCCTCGTTTCACTCTTTACCTGCTGTAGCACCACAAGTTTAAAACTGTGGTTTGGGTTTTCCTTAACATGTTTATATAGTGTGTTTTTTTCATCCTTTTGCTTCATTTCATAAAAATGTTCATATATTCTTTGACCTAACTTTCTCTGTTTTACCTGTGTAAAAAGCACTACATTGGCTACAGATGCTGGCATATAGACTACAGCATGTGTATAACAACAGTAATTCCCTTTAATATCTATCACTTTCCCTCCTATCTTAACAGTTGAAGTTTTCATAGCAGGTTTGCATTGTTGGCAAAACCCACAAGGTGACATATGTCCATCATGTCCACTTTTTTTAGGTCTTCCCAACAAACTTTTCAAGTTGGTACCTTTTCTAAAAACAATATCAAGGCATAAACCAAATGTGTCATACATTGTTTTTTTCTTGCATAAGAATGGACCAATTTTTCTTCATGACATCTTGTATAATTTGACTATCTGTAGAATATGTACAAACAAAAGGACAAAAATCTTTTTTAATAATAAAATTATTATGGGAACCTTTTGCTTCATCTAGGATCCCTGTTTCTTCTCCTATTTCAACTGTAAGGTCAGATGTACTATTTGCTACTGTTGTTGAAAAAGGGGTTACCTGTACTAGATTTTCTTGTTCAATTATATTTAAAATAGGTTTCTATATACCTATTTTTCTTTTATTAATTACCTCTTGTTGAATGTTGTACACCAGTCGTGTTGGGTAGCCCCTATCTAAAAACATTTTACCCATAAGGTTACATTCCCTCAAAAAATCTTCGAAGAAGGAATTCATATGGGCAACACGGACTAATTGCCCTTTTACAATCACACGTTTTATGTGTTCTGGATGGCTACTAGAAAAATGTAATATAGTGTTTGAATATGTGAGTTTTCTAAATATAGTAGATTTAATATGCCTGTCTCCATATGTAGTAATTAATACATCTAAATAGGAGATCTCATACATATCACTGTTAGCCGTGAACTTGAGAAAACTAGTACTTTAATTTAGATATGTAATAAAATTTGTGATTTCATCCCTTGGTCCAATCCATGCCACAAATAAATCATCTAAATATCGTAGGTACAACTTAATGTAAGCAAAAAAAGAACACTTGAATAAAAATAGCTTTTCCCAATAGGCCATCATTACATTCGCAAATAAGGGTCCGCAAGCAGACCCCATTGCTACCCCTTCCATTTGCTTGAAGTGATGGCTGTCAAATGTGTAGATGTTCTTTGAAACTGTCTCCATCAGTTGAGTATACGTGTTATTAATACTTTGTTCTAAACTAAATTCCTCAAATAGATAATCAGAAAACCATGTAAGTCCTATATTATGTGGGATACAACTATAGAGGTCCCTGACATCTATTGTAATAAATGTGCCATGTTTCTCAAAGGGCATTAAGCTATTACATTTTTCTAAAAAAATGCCAGGAATTTCTACACAAATGAGGAATGCTCTGAACTTTCTCTTTTAACATTTTATCTATCAGACTAGCTATATATGCAGTCCTCGACCACCCAGAATCAACAATTGGGTGAAAAGGTGGGTCAATAAGCTGCTTGTGTATTTTGGGAACTCCGAATATGACTGGGATTTTAGGAGTCTCATTTAACATATAATTGTATTCATCAATACTAATTTGATCCTGTGTAGTCATATCCAGGAGTTCCCAATCAATTCTAGAAAAAGCGATATTCATCTCGTTCATAGATGTTTCACTATAAGTGCTAGTATACAGCATATCAAACATTTTTTGTGTATAGTCATCTATAACAAACAGCCATAACCCCACCTTTATCAGGATGCATATATCTTAAATCAGTTCTACTCCTAATTTCATGCAATAATTCTAGTTCAGAGACATCCAAATTGTTGTCCACATTATTTTTACCAATATAATAACGATAATCCATTTCACAAGCAGATTCAAATTTTTTCAGCAATACATAAATGTCTGGATTATAAGTACTCTGTATCCTACATACATTGCCCTGCCCTCTATAATCATTGTGGTATTTTCTATGTAAATATTTTAAGTTTAAATTTCTCATATACATTTTAAGGTCCTCTATTAGTTTCCTCAAATCTTTTACATTGTCTGGTGATTGATACCAGATGAAAGTGCTAACCTTGTGTTAAATAAAAGCTGTTTGCTGACGTATTTACTCTGGTTCCAGCTTTGTGTGTGGATTTTTTTTGGATTTACACATGGATGAGAAAGAGTTATGAGAAAGAGTTGATAATTTTGGGCTCCCCATGGCTGTTGTGGGAAACCTTCAAATTAATGAAAAAGCATGTCACATGGGGTAGGCAACTCCAGAATACACCAACAAAGGGTCACCAGGCACCAAAACTTGAAGCATAATGTAACACCACAAAGATGACCAACAAGACACAAGGTGCTTTGGATCTTTGTGGTGTTACGTTGTGCTTCAAATTTTGGTGCCTGGTGCCCCTTTGTTGGTGTATTTTGGAGTTGCTCCTTGTGCCTTGCTAGTGCTTTGAATCTTTGTGGTGTTGCATTGTCACATGGGGTACCAAAGAACTCTTGGAAAACCCATAACATAGTACTTAGGGCTTCTGGTCATGGGAAACCAAGACTACAGCAGCCCTCCAGTCATCCAGGTATTGAAGGACATGTCTAGAAATGCCCATCGTGGTCCAAATTCCAAGCCACTAGTCTTTAAAAAGCCAGATGGGTGTTAAAGGGTGTTGGACAATTTGAATTATTTCTATAAAATCTTGTAGCTGATCCTGTTGTAAATTTTATAGATGCAAGTGGGCCCAGGTTAGCTCCAGAGCTGAATATTCTCTCAAATGACAGGGTAAAGTGTTGCGCTGGACAAGTTTGGAAAAAGGATGTGTACAGTCCCAGCAAGGGACATTACAGCAGTCAGTTGTCAGGCACACATGCAGCGGCATCACAGGAATATTCTTAAGCAAATGGCAGTGATTACCTTTTTATTTGCTGAACTCCTTGAAGAGAGGTTCTGTAGGTTAAGTCAATAGCCGTGAAAGGGGGATGAGGATGCCATCAAATGTATATGTGATGTCATCCATGCATTTATTGGGAGGTCTCTAGATGTGGAGTTAAGTGCAGCCACCTTTGGATAAAAAATCACTTTTTAGATCCCCCCAAGTAAGTCTCCAAAGACTGGGGAAGGAGAAAGTAATTCAGTCAATTATTTCATCCATCTGATGTTGTCTTTTTCAGTCTTCCTCAACTGATCGATCCCAGGATCTGACTTGGCCGCATACTGCAAACTTCAGATCCAGCTCTCGAGATTCTCCCTCTACTCATAATGCCTTATTTGTTCCCCATTACCCCAGATCTCATTTACTGCCATCACGAACAGGCATAGGTTCCTCTCTTGAGCATCAGTAGAGATAATTTTTTGAATTAAGTCAACCTATTTATCTTGTTAAATCTTAAACATTTATCTTTAACTTAATCTACCTATCCTTCCTCAGTTTTCTCAAAGGATGTTAGAAACTTGTATTATTTTTGTAGATAGTATATCTCTGTTAGCATTGCTAGTATTTCTGCTTATTTTTTCTCACATATGGTATTTCTGTTACATTACCATCGTTGGTAATTTAACCCCCTTTTTTCTCTTTCTATCCAAAAAAATGCTTAAAGTTTAATTTGTTGCTTGTTATTGGTTACCTGCCATGTCAGATGAGCAGGATTTAAGAAATGCATTTCTTGTGGGCATAAAATCCCTAGTTCAGATTCCCACAATGAGTGCACCTATTGTCTTGGAGCTGGTCACTTGAACCCTGCTTGTACTGTGTGCTCCACTTTTAATCCTAGACTTTTGGTCGATCAATGAAACAAGTTGATTTTAAAAGGCCTTCTGCCTGCTATGTCTACTTCAGGGGCTCAAACGCCCTCCAAAACAAGTACATCTGCTCCTTTGGAGCATAGAAAACAGCCTCCACCTAAGTCCCCCAGGTCTTCATCAGAGCCACCTTCTAAGACCAGAAAAACTTCAGATCTGACACTGTCAGAACCAAAGACCCAATGGTCAGATCCAGCCATCATTTCAGTCAGCTTTATGGTGCCGTCCTTGGATCCAAAGCATGGTACCTCATGCAGAAGTCTTATCCCAGAATATGTCATTAAGCCCATATCACCTACTCTGCATTCTCCATTGCTTCAAACACCTAAGAAGCATTCTAGACCACCATCCACTATTTTCCTCCAGAAGCTTATAGGAAGTGGATGTGGATAGGATGATGTGAATAATTTTCAGACCTCATTCAGATGGCGGTCTTACCAGCTCCATCCCCTGTCGATCCATGAGTTATCCTGCTTCGTCTAAGATTATTGTATCTCCATCTCCTACCTGTCCACTTGTTTTGGAGCCCCAGAATCCAAAATCCCCAAGAAGTACAGTGTCTGCTCTGAATAAGATATCTTTTTCGACTCACAGTATATCCCTGACTAGTTCTGCTCCAATAATCTCTGATTGGAACAGATCACTGAGCTGAAGCTTCAGCATCAAGTCTGTGGGTCGGGATCAAATCTGAATTTGTCTGATCCATCCTTCCCCCTCAGAACTTTGGCCCTGGATAGTTCAGGTGCCATTGCATCCTCTTGGCACGGATTTGAGAGTGGTCAAGACTTACCTTCTCTGGGAGCTTCAGCTCAGACAGGACTGGTGGAAGCCTCTTCATGTCCATAGGTCTTTGAGATTGTGGAAAGGGCTTTTTCTGTCTCCAGAGTACTGCCTTCTCATTTTTCGGATCAAACCCCCTTCCCCTCATCAGCTCCAAGCTCTGAGTCAATCAGACCTACTCCACAGGGACAGCCAGTGCCAATAAGTGCTCCAGTTGGTTCTGGTAGAGGAACTTTTTCGCTTTTCCAACACATTCCCTGAACACCCAACAGAGGAGGTGCATAGGAATAGAATGTGCAAAAGGAGACACATTGACTCCCAGATGGAGTCACTAATGGCGAATACTGATTTTGATGAAGGGTCTCCCAGATCACCACCAGATGACATCTCCTTTGGAGACATTTTAGAGATCCTCAAAAAGGTGGCTGGTCTTCTGAAAACCCCTCTCAGGAAGAATCTGTAGTTTTGAAAGCTTTTGGTGCTGGCCTGTTTACATCTTGGGTTCCCCCGGTGCAGATGAACTTATTCATTTGGTCTGCCACTGGGCATGCAAGGAACCAGATACCATCAAACCTATCTTGAAAAGACCTGGCAAGTTTTTAGCCCTGCCAAAAGACATACCCACAATGGAGCAGAGAAGACCTGGTTGGTGCTACGGTGGTAGCCACCAAGAGTGAGCACTGGACAGATTTGGAAAATTCATCTTTGCCTCAGTATCCTTTGCACTGGGATCTCTTAATTACTTAACACACTTCACAAGGCTTCAGAGAGAGTTGACCAAAGAGCTTTCAAACTCATGTCCATGTCCTTGGAGAACTTCAAAAGAACACAAACTCATGTCCATGTCCGAGGAGAACTTCAAAAGAATACCCTAGCAGCCTGCCAGCCTTTTGTCTATCTCTAACACTTCAATGAGGTTGATCTCTCTAACAGCTGAAGGCACTTCACAAGCAGCTGGTTCAGGCATTGCCCTTAGGAGACATGCCTGGATGCTGCTATGCAACTTTGTGGAGCCTTTTAAGATGTCCTTTATCAACACCCCCTTTGATGGCATATAGGTTCATAGGTAGGTACTAAGCTATTGGCCCTAAGGCCTATTCAAGCCTAGCCATGACGATTCCCTGGCTATTGCTTCCCACAAATATTTACTTCCCTGGACCCCTGTCTAGCAGGGCTACTGATGTGTGATCCCTGGGGTGAATTTCATTTCTCCTTTCAAATCGTCAAGGTTCCTCTTGAAGAGGGCCATTGAGGCGCTCTGCCTGACATGTATGGGCAGCCTATTCCAGAGTGTGGGGAGTCTCTGGGTCAGGAACCTATCCCTCCAGCATGTTCTATTCATCGTGATGACAACGTTAAGATCCCTGGAGCGTGTGGCTCGAGCGATTGGGATTTCTTTAAGTGTAGCATGTCCAACAACTTTGGGTTTGACATGGCCTTGTATGTTAGGTAGAGATCCCCTCTGAGTAGGCGATACGCAACAGAGTATAGCTGGAGTTTCTTTAGACTGTCAGCATAAGGCATCTGCTTTAGGCCTGTGATTCTTTTTGTGAGGTATTTCTGCGGGCTTTCTAGTTTTTGCAGATGTCTTGTGAGGTACATAACCAAACTGGGCATTGTATTCTATAATGGGTCTAATGAGTACAGAGAGACAATGACCTCCTTTTTTCTAGATGAAAAGCCCTTAGTGATGAGGTGTGCCACGTAGAAGGATTTTCTAACTGTTGTGGCTATGTGGTTATCAAAGGTGAGACCACTGTCCACCTGTGTCCCTAGGTCTCTTATCACGCTTTCGGTGTTTAGTGTACTGCCACCTATGTGGAAGTTCACAGGTTCGTGTTTTTTCTCCAAAGGGGACAACTGTACATTTTTTGGCAATTAGCTTGAGCCCATGGCTCTGGCACCAGGCATTTGTTTTGGTAAGGCCCTTCTGTAGTATATCCACATAATTTGGGGATTCAATAATAGCTTCCAGCTTGTAGTCATCTGCGAACATTGTAAGCCAGCATCCCTTAGTGTTGGCTTGTACTTCAGAGAAGTAGCTGCCAAACAAGAGTGGTCCCAGGACAGAAACCTGCGGTACACCACTTGTCACTTGTCTGGAGCTGGATTTGGAGTCGGACACTTTTGCAGTGTGTGTTCTGTCAGTAAGCCAGTTTGCAACCCATCGAGTGATGTAGGGATTAATGCGCAGCTTAGTAAGTGTATCTATGATTCGAGAGTGGGGGATAGTGTCAAAAGCCTTGGCGAGGTCCAAGTAGCCTCTGTGAACCACCTTACCCTCCTCCACAGCTCTGGAGACTGATTCAAAGAAGTCTATCAGGTTTAGGAGGCAATATTGTCCCTTCATGAACCCAAACTGTGTGGGGTCCAGTGTTTGAAGGTTGCCATTGTCTTTGTTTATAAGTTCCATGAGAATATGTTCCATAGCTTTGCAGATCAGCCTCGTCAGACTGATGGGACGGTAGTTCCCGGGATCCAAAGTGGATCCCCTCTTGCAGAGTGGGATGACTGTAGCTGTACACCACTCTGTGGGGCACGAAGTGTGAGGTTGAGGGTATGATTAAACATGACACACAGGTGAAGTTCCATTTCATTTTGTAGTTCATGCCTTACACAGCCCGGGATGTCATCTGGTCTCATGGATGCTGTATTCTTGGCTTTGGAGAGTGCGTTTTTTATTTGATTTGCCGTGATTACCAGAATTTGACATTCTTTCAGTATTGAGATGGGCCCTTTATGAGGTGAGAGGAGGGTGAAGTTGGCACTGAATCTGTCTGCCAGGATATTGGCAATATCCTTGGGATCAGTACATCTAGTGCCATTCTGCTGTAGCTCAGAGCAGATCTGAGTATTGCCATTTAGATTCTTGACATAGCTATAGAATGCCTTGTGGTTGTCTTTGGAATCTTTGACAATTTTGTTTTCGTAACTAGTTTTGGAAGATTTTATGAGAGATTTCAGCTTTCTTCTTAGGCTGGTGAGAGTTTTTTGAATCCTGGGTTCTTCCTCTTTTCTACAAAAGTTTCTTCCTTCTGTTGTACAGCTTGTTTATGGCAGGGGACCACCAGATTGGCTACCTTTTTTTAGAGGACAGCGTCTTGGTTCTATTTGAGATGGCTCTGTCCATGCACGAGTGAATGTGCTCATACAGCACCTTAGTGTAAGATTCAGCAGTTGAACTTCCAGTTCCCATCTGCTTGGGTGTCATGAAGTTTGTTATTTCTGACTTGAGAAGCATGAAGTTGGCTTTGGAGAAGTTTTTAACGGAGGTTTCCTTAAAGGGGCGTGGTGGAGCATCGATCTCCCATGTTGATAATGACCAGGTCTAGAGTATTGGTACCCCTGGTGGGACTATAAATTAGTTGTTCTAGGGTACTGGAATTTATGAATTCCAAGAACTGTTGAGCAAAGGTGTTGGTACAGGAGTAGTTTTCCCAGTTAATGGCAGAGTACTTGAAATCTCACAGGGCGTTTGGTTGTATCTTAATATTTTCCAGTATGTTTAGAAAGGTGTAGTGAGAATCTTGGGGGATGGTGTGAGATCTGTAGCAAGCTACAATTTGTATTGCAGTCTTACCTAGTGTTAGTTGCACCTGGAGAATTTCAGATGCATTGTGTTGGGCAACCAGCCTGGAGGTGTGAATATCCTTGGTGAATATGGACACTCCTCCACCTTTAGTGTTTTGGTCCTGGTTTGTTGGTCGAAAAGTGTGGTATGAGTTGTAGCCTGGTATTGCAGGGGTGCTCTCTGGAGCTTTGAACCAGGTCTCAGTTACTGCACAGTTATCGATGTTCTCCATTTTTAGGAGAGCCTTGAGAGTGTGCATCTTGAGGTTTAGACTTCTAGCATTGAGTAGCATTACCTTCAGGTTTTGCTTGCTTGTACCCATTACGGTGGTAGTTTTGTCCTTTGAACCTTGCCTAAAAAAGACACTATAGGGGTGGCAATAGCCTTAGCCAGTACCCTGAATCCCATGGGTGACACGTGCAAACCATCTCTTGCAAAGCATTGTGGTTTGTTGATCATGTTGTCCCAGGCAGACAGATATTGGATCCCCTTTGAATGACACCAGAAGCGTAGCCAATTATTGAAGTCGATTATTTTGTTCTTGTACTGTGGTATCATTCTGGGCAATGGCAGGATGCTACTCAGGGCTAGGGTCATACCTGCCTGGGCTACATGATCCAAGAGCTCTTCCATGTCTCTTTTCATGCAGTCCAGGGAGGTATGTCTCAAGTCATTCACTCCAACATGGACAATGACAGAGTCATATTTGTACCTGTTGTGGAGTGACTTCAGTGCATACATTATGTGGCAGATCCTGGCACCCAACAGGCAACTGACTGTAATTTTCTCCTTGTTCAGCCTGGTGAGTGGGACATCAGTGTGGCTGACTATAGAGTCACATATGACTAAAGTGTTGGGTACGTTGTCCTGCCTTAGGGGCTGCTGTTGGGTGCCAGACTGGTGTTGTGAGCTATGTGACGCTTTGGTTGTGTTTGGGGGTGGTGTTTGTTTGCTTTTCAGCTTCAGATGTCCTTGTTGCTTGGGCAGGTTAATGTTAAGAGCCTCCGCATATGTGGGTTTTGTGTTGCGGGTTTTGAAGGACTATGTGTTGTTTGTGGTGTTGTGTGGGTGTTAACCTTCTCCGTTTGACTGTCTAGCACAATCTTGGCTGGAGAAATCTTTGCTTCCAGTTTGGCTATGTAAGTGCATCTCTCGCAGGTTGTAGTGTTTGGTGGTAGGAAGAGAGGGTTGTCTGTGTACATGAGGCAATTGCCGCTTTGCCCAGGTATGCCCAGATTCACCAGGTGGACAGGATAAATCACCAGAAGCTGACCCTTGGTCATGCCTGGTAAGTGCTTTCTTTGTGTAGTACAAGAGCTGATGTTCTTCGTGTTTCACTGTTGCAGTCATCACATTTGAGTTATCTGCCAGCTGCAGGTAACCCTCAGCCGGCCTGAATACCAGAATCTTCGGATTTCTGCATTGGATGCTGTCACTTCTTCCATGAAGTCAGGGGTCTAAAACATGCAATCAATGCCATTACATCAGTCTTTCTTGCCGTGTGGTGCCTGAAGCAGAAGTTCGCAAGTGCCGGTCGGCTGACTCCTGAAATTTTCATTTTCGAGTTTCAGACCTGAAGTCTTCAAAAAGATAAGTACCCATTGGGGATCCTTTTTTCTTGCTCTAACCAATGTCAGAAAAAAATAACAATTGTCTTGCCTGTGGAAAGCAAATACCTTATAGAGATTTTCATTCTTACTGCGTCACCTGTTTAGGCCAAGACCACGACATCCCTTGCTGTCAGTTTTGTGCCTTGTTCAACGCCCAAACTATTCGTCGTCGGGCTATTTTTGTAGCTAAATACTTTTGTTCTTGATCTCCGTACTCCAAAATGGCTTTCTTAAGCCATCCGACTACTGATCTTCTGAAAAAACGCAAGGATAAAGACAGAGACAGACCGCTTAGGTCCAAAACTGCCAACAATGCTTCCGTTAAACTAGTCACCAGTCTGCTGGTACTCATTGAGGCACTTTCGCAGCCCCTGATATCGCTACTATTGATTCACAGGCCTCTACTGAGACCCATTCGGAGTCCTGTATGCCACGAGATGCTTCTTCGACTATGGAACCTGTGGAAGTCTCTACCTTGGATGGGTCCGGAGCCACTTTGCAGGCTCCGGCTTCTGAGGGTGTATTCAGGCCTACCGATTTTTATATTAAACCAACGACTTCATTTCGAGCTAAGAATTCCAAATTCCTCAGGCCTAAAGCTCGCACTAAGCCTAGAAAACAGACGACCAAAGCACATTCTCAGGCCCATATGCCTCAAAAAGAAATGATTAGAATTGCTGAAGACCTTATTACCTTAATTAGGGGAAGCCAGCCTTCCCCTTCTAACAGACCGAGAACTGATTTTCTTTCTGATTCTTCTGAGGAGGAATCTGATGTCTCTACTCCTTCTACTCCTATCAGGATTTACCCTTATCTACTTATGAGGATTCTGATGCAGAGGATTCCATTCCCTCTGCTTCCCCTCCAGAAGATTTTTCTTTTGGGGAAATTTCGCATACCCTTACGGAGAAATTTGGCTGGGAAAGCCAGGGCTTTTCACAGTCCAAAAAGAGAATTTTTAAACCTGCCTCAACACAGGCCTCTAGCTATCCCTCCTGTTCTGGAGATTGTAGATGACGTTTTCTTGGAATCCAGCCTCACCCCAAACACTTTGCCTCCTGCTCCCAGGAAATCTGACAGGTACTACAGCATACCTGACTCTCTCAAACTCCTGTTCAAGAATCCTACTGTGGATCCAGAGACCATTTCCCAAGGACCAAAAGGCATTAAGGCTACAACTGCCAAAAATCTTACCCCTTCTGATAAGGATTCTAGAGCTTTAGACAGATGGGGTAAGAAGGTATATATATATCTGCTGCTTTGGCCATTATGGCTTTAAATTGCCAGTTTCATATGTTAAAATAGCAGCATATTATGGGATTAATTAAACAGAACATTATGTTGATTCCTGACTGTGCTGAACACAAATATTTACAAGAGTTGATGCATTCTACTGACCAAGTAGGTAAGCATACTTTGCAATGTGGTTTTGATGCTTTGGAAGTATCTTGCAGGGCTGCTGTTACTGGGTCTGTACTTAGAAGGCATGCTTGGCTTAAGGAACAAAACTTGCCAGATCATGGTAAAGCTAAATTACTGGATGCATCCTTAAACCAAGAGCACCTTTTTGGCAACAAAGCAGAAGTCGTCCTCAAAAGGATGGAGGAAAAAGCTAAATCTATGCAAACTGTTAAAGATTTCTTACAAGTACAGCCACCTAGATTCAGTAGACATTGTCCTTCAAAGAACTGGTCCTTTCCCGTCCCTTCCAGGCCTTCTCAGTCCAACCCCAGGAGCAGCAGGCCACCAAGACTTCAGTCTCAGGCTATGCACAGATCTAAGCAGTGGGAGGGCCCCCACTTTCAAAGCAGGGAGTAGTAAGCCACCCCCCATGGAAAAAATGGCACAATGACTTATCCTTAACTCTTCCAAGACTTGCTCAACTACTTGCTCCCATAGGAGAAAAGCTTGCCCTGCATGCACAAAACTGGGAACTCATTACCCAGGACAAATGGGTTTTAAACACAGATGTTCTTCATCTCACATTGCTGCAGTCCTTACACTTGGGTAGTCCGCTGTCCTCGGTCGGCCCGAATATCAAAGCATTAGGCTGACGTCGGTCAAGGTGCTTAAGACTGACATCAGGACGTCAGGGTACAAATGCGCATGACCGACGTCATATCCTCAGTCTTTTTTGCAGCATGGTCCGATGCAGAAGCAGCGTTGCAAGTGCCATTCGGCGTTCTGAAATTTTTCGAATTCGGAGTTTCAGACCGAGTCAAAGTTGGCTAAGTACCCCATTGGGGAATATTTTAGTTTTTTCTTGCCTCAGTGGTTTACCGGATGTCAGAAAAAGTGAATAACTGTATTTCTTGTGGGAAGCAGATACCGCATAGAGATTATCATACTGTGTGTATTCCTTGTTTGGGGCCTGAGCACGACGTTGTTGGGTGTCGCTTTTGTGCTAGGTTTAATAAGCGCACTATTAAGCGGAGGTTAGATTGTGCCAGGTTGGTCTTCGGGAAGCGGTGCAATTACAATATGCCGTCGGATGCTCCGATGCCCGCTTCTTCGAAGAAGCGCAAAGACAAAGCAGCTAAACCCAGGCAAGAAGAGTCGTCCGTACCGGACGCCGGTTCTTTGGAGGCGTCGGTGGAACCGGTGGTTCCACCGGAGGCTTCTCTGGAGTCCCAGGGGGAGACTTTGATATTGCAGGATGTGGCCTCTCAGGAGGCAGGCCAGGCTGAAGGGGCTTCTCAGGTTACTGTACTCCCCTCCCTTCCTAGGGTGGTTAGGCCCTCTCCTTCTGTTTCCAAGGCTTCTCCCAGAGGCAGGCCAGGTTTAGCTTCTGTTGGTGTCACTCCTAGTTCTTCAGGATCTGTGCCCAAGAAGCACATGCTCAAAATGGCAGAAGATTTAATTACTTTGATTAGAGGTTCTTTGCCCCCTCCTGATAAAAGGCCTAGGGTGGAACCAGAGTTGGGGAGTCTTGAGCAGGTTTCGGATGTTTCAGAGTCTTCGGCTGAAGACTTGCAGGAGTATTCTCCTTATTCTGATTCTGATGTGGATGATTCTACTCCTTCTGCTTCTCCTCCAGAGGATTTTTCTTTTTCAGAGACTCTTCATTCTATGAGGGAACATTTTAAGTGGGAAGGTCAGGACTTCTCTGATTCCAGGAAAAGGCTTAGGGATTTTTTGCTTTTACCCCAACATAGGCCTTTGGCTATTCCTCCTGTTCTGGATGTTGTGGAAGATGTGTTTGCGGAGGCTTCACTTAACCCTGATTCTTTGCCTCCTGCTCCTGTTAAGCCGGACAGGTATTACAGGGTGCCTGAAGCTCAGAAATATCTGTATAAGAGTCCTAGGGCAGACCCAGAAACAGTTAGTCAGGGACCTAAGGGTGTCAAGGCCTCTGTGGTAAAAAATCCGGTTCCTCCAGATAAAGAGGCCAGAGCTTTGGATAGATGGGGAAAGAAAGTCTATACTTCTTCCACCTTAGCTATGAGGGCTTTAAATTGCCAGTTTCACATGTTGAAATATCAAAACTATCTTCTTTCTCAATTGAAGTCTAAGGTAGATGCTCTGGCGGAAGGCATTGAGTGTAAAGAATTGCAAGATTTGGTACATGTTTCTGAACAGGTGGGTAAGCATTCTTTGCAATGTGGATTTGATGCTGTACAGGCCTCGTCTAGGGTGGCTGCCACTGGGTCAGTTCTTCGCAGGCACGCCTGGCTGAGGGATCAGAATTTATCTGACCATGTTAAAGCAAGGATTTTAGATGCTCCTTTACAGTCTGATGTATTGTTTGGTTCACCTGTGGAGGCAGTTTTAAAGAAAATGGAAGACAAGGCTAAGTCTATGCAGACTGTTAAAGATTTTTTGCAAGTTCAGCCTCCGAAGTTTAGTAGGAATTGGCCTGCTAAGGGGTGGACGTACCCTTCTTATGATTCACAGTCTAGGGGAAGATCTAGACGTGGTAGGGGTAGAGCTCAGGGCTCTTCCAGACCTAGAACAGGGAGTTCACCTGCACAGTCTTCGGGTGAGGGCAGGGGCCAGTCCTTTCGTAAACAGGCCCAATGACCTACCTTTTCAGCTGCCAGAGCCTTCTTGTCTGGCAGCACCTTTGGGAGGAAGGTTGGCACTCTTCAAAGAAAATTGGAATTTGATTACCCAGGACAAATGGGTATTGGATATTATACACCAAGGTTACAGGTTTTATTTCCATACATTGCCTCCTTTCAGGGGCATGCCAGACGTTCCTCCTCAGCAAAGAAAAGAGGCTCACAAACAAATTTCTCTGCTGCTGCAAATAGGGGCCATACAGCCGGTCCCTCTGCCAGAAGTAGGCCTGGGATTTTATTCACGCCTGTTCCTAGTACCAAAGAAGGGGAACACGTGGAGACCAATTTTGGATTTGTCTATCCTCAACACTTATCTGGACATTCCCAAGTTCAAAATGTTGACGTTACAACAGCTTTTACCTCTGCTGGGCAAAGATCACTGGATGGTGACTCTGGATCTCAAGGAAGCTTACCTTCATGTTCCTATCAGGCTGAGTTGCAGGAAGTATCTGCGTTTTCGAGCTGGGACTTCTCATTATCAGTTCTCTGCATTGCCCTTTGGCTTATCTACTGCCCAGAGTGTTCACAAAGGTTCTGGCTCCAGTGATAGCTTTCTTCAGGCTAAAAGGAATACAGATCTATCCTTATTTGGACGATTGCCTGATTCTGGCCAAAGGAAGGGACGAGCTTCTTCATCATTTGCAATATGTGATAGCAGTGCTAAGATGCCTGGGGTATTCTGTGAACGAAATAAAGTCCAGTCTAGTACCCTCTCAGGACATGTGCTTTCTGGGTGTGAGACTGAATACAGCATCCCAGATGGCCTTTTTGACCCCGGACAAACAAAAGAATCTTTCACTTTACTTCCATCAATTGTCTCATCTGTCCAGGCTGACTGCAAGGACAGTCCTTCAAGCCTTGGGGTTCATGGCATCTTGTATTCTGGTGCTTCCCAATGCCAAACTACATATGAGGAAGCTACAATGGTATCTCAAAAATGTATGGACACAGCACTGCCAAGATTTGGACACTGTCATTCAGATAATACCTTGCATTCAAAAGGAATTTTTGTGGTGGGCTCAGGAATGTCACCTAAACAAGGGACTCTCTGTGACCCGGCCAGAGGCGAGTCAGATTCTAACGACAGATGCCTCAGACAAAGCTTGGGGAGCTCATCTAAATGGAAAGTGGATACAAGACACATGGCCTGTCAGACTACAACATCTACATATCAACTTGAAGGAGATGTTAGCAGTCCAATATGCATTAATAGCTTTCAAGGATTTACTTCTTCCAGGGCAGGTGTTGGTTCTAACAGACAACACAACTGTCATGTGGTACATCAACAAACAAGGGGGAACACATTCTTATCCTCTATGCAGGCAAGCAATGATTTTGTGGGAGACTGCTCTCAGTTTACAACTCAATCTTCAGGCAAGGTTTCTGCCGGGAGCACAGAACTCCTTAGCAGATGTGTTGAGCAGACGAATTATGGATCCCCACGAGTGGAAATTGGATCCTCATGTATTTCAGAAATTGACAGTGTCATGGGGAACTCCAGACATAGATCTGTTCGCTTCTCCACTAAACCACCAGCTGCCAAAGTTTTGCACAAAAGGTTTCATCCCACAGCTTGGAAAGTGGATGCTCTCTCTTTCAATTGGAGCAATCTTCATGTGTATGCCTTTCCACCTCTGCCTCTCCTCCCAAAGGTACTCCTAAAGGTCAGACAGGACAAGCCGAAGATGATTCTAATAGCTCCAGATTGGCCTCGACAGCACTGGTACCCATTACTGAGAAGTCTGGTTCGGGAGCCTCCATGGCCTCTGCCTTGATTCCACACCTGCTGTCTCAAGAGAACAGTCATTTACTCAATGACAAACTTCACTCTCTTCACCTAACAGCCTGGCATATTCTGTTTTAAACCCTGGAGGGTCTCAGCTTCCAGCAAGTTTTGAATGTTATTTTGGAGGCCAGAAGGCCTAGTACAAGGAAAGTATACGCAGATAAATGGAAGAGATTTTTATTTTGGAGTGCAGCAAAGGAATTTGATGTTGCTAAGCCTAATTTAAGTGTGGCTCTTCAATATCTTGCTGAGTTACTGGACAAAGGGTTGTCCTTCTCTTCTATTAAGATTCATGCTGCAGCAATTTCTGCTCACTATGACTGTGAACCACCATTGTTTTCTCATCCTTTGTTTAAGCAATTCCTTAGAGGGGCAAAGAATATAAGACCCCACGTGAGCTCCTACTCCTGCTTGGGATCTCAATTTTGTGTTGGAGAAACTCACTCTACAACCTTTTGAGCCTGCAGCTACTGCCGAGTTGAAATATTTGTCATGGAAGACTGCTTTTTTGTTGGCCATTACCTCTGCGAGAAGGGTTTCTGAATTACAGGCCCTTATGGCAGTTGAGCCTTTCTTAATTTTCCATAAGGATAGGGTATCTTTACGTACTAATCCTTCCTTTATGCCTAAGGTGGTTTCTAGTGTGGCTTTAAACCAAACTATTCATTTGCCTACTTTTTATGCAAACCCCCAAAATAAAGGGGAAAAGATTTTGCACACCTTGGATGTACACAGGCAGTTGCGATATTATTTGAGCAGAACTAAAGGGTTCAGGCAGTCTCAGCAGTTGTTTGTTTCTTTTGCTTTGGGTTCTCAGGGCAAGCCTGTGTCAAAACAAACTATTTCTAAGTGGATTGAGTTTTGTATTGCTTTCTGTTATTCCCATCATGGTAAGGAAGTTCCAGCTGGGATTAGGTCTCATTCCACTAGAGCTACTGCCACATCTACAGCTTTTTTAAGGGGGGTGGCAACTAAAGATATTTTGGAGGCAGCTACTTGGAGTTCAGTGCATACTTTCTCTAAGCATTACCACCTTCCACTTTACTCTAAATCTAGGGCTGGGTTTGCCACTGCTATTTTACAGGGCATTTTGGCAGCTCCTACTACTTTATAGTTTTGCCATCCTCCCTTACCTCTGCTTTGGGATTCTACCCAAGTGTAAGGACTGCAGCAATGTGAGATGAAGAACATAGTACAGTTTTGTACCTACCATAAATGTAGATGTTCGAAGATCCACATTGCTGCAGTCCAATTTACCCTCCCTCCTTCCCCTCTGTTGTTAGAGGCGGTTGTGTGGTTTGGGTTGTAAATATTGTACATATTGTATATATATTGTTCATATGATTAGTGCAAGGGTGTTTGGTTGTTTTTTGCTGTCTTTTGGTTTTGACCTTTCTGTTTAGGGTCTTCTGACATCTGGGGCAAGAAAAGACTGAGGATATGACGTCAGTCATGCGCATTTGTACCCTGACGTCCTGATGTCAGTCTTAAGCGCCTTGACCGACGTCAGCCTAATGCTTTGATATTCGGGCCGACCGAGGACAGCGGACTACCCAAGTGTAAGGACTGCAGCAATGTGGATCTTCGAACATCTACATTTATGGTAGGTACAAAACTGTACTTTTCCCTAGGATACAGATTCCATGTCCACTCACTGCCATCCCCAAGTGAATGGCCAGACCTCCCCCCAAACCAGTAAAACAAGTACTCTCTCACCTCAGTATCAGGGCTATTCAATTCAACCTGTCCCAGCAGAACAAAGGGGACAAGGTTTTTATTCAAGACTGTTCCTGGTTCCCCGAAAAAAGAACTCCTGGCGTCCTATCCTGGACCTTTCTATTCTCAACACCTTTCTGGTGGTTCCAAAATTCAAAATGCTAACTCTTCAACAGCTTCTTCCTATGCTAGCCAAGGATGCCTGGCTGGCATCTCTAGACTTAAAATATGCTTACCTGCACATCCCAAAAAGGGAATCCTGCAGAAAATACCTATACTTCAGGGCAGGCTCCATGCACTTCCCTTTGGCTTATCTATTGTGCCCAGGGTATTCACAAAGTTCCTAGCTCCAGCCATTGCATTTTGCAGGCAGGAAAATATTCAGATTTACCCATACTTGGACGATTGCCTGATTCAGGCAGAGTCAGGACTTGCTATTACAACACTTGGCATTTGTAAAGAGACTTATAACCTCTCTGGGGTACACCATCAACGAGAAGAAATCACACCTATTACCCTGCCAACAGATTGTATTCCTGGGAGCAAGCTTCAACACAACTTCCCAGATGGCATTCCTCACTCCAGAGAAACAAGTTCATTTGACAACCTACTTCAAACTACTGGCCACAAAAACCCAGCTATCTGCAAGGAAAATCCTGCAAGCCCTGGGATTCATGGCCTCTTGCATTCTATTAATTCCATATGCAAGACTGCATATGAGGAAACTTCAATGGTATCTAAAAAGTCTATGGTGTCAACATTCTCGGGACCTGGAAACAATGATTCCTATCATTCCTTGTCTAAGGGCAGAGTTACTTTGGTGGGCATAGGCCTGCTACCACAACAAGGGACTCACTTTCACACTACTTCCTGCCACCCAAACCCTAACAACAGATGCATCAGACTATGCATGGGGGGGCTCACATGGCAAGGCAGTGCATTCAGGGCAAATGGAACCCAAAACAGATGCACCCTGCATATCAGTCATAAAGAAATGTTAGCTGTACAGAATGCTCTGACAGTCTTCAAAGACCTTATTCTTCCAGGACCACTATTTGTAAAGACAAACAAAACCACAGTTATGTGGTACATAAGCAGGGGAAAACCCATTCCTACCCACTCCTGCAGACTAGCCATGGCTCTGTGGAACACAGCCTTGAGCTACCAAGTGAACCTACAAGCTCAATTCCTGCCAGGCAAACTAAATTCACTGGCAGACGACTTAAGCAGAAATCGCATGGACCTACATGAATGGAAACTGGAACCCAAAATATTCAAGCTCTTGAGGAGCAAATGGGGGAAACACCAGAGGTAGACCTGTTTGCCTCCCTTCAGAACTACCAATTAAACAAATTCTGCACTAGAACTCCCCACAGTCAAGCTTGGAAAGTGGATGCCCTGCCCTTTACCTGGGAAAGCCTCTCAGTTTATGCCTTTCCCCCTCTGCTTCTCCTCTCGAAGGTTCTTCTAAAGATCAAACGGGACAAGCCACGGACAATACTGATTGCACCAGAATGGCCACGCCAGCACTGAATACCCCCTTTTACACAGTCTGACAGTGCTACAACCTTGGCACCTGCCTCAGACCCCTTCTGTGCTATCCCAGCAGGCGGCCCAGATTCTGCACCCTCAGCTTCAAACCCTCAACCTTGCAGCCTGGCTAATTCCTTGAGCTCACCTCCAGCAACCCTCAGTAAGCAGGTACTGGATGTCATTCTTGAGGCAAGGAGGCCTAGTACTAGAAAATCCTATTCAGAAAAGTGGAAAAGATACTGTTCCTGGAGCCAGACTCAGGGGATGGGCACAACGGTGCCTAGCTTATCTCATATTCTAGATTATTTAACAGAAATGCTCCACAAGGGCCATCCTTCTCTTCAGTTAAGATTCATGCCTCTGCCGTGTCAGCACATTATAATACTGAGTCACCCCTCTTCTCATCCCCTGCTAAAACAATTCCTTAGAGGGGCCAAGAAATATAAGACCCCCTCCCCCCAGGAGAGCTCCCACTCCAGCTTGGGACCTTAACTTTGTATTGGAAAAACTCACTCTTCCCCCCTTTGAACCAGCTGCTACAGCTTTAATTCTAGCCATCACTTCAGCAAGAAGAGTGTCTGAACTGCAGGCCCTCATGGCAGTGGAACCCTTCATTATCTTCCATGCTGACAGGGTTTCCTTCAGGACTAATCCATCCTTTATGCTCAAGGTGGTATCTAGTGTGGCTGTAAACCAGTACATTCATTTGCCTACTTTTTCCCTAATCCTCAGAATAAAGGGGAAAGAATACTGCATTTTCTGCATGTACACAAACGGCTTAGATTCTATTTGGACAGGACTAAGCCTCTCAGAAAATCCAACCAGCTGCTAGTTAGCTTTGCTGCAGGGGTAGAGGGGAAGCATTTCAAAGCAAACCATTTCTAAATGGATAGCACATTGCATCTTCTCTGCTGCAAACACCATGGAAAACCTACCCCACAGAGGATAAGAACACATTCCACCAGGGCTGCATCTACCTCTACTGCATTTCTCAGAGGAGTCCCTACCAGGGACATCCTGGAAGCTGCAACCTGGAGCTGTGTACATACTTTCACCAAGCATTACCACCTGTCTATCTTTTCTAAATCCAGAGCTGGATTTGCCAAAGCAGTCTTACAGGGCCTTATTGCTAGCCCTAATACTCTTTTAACTGCCTCCACCCTTCCTTAGCTTTGGGAATCAACCCAAATGTGATGACTGCAACAGTGAAACACAAAGAACATAGTACAGTTGTGTACACTTACCATAAATGTAGATGTTCAAGTGTATTCACTGTTGCAGTCCTGGTTACCCTCCCTCCAGCCCCCTGACTTCTCTTGACTTTTACCTTTCCTCTTTGTTTGGCATATACTATATCATGTGTATTTGCTTTTTGCTGCGGGTGTTCCATACCATAAAATTGTTTCCTATTGTGGGGACACCTGACATCTGGGGCAAGAAAAACTGATGTAATGGCAGCTGCATGTTTTATACCCCTGACATCATTGAAGAAGCCACAGCATCCAACGCAGAAATCCGAAGACTCTAATATTCAGGCCGGCTGAGGGCTACCTGCAGGCAGATAACCCAAATGTGATGACTGCAACAGTGAATACACTTGAACATCTATATTTATGGTAAGTGTACACAACTGTACTTTTCCCTTACTTTTTGGCAAGGTCCTTCCAATTTTAGGCTGCCTAGTCCCTACAACTATTTTCTCCTTATTACCAAGGAGATGTGGTGCTTGTAACAAATTAAGACTTCCTAGTGCTTTTTAGCGAGTTTTAGAGCAAGTGCTAGTCACAGGTATACAGATTTTAGTGCTACTGCTGATAAACTAGCTAGTTCTAAGGGAAAATTTGAAGAGCAGACTTTCTGGCACTGGGAATAGTTTAACAATAGCCCCACGGTGCGCAAATGCACGTATTTGTGCCAAAAAGTTGAAAGGGATAGAAATCAGCCCAAAATGGCCAATAAAATTCCAATTTCAGAGCTGGAAACCACTCCTTTAGTGTTAGATATGCAGTACAATGCCCCCACTCTCACTGGTAAGCAGTAGGACCTCCCTCTACCACAGCAAGGTCTGGATAGCTCTGAACACTGAACTAAAGTCATGAAACTAGCAAAGCCTGGAAACTGGATTATTCTAGTTAGAAAAGGTGGGAAATTAGCAAACAAGATTTGGGACATCAGTAAGAGACCCTTACATGCAGCAAACAAACTGTGCGACCAAGGTGGAAAGACCATGTCTGCCATGGCAATCAAGTTCTCTACTCCTCAATGGACCTTTTCCAAGAATCAGAGAGGTATTAAGAGAATTCGGTTCCGAAAATATCTGGGACATTTCCAAGATCTGCATAGGGATGTTTCTTCCAGAAGCAGAGTAGGAAATTCTAATGGGTGACGTCATCCTAGAGGGAGAGGAGACCAGCAGAACCAGGGGATGTTCATCGTGTTACACTGCTGCAGTCATTACACTTGGGTTATCCTGCCATCAGGCGGTTCCCCAGTCAGCCTGAGTTCCAAAGTCTTGGTCCGGCATCGGTTGCTGTCACCTCCCCCCTGACGTCAGTGCGACAGGGCTATATAAGATGCAGCCAACTCCATTTTCTTCAGTCTTTCTTGCCACGTGGTGCCCGAAGCAGAAGCAGTTCGCAAGTGCCGGTCAGCCGACTCCTGAGATTTTCATTCCGAATCCAGAACTGAAGTCTTCTACAAAGCTAAGTGCCCCATTGGGGAAACTTTTTCTTGCCTCAGACTGATGTCAGTAAAAGTTAATAACTGTATTTCTTGTGGGAAGCAAATACCTCATAAGGATTTCCACTCCTATTGTATTCCATGCCTAGGCCCAGACCACGACGTCACTGGTTGTCGGTTTTGTGCTAAGTTTAACAAGCGCACTATTAAACGTCGGTTTGATTTTGCCCGACATTATTTTGGCAGAAAATTCAATTACACCATGCCGTCGGAACTTCCGATGACTGGATTACATAAAAAGTGCAAAGACAAGGACAGGCATCCGAGGCCCAAAACTGATGACGAGGCCTCTTCTAGGCCGGTCGCCAGTTTTCAGCGAGGCACCTACGCAGCCCATGACTACTGCACCCACAGAGCCACATACCACCTCTGACTCCCACGTGGAGCTGGCTGGGCCTTCGGTCGCTCTATATTTTCAGCCTACCAAAACTAACCCTTCTGAGGGAACCGAAGTAGCTGAGCAATCCACAGATTCAGAGAGGGTCTTCAGACCTACCCAGTTAACCATTAAACTCTCTGCTAAGTCTAAGGCCCCATTAAAAACAAAGAAACAGATATAACATTCTCCAGGACAGGCTTCCATGCCTAAGAAACAAATGCTCAAAATGGCCGAAGACCTAATCACCCTGATCAGGGGGTCCCATCCCCCTCCTGATAAAAGGCCCAGACAGGATGCAGATTATGAATCTTCCGACCAGGCGTCCATTTCTTCAGATTCATCCTCAGACCTAGGATATTCCTTACTCCCTTATGAGGATTCGAATGCTGAGGAATCAATTCCATCAGCCTCCCCACCTGAGGACTACTCCTTTGGGGGACACCTTACATACCATGAGGGAGCATTTCCATTGGGAAGGCCAGGATTGCTCAGAATCCAAGAAAAGGCTCAGAGACTTCCTTTTATTGCCTCAACACAGACCCCTTGCTATTCCGCCAGTGTTAGATATTGTGGATGATGTGTACACTGAATCCAGGTTAAACCCTGACTCCTTACCTCCAGCTCCAGTTAAACCTGATAGATATTACTACAGAGTCTCTGACTCTCACAAATTTCTGTATAAAAGCCCTGTCGCTGACCCTGAAACTATTTCTCAGGGCCCCAAAGAGATTAAGGCCTCATCAGCAAAAAACCCAGTTCCCTCTGACAGAGATTCCAGAGAATTAGACAGATGGGGAAAGAAAGTATATATGTCTACAACATTAGCAATGAGAGCCTTAAATTGACTCTTTCACATGCTAAAATATCAGCAATTTTTGATTTCTAAGTTGAAATAAAAGATGCTTCCAGATTCAGATCCTCCTAATTTTAAAGAAATGCAGGATTTATTGCATGCAGCTGAACAAGTGGGAAAACATACTTTGCAATGTGGGTTTGATTCCCTAGAGGCCTCTTGTAGAGCAGCAGTTACAGGCTCTGTCATTAGAAGGCATGCTTGGTTAAAAGAACATACGTTACCAGATCATGTTAAGGCTAAATTATTGGATGCACCTTTGCAGTGGGATGTGTTGTTTGGAGTTAAGGCAGAGGAGGTATTAAAGAAAATGGAGGATAAGGCAAAATTCATGCAAACAGTGAAAGATTTCTTACAGGTTCAGCCTCCTCGTTTTAGCAGAAATTGGCCAACAAAGAATTGGTCCTTTCCAGTCACAGACAGACCTCAAAGAGGCAGATACAGATGTCCAAGAGGTAGAGGTCAAACACAAGGTCCTTACAGGCCTCGACAATGGGGTACACCAGGCCAGAAAGAAGAGGAAGACAGGCCACAACCTTATAAAAAGAAGCCTCAATGACTTCCCACTACAGCTCCCAAACAGTTCTCTCTTGGCAGCCCCCTTAGGAGGAAAACTGGCACTTTTCTATCACAATTGGCATTGCATCACCAAAGACAAATGGGTTCTCAACATTGTATCTCAAGGTTACAGGTTCCAATTTCACATTTTGCCAAGGTTAAAAGTAATGCCACATCTGCCACCAAATCAATGGGCAGAGGCTCAAAAACAAATTACAGCACTCATGGACATGAGAGCTATTCAAAAGCTACCACCACAGGAGCAAGGACAAGGATTTTATTCAAGACTCTTTCTGGTTCCTAGAAAGGACAAAGCCTGGAGACCCATTCTGGATCTTTCTTCTCTAAACACTTACCTGGATGTTCCGAAATTCAAAGTGTTGACACTACAGCAGCTTCTTCCCATGCTGGGCAAGAAAACTTGGCTCATGACTTTGGACCTCAAGGAGGCATACCTGCATGTCCCTATCAGACAAAACTGCAGAAGATACCTCAGATTTCTAGCTGGTTCAATAAACTATCAATTCTCTGCACTGCCCTTTGGCTTATCTACTGCGCCCAGGGTCTTCACAAAGTGCCTGGCACCAGTAATTGCATTTTGCAGGCAAAAAGGAATTCAAATTTATCCATACCTGGATGACTGCCTGATTCAAGCAGAGAGCAAGGACATTCTTCTAAAGCATCTGGCATTCGTAAAAAAGTTAAGTTCATAGGTTCATACTAGGCTATCTGCCCTAGGGCATTTATAAGCCTAGCCAGAGTTGTGTGGCTTTCACCACCCCTTAGGTTGAAGAATACTATACCCATTAGTTTGCCGTGCCTCTGTCCAGCGGTGATACAGAGATGATCCCCGGGGTAAACCTACGATCTCCCATCCACTGATCAAGATTCCTCTTGAACAGAGCCAGTGAGGTGCTCTCTCTCATATGGACCGGGATTCTGTTCCACAGCATAGGGAGTCTCTGGGTGATGAATCTGTCCCTCCAGCATGTCCTGTTTATATCCGTGTTGAGGTTTAAGTCCCTTGCTCTTGTGGCTCTGGTGGATTTGGATTTTTTGAGGTGGAGCATGTCCATTAATTCCGGGTTGGACATGGCCTTGTATGTCAGGCACAGGTCACCTCTGAGCAGACGGTATGCGACTGAATAGAGCTGGAGTTTCTTCAGTCGGGCAGCATATGGCATATTTTTGAGCCCCTTTATCCTTTTGGTGAGGAACTTTTGGGGTCTTTCCAATTGCTGCAGGTGTCTGGTAAGATACATTCCGAATGGGGCATTGTACTCAATCATTGGTCTGATAAGTGAAGAGTACAGGGAAAAAATGACCTCCTTGATCTGGATGTGAATCCCTTCATAATCAGGTGGGCAATGTAGAAGGTCCTCCTAACCACTTTGGCAATGTGAGTGTCAAAAGAAAGGTTACTGTCAACTTGGGTCCCCAGGTCCCTGATAACCTCTTCTGTGCTTAATGAATTGCCACCTATGTGGTAACTTGGGGTTACCTTGTTTTACCAAAGGGTATGACTATACATTTTTGGCGTTTAGCTTAAGGCCATGGCTCTGGCACCAGTTATCCGTTTCTATGAGACCTCTCTGAAGGATATCTGTGTCTGATGGATTTTCAACTATGGCGCCCAGTTTGCAGTCATCTGCAAACTTTGTCAGCCACAATCCTCCTATGTTTGCCTGCACTTCTGAAAAGTAGATGCCGAACAAGAGGGGGCCCAGGACTGAGCCCTGTGGGACACCGCCAGACCGCTTGAGTCTGACATGGCACCAGCAACTCTAACCCTGTGGGTTCTGTCCTTGAGCCAGTTTGCAACCCATCTTGTGACATATGGGTTTACATTTAAGCTGGTGAGCTTTTCTATGATACCCTACTGGGGTATTGTGTCGAAAGCTTTTGCAAGGTCAAGGTAGGCTGTGTGAACTGCCTTACCCTCATCAGTGGCCTTGGTGACTGTTTCAAAAAAGTCGACCAAGTTCAAGAGGCATGATCTGCCCTTGACAAAGCCAAATTGGGTAGGATCCAATGTCTGTAGGTCCCCTATGTCTTTATTTATGAGTTCCATTATGATCCTCTCCATAGCTTTGCAGACCAGGCTTGTTAAGCTTATGGGGCGGTAATTACCAGGGTCCGTTAAAGCACCGCCTTTGTGGAGTGGGACCACAGTTGCCGTACGCCACTCTTTGGGTATGTATCCTGTGGTAAGGCTAAGTTTAAACAGCAGCCTTATGTGTGGGTTTAGTTCCTCATTGAGTTCGTGTAGCCCACAGCCGGGGACACCATCCGGTCCCATTGATGCTGTGTTTTTAGCTTTAGAGAGAGCAGCTCTCACCTGGGCATTTGAGATGATTGGGAGGCTACACTCTGCTGGGATAGATATTTCTCCTTTTGGGGGGGGGAGAAATTTTCACTGAACCTGTCTGCCAGTATGTTTGCAATGTCTGTGGGTTCAGTGATTTTTGTATCATTTTGGACTAATTCTGAACATATCTGGGAGTTTCCACCCAGATTTCTAACATAGCTAAAGAAGGCCTTATGATTGTCTTTTGAGTCCTTGGCAATTTTTCTCTCAAAGTTGGCCTTGGATGATTTTATAAGTGATCGTAATTTTTTACTAGTATTGATCAGAGATGTCTTCCCTTTTAGGGATTTTGCTCTATCTTGTAGTAGCTTTCTCCTCTTGTTGTAAAGTTTGTTTATGGCTGGGGTCCACCAGATCGGGCGCTTGCCTTTGGTGGAAAGGGTCTTGATTTTATTTGGGATTGCTTGATCCATGCAATCCTGGAGGTGCTCATAGAAAGCATTTGTAAGGGATTCAGCAGTGTGGGTTGTGGTTTCCAATGGCTCAGGGGCCTTGAAGGATACCACACCAGTCTTAAGAAATGTGAAGTTGGCTTTTGAGAAGTTCTTCACTGTGGTTTTTTTGTTGGGGGTGGGGGGGGGATGTGGATCTCCAGTGAGATTAGTTTATGGTCTGATCTCACCAATGAGGGATATACTTCCGGTGTGGAGCATTTTGTCCCCATGTTTGTGATGATCAGGTCTAGTATATTTTCACCTCTTGTGGGAATGGTGACAAGTTGTTCCATAGCATTTGAGTTTATGAACTCCAGGAACCTTTGGGCTAGGGTATTGGGGCTTGAGTGATGTTCCCAGTCTATGTTTAGGTAGTTGAAGTCACCCAATATGATGGTGTTTGGAGAGACATTTATACTCTCCAGTGTTTTCAGGAAGGCTGTGTGGGGTTCCCGAGTTTGAGAGGGTGGCCTGTAACATGCTACAAACTGTAGAGCAGTTTTGCCTATGGTTAATTGCACCTGAATGGTCTCTGATGCTTCGTGAGTTGCCACCAGCTTGGAGGTGTGGGTATCCTTGATGAATATGGATACACCCCCTCCTTTTGTGGTACGGTCCGGGTTTTGGGGCCGGAACGCATGATATGAGGTAAAACCTGATAGTGCCGGGGTGCTCTCAGGAGCCTTGAACCAGGTTTCAGTCACAGCACAGACATCAATGTTCTCCATACTGAGGAGGGCTTGAAGGGCGTGCATCTTGAGATTTAGACTTCTGGCACTGAGCAGCATTACCCTTAGTTTTTTTCCATTATTGTTTTCTAGGGCGGTGGGTTTAGAATTTGGGCCTTGTCTAAAAAAGGCACTATGGGGGTGGCAAGAGCCTTTGCCAATATCCGGAAACCCAGGGGTGACAGGTGCAAGCCGTCCCTTGCGAAGCAGCGTGGCTTGTCAAGCATGTCATTCCAGGCAGACAGACATTGGATCCCCTTAGAATAACACCAGAAATTAAGCCAATTATTAAAACTGATCATTTTGTCTCTGTATTGTGGCATCATTCTTGGTGAAGGTAGGATACTGCTCAGGGTCAGGGTCATACCAGCCTGGGCTACATAATCTGAGAGCTCCTTTATGTATCTTTTCATGTAATTCAGGGAGGTATGTCTCCGGTCATTCACACCGGCATGGACAATGACTGAGTCATATTTGTACTTGCTGTGGAGTGACCTGAGTGCTTGTGTTATGTGGCGGATTCTAGCGCCCGACAGGCAGCTTACTGTGACCCTCTCCTTGTTCAGTCTGGTGAGTGGGACGTCAGTGTGTCTGACTATGGAGTCACCTATGACAAGTGTGTCTGGCCTTAAGGGCTGTGACTGATTTGCACACTGACTTTGTGATCTATGTGTTGCTTGTGTTATGTCATGAGGTGGCAGTTGTTTGGGTGTCTGCTTTGGAGGCCTCTGCTGTTTTGGTAGATTTTTGATCAGTGCCTCCGAGTATGTCTTTGTGTGTTTATGTGTTTGATTTGTAGTTGTGATAGTTCTATGTGAGACTGGGTTTATGGTGTGTGTGGTTACCTTCTCCTCCTGTCTGGTTTTGCCAGTCCTGAGTTGAGAGAGCTCAGCCTCCAGTTTGGCTATATAGTTGCATCCCTCGCATGTATTTGTGTTTTGTGGGAGGAGGAGAGGGTTGCCTGTGTACATGAGGCAATTGTAACATTGCCTCAATATTCCCAGATTCACCAGCTGAGCAGGAGAGGACACTAGCAACTGACCCTTTGACATGCTAGAAGAAATGAAAAAGTTTGCTGTGTAACTGAGTCAGAAAGGACCTATAGGGAAGTGGGTACTCAAGGGGGTTTTAAGCTAGTGAAGTACTTTGTATAATATAGAAGTGCTTTACCTGACTAAAAAATGCTTTAGGAACAAGTGCTGAGCTTTACAGATAGAGAATAGACTGTTTAGATTACAAGTAGAGCAGTTCTAAGGGAAAAAATGAAGAAGTTGCCTGGGGTACACAGTAAACGAAAAGAAATCAAAACTAGTGCCCTCACAACAGATAATATTCCTGGGTGCCAGCTTGAACACAACGGCCCAGATGGCTTATCTCACGCCAGACAACCAAGGACAACTGACTCAATACTTTCAACTATTGGCAACAAAGACCCAACTCCTTGCAAGAAAAATTCTGCAGGCCTTGGGCTACATGGCATCTTGCATACTACTAATTCCATATGCCAGACTGCATATGAGGAAACTACAATGGTACCTAAAGAGTGTATGGTTTCAACACTGTCAAAGTTTGGAAACGGTTATACCACTAATTCCTTGCCTTCAACAGGAGTTTCGATGGTGGGCTCAAGCTTGTCACCTCAACAAGGAACAGCCTTTTACTCAACCCACAGCCAGGCAAACACTGACAACAGATGCATCGGATTACGCCTGGGAGCACACATGGCAGGAAAATGTATTCAGGGCGAGTGGCTCACAGAGCAAAGGCATCTTCACATCAATCAAAAAGAGATTCTAGCTGTACAAAATGCACTTACAGCTTTCAAGGACCTGCTGCATCCAAGACAACTACTACTAAAGACAGACAACGCCACAGTTATGTGGTACATAAACAAGCAAGGGGGCACACAGTCCTACCCCCTCTGCAGACAAGCCATGATCTTGTGGAACACAGCTCTAGACTACCAAGTTCATCTGCAAGCACAATTCCTGCCAGGAGAGAAAAACACACTGGCAGACAACCTAAGCAGAAACATCATGGATCCCTACAAATGATGGAGCCCAGACATAGATCTGTTTGCATCCCCAATGAACTGCCAGCTACAGAAATTCTGTACAAGGAGTTACCATCCACAAGCATGGAAAGTGGATGCCCTCTCATTCAGCTGGAAAAACCTGCAAGTATACGCTTTCCCTCCTTTACCTCTCCTTCCAAAGTTACTCATAAAAGCCAGGCAAGAAGAGCCAAAGATGATCCTGATTGCACCAGACTGGCCACGCCAGCACTGGTACCCAATCTTAAAGAACTTACCACAAGAACCACCCTGGATTTTGCCTCAAATCCCACATTTGCTGACACAGCACAACAATCAGATACTTCACAGCCAGCTAAAGACCTTAAACCTAGCTGCATGGGAAATTCCTTAGTCAAGCAAGCAATGCCTCTCTCCAAAGCTGTTATGGATGTCATTCTGGAGGCCAGAAGGCCTAGCACCAGGAAAGCCTACTAGGATAAATGGAAGAGATTCTGTGCCTGGAACCAGGCGCACAGCCTTGACCCTCTTGTCCCAAACATTCCTCAGATACTTCAATATTTAACTGAGATGCTGGACAAGGGCCTCTCCTTCTCATCAATCAAGATCCACGCCTCTGCCATCTCTGCTCATTACAACACGGATCCACCATTTTTTTCTAATCCTTTGCTCAAACCGTACCTCAGAGGGGCTAAAAACATAAGACTGCCCCGTAGAGCACTTACCCCAATTTGGGACCTCAACTTTGTTTTGGAAAAATTAACTTTACCTCCTTTTGAGCCAGCTACCACAGCAGAATTAAAATACATCTATTGGAAAACTGCTCTGCTACTGGCAATAACATCAGCACAAAGAGTTTCAGAATTACAGGCACTAATGGCAGTGGAACCTTTCCTCATTTTCCACCAAGACAGGGGGGGTGTCTTTAAGAACTAACCCTATGTTTATGCCAAAGGTGGTATCAAGTGTGGCTCTAAACCAAACTATTAATTTGCCAACTTTCTATCCAAATCCACAGAACAAAGGGGAGAGACTACTGCATTCTTTGGACATTCACAGGCAGTTACACTTCTACTTGGACAAAACCAAAGCTTTCAGAAAATCTGAGCAATTATTGGTAGCATATGCTGCAGGAGCACAGGGAAAAGCCATTTCAAAACAGACCATCTCAAAATGGATAGGACATTGTATACGTTTCTGCTATACTCACCATGGGAAACCTTTACCTAGCAGCATTAGATCTCACTCCACCAGGGCAACAGCCACTTCAACTGCCTACCTCAGATGAGTACCTACCAAGGATATTTTGGAAGCAGCAACATGGAGTTCTGTGCATACTTTCACCAAGCATTACCATTTGCTTTATACTCCAAATCCCAGAGGTGGCTTTGCCACTGCTGTGCTGCAGGGCCTTATAGCCACCCCTAATGCCTTATAGAACCAGCCTCCCTACCTCAGCTTTGGGATTCCACCCAAGTGTAATGACTGCAGCAGTGTAACACGATGAACATAGTACAGTTTTGTACCTACCATAAATGTAGATGTTTGAGTGTAAACACTGCTGCAGTCCAGGTTACCGTCCCTCCTTCCCCTCTTACTTGCTGGTACGTACCTATGTCTTCTACCCTTTACTACCTATGGGGAGTATTTGCTGGTAACTGAAAGTTGTTGTTTGCTTTTCTTATGTATGTTTTATTAGCAATTTGAATTGCCTACCTATTTGGGGGCACCTGACATCTGGGGCAAGAAAAACTGAAGAAAATGGCGTCGGCTGCATCTTATATACCCCTGTTGCACTGACGTCAGGGAGGAGGCGACAGCAACCGACGCCGGACCAAGACTTTGGAACTCAGGCAGACTGGGGATCCGCCTGACAGCAGGATAACCCAAGTGTAATGACTGCAGCAGTGTTTACACTCAACATCTACATTTATGGTAGGTACAAAACTGTACTTTCTGGGTTCCTTTTGGGACAGACCTTTTTCAGGGTTCCTAAAGCACTGCCTGACTGTTCATTCTGGAGGCAGTCAAGGGACGATTATCTCTGCACCCAGAAGCCTAGGAAAATATAACAAAAGATACCTGGTTAATAAAAATAATATACAGAGGTTATTTCATTCCATTTTTCTAAACTTCTCTGCACAAAAAGAAAAAACTTTCCAACATCCCACCCAGTCAGAGGAAGGACGTAGCACAAGAAATTCAAAAGTTGCTAGAAAAATAGTTGTCCAAGAGGTCCCACTCGACCAAAAAGGATTTGGAGCTCATGCTTCTTTTTAGTTCCAAAGAAAACCGGTGATCTCAGACCAATCTTGGATCTAAACCAGTTTAATTAGTATGTGAAGAATTCAAGGTTCTGAATGGCCATGCTACAGTCCATACTACCCTTTCTTCACAAGGACAATTGGATGTGCTCGATCTTTAGAATGTGGCCATGGTATAGTCCATACTACCTTTTCTTCACAAGGTCAATTGGATGTGCTCGATCTTTAGAATATGTACTATCACATCATAGTAGACAGGTACTCCAGAAGATTTTTACACTTTCTGCTGGGAGCCAGTTGTTACCAATTCAGATCCCTACCGTTTGGACTCACCACAGCCCCCAGGGTGTTTACCAAATGTATAGCAGTGGTGGCTGCTTACCTGAGACTGAAAGGGTTCCGTGTGTTTCCATATCTGGATGACTGGCTTCTCACTGTCCCCTCCATGCATCTCCTTCTACAGTCCAGGGACTGTTTGCACCAGATTCACCAGTCATTGGAAATAAATTATGCCAAGTCAAACCTGGCAACAGTAAAGTGCCTGGAGGTCATTTTCACAGTCCTGGGTACTGAAATACAAATAGTTTCACTAACATGTCATCACATATCCACCATCAGAAGTCAGGTTCATCCACTTACATCCTATCCATTTCCTCCGACAAGATCAGTTCTTCAAGACTGGGATCTATGGCAGCAGACATTGTACTACTTCCCTTGGCAAGTTTCTATATGCGTGTCCTTCAGTGGACTCTTGCTTTTCAGTGGTCCATTCTAAGCAAGCCCTTATCCTTTCCGGGCAAGCTAACACCAATCTGCAAAGAACACATTCACTAGTGGATTCAGTCGGGCAACATTCTTCTAGGCCATCCTTTTGTTTTGCTGTCTCCATTGGCCACAGTGACCACAGATGCTTCCCAACTTGGGGGGGGGGGGTGGGCATTTCCTGGGAAGGATGGTTCAAGGCATGTGATCCCCCAAAAGACCATTCTGCATATTCTGCATATCAGTGTACTAGAGATGAGAACAGTCCTAGTTGTGTTGCAGGCATTTCAAGATGCTCTTCCTCTAGGGACTACTGCAGTTCAGACCGACATATCTGTGGTTTTGTACATCAGCAAACAAGGAGGATCCCGGTGTTATCCCCTCTGCAGAGAAACCATGAGTGTGTGTAAATGGGTCATCTCACCAGACAACTTTCTAGTTGCAATGAACATTCCATGGAAAAGCAGTGTGTTAGCAGAGAAATTAAGAAGGTCCATCCTGATGCCTCATGAGTGGTCTCTCTCTCTCTCTCAATCTGTGTTAGAAAGGATCTTCTGTCATTGGGGTTGACCTTGCTGCGACCTCTTTGCTTTCCCCCACATCAACAAGTGCAACATGTACTTCTGTCTGATCCCCCCTCAAGGGGTCACCAAGGGATGCCCCCCCCCGGTCTCCTTTATGCTCATCTCCCACTTCCCTTGATACCCAAATTTCTGCAAAAAGCAAGTTAGCTGAAGAGCTCAGTCATCCTCATTGCCCTATTTCTGGCTTTGGTATGTATGGTTCCCTTCCTGTAGTATCACCTTCGGTTATATTCCATGCATACTGGGGTCATCTCAGGATCTCCTGTCTCACCCATAAGGGGTCCAGTATCCCAATATCCAGGCCTTCAAACTAACCACATGGTTTCTCCATTTCCAATAGTGGTTAGACAGCCCAGGCCTTCTTCCCCCATATGTACCATTATCTTGGCTTCACAAAGAGTCTACTTAGAAAGTCTATAGTTTCATAGTTTAGTACTAGGCTATCTGCCCTGGGGCATTTGTAAGCCTAGCCATAGTGATGTGGCTTTTGCCACCCCATGAAATGGTACAAAAATGTACAGAATAAATTTAGAATACTGTGCCTCTGTCTAGTAGTGACACAATGAAGGTCCCCTTATATAATAGAATTAGTTTACTGTGCCCCTGTCTAGCAGTGACACAGATGTGACCCCTGGGGTAAACTTACGATCTCCCATCCACTCATCAAGATTTCTCTTGAAGAGAGTCAGTGAGGGGCTCTGCCCAATATGAACTGGGATCTTGTTCCAAAGCATGGGAAGCCTCTGGGTTATGAATTTATCCCTCCAGCATGTCCTATTCATACTTGTACCGAGGTTTAAGTCTTTAGCTCTCGTGGTCCTGATGGATTTGGATTTTTTGAGATGGAGCATGTCCATCAGATCCTGATTGGACATGGCCTTGTACGTCAGGCAGAGATCACCTCTGAGCAGGTGGTATGCTACTGAATAGAGCTGAAGTTTCTTTAGTCTGGCAGAATAAGACATATGTTGGAGACCCTTGATCCTCTTGGTGAGGTACTTTTGTGGTCTCTCCAGCTGTTGCAAATGCCGGGTGAGGTACATACCAAATGGGGCATTGTACTCAATCATGGGTCTGATGAGGGAGGAGTATAGGGGTACAATGACATCCTTGGATCTGGATGTGAATCCCTTCATGATGAGGTGTGCAAGGTAGAATGTTTTTCTAACCACTTTGGCAACGTGGGTGTCAAATGAGAGGTCGCTGTTGACTTGGGTCCCTAGGTCTCTGATTACTTTTTCTGTACTCATTGAGTTGCTGTCTATGTGATAATTTGTGGGTACTTTGTTTTTCCCAAAGGGGATGACTATACATTTTTTGGCATTTACTTTAAGGCCGTGACTCTGGCACCAGTTGTCCATTTCTGTGAGGCCTTTTTGTAGTATGTATGTGTCCGCTGGTGTATCGACTATGGCGCCTAGTTTGCAGTCATCTGCGAACTTTGTCAGCCACAGCCCTCCCATGTTTGCTTTAACATCTGAGAAATAAATGCTGAACAAGAGGGATCCCAGGACAGATCCCTGTGGGACACCACTTGTGACTGGCTTTGAGTCTGACATTGCTCCAGCGATTTTAACTTTGTGGGTTCTGTCCTTTAGCCAGTTTGCAACCCATCTAGTAACATAAGGGTTTACGTTTAAGCTGTTGAGCTTATCTATGATGCCTGAGTGGGGTATTGTGTCGAAGGCCTTAGCCAAGTCCAGGTAGGCTGTATGGACTGCTTTGCCCTCATCAATGGCTCTAGTGACTGTTTCGAAAAAGTCAACCAGGTTCAAAGGCAGGATCTGCCCTTTACAAAGCCGAACTGGGTGGGGTCAAGTGTCTGTAGGTCCCCTATGTCTCTGTTTATGAGTTCCATAATGATTCTTTCCATAGCTTTGCAGACCAGGCTGGTTAAGCTTATGGGGCGGTAGTTCCCAGGGTCTGTAGAGGTACCCCTTTGTGGAGTGGGACCACTGTTGCTGTACGCCAGTGTTCAGGTACATATCCTGTAGTAAGGCTAAGGTTAAATAGCATTTTTATGTGCGGGTTTAGCTCCTCTTGGAGTTCACGTAGCACGCAACCCGGGATACCGTCAGGTCCCATTGATGCTGTGTTTTTAGCTTTGTTGAGGGCGGTTCTCACTTGGACATCTGAGATGACAGGGAGATTACATTCAGCTGGGATAAGTATTTCTTCTTTTGGGGGTGAGGGAGGGGAGAAATTTGCACTGAACCTGTCAGCCAGAATGTTGGCAATATCTGTGGGTTCAGTGTTGTTGTTGTGAACTAACTCTTAGCATATCTGAGGGTTTCTGCCCAGGTTTCTAACATAGCTGAAGGAAGGCTTTGTGGATGTCCTTCAAGGATGCATCTGCAGTCATAGCAAATGGGTTGTCCTGCCTCAGGCAGCCCTTTGGTCGGCCGGATTCCAAAGTCTGGGTCTGGCCTCGGCTGATGTCACACTTTCCCCGATATCAGAGCTTCTGGGGTATAAAGGCATGAGCCGACACCATTTTCCCAGTCTTTCTTGCCGCGCGGTGCCCGAAGCAGAAGCTGTTCGCAAGTGCCGGTCGGTCAGATCCAGAGATTTCAGTTACCGAAGACTTCGAAAAAAGCTAAGTACCCCATTGGGGACTCTTTCTTGCCTCAGCCGATGTCAGAAAAAGTAAATAATTGTTTAACTTGTGGGAAACAAATACCTCATAAGGATTTCCATTCTTACTGTCTTCCTTGCTTAGGCCCAGACCACGACGTATCAGCTTGTTTAGCCTGTGCCTCCTTCAACCGACGGACTCTTAGACGTCGGTCGGAGTTTGCAGAAGAATTTTTTGGAGCTGATTTTGCATATAAAATGCCGTTGGAAATTCCGACTATGCATATGGCCAAAAACCGCAAGGAAAAGGACCGACACTCGCGGCCCACGGTTTCGGCTGAAACCACGGCTAGGCCTACCGCGAGTGCCTCAGTTTCGGCTGAAACCGAGTCCTCGGTTCTTACTATGACCGAAACCATACCTCCGACAACCGAGGCCAGAGAGGCCCCGGCTGAGTCGGCTACAGATATCCCTACCAAAGCTAGTGCTCAAGAATTGTCTGACACCATTCCTTTGGACATTTCTACTCCTGCACGTGGGGCAGCTAGGCCCCCAGCTTCTATGTCTATTAAGGCCTTCTCCAGGGCTAAAGCTGCCAAACTTTCAAAAGCTTTGCCTGCCAAATCTACTTCTCAGACGCCTTCCTCTAGTTCTCGGATTCTCAGTCTTGCTGAGGACCTTATATCCTTAATTAGGGGTTCCCAACCTCACCCAGACAGGGCCTCCCAACCTCCACCAGACAAAAGGCCCAGGACTGATCCCTCTGAACCTCTCTCCTCTGATTACTCCACCAATGGATCTGATCATTCAGACCAACAGGAAGGGGCCTACTCGCCTTATGAGGATTCAGATGCAGAAGATTCTATTCCTTCGGCCTCCCCTCCTGAAGAATTTTCCTTTGGGGAAACTTTGCACTCCATGAGGGAGCACTTTCAATGGCAGGGTCAGGATTTTTCTGATTCTAGAAAAAGATTAAGGACACTTCTGCATTTGCCCCAGCATAGGCCCTTGGCCATACCACCTGTTCTAACTGTAATTGATGATGTGTATAATAATGTCAGTTCTGCCCCTGATTCTCTTCCCCTGGCCCCTGCCAAACCTGACAGATATTACAGGGTCCCGGATTCTCACTTCCACCTCTATAAAGCCCATGCTGCAGACCCAGAAACTATTTCTCAGGGCCCAAAAGGAGTTGCAGCTGCTACTGCCAAAAATCCCCTACCCTCTGAAAGAGAGTCTAGAGCATTAGAGAGATGGGGTAAAAAGGTTTATACATCTGCTACTCTTTCTGCCAGGGCATTAAACTGTCAGTTTCATATGATACAGTACCAAGAAGTTTTGTTAGATCAGCTGAATTAGAAGCTTTCTTCTCCTGAACCTTTAGACCGTAAATTCTTAAGGATTTGGTGCACAACTCTCAGCAGGTCAGTAATCATTTCTTAAAATGTGGCTATGATGCACTGGAGGCTTCATTTAGATCAGCTATGACTGGAGCAGTAATTGAGGCACGCCTGGCTAAAAGAGCAATCCTTGCCAGACCATGTCAAGGCTAAACTCCTTGATGCTCCTATGGAGAAACAAAGTTTATTTGGCTCCCCTGCACAGGAGATTCTAAAGAAAATGGAAGAAAAAGCAAAATCTGTGCAAACAGTAAAGGAATTTCTGCAGGTCCAACCTCCGAGGTTCAGCAGAAACTGGCCTACAAAGAATTGGTCCTTTCCAGACACCTCCAGAGCACAGAGGGGCAGGAATAGACGCCCTAGAGGCAGAGGTCAATCAAAGGGTGCCTACAGAGGCCGTCAGTGGCAGCCTGCCAACCAGAGGAGTAGTAGTACCACAGATGCAACTACAACCACTACCACAGGACAGACACAATGACTTGACTCTGATTCCGCTTACCAGTTATCAACTGGTAGCTCCCTTGGGCGGAAAGCTGGCTTTATTCTCAAAAAACTGGCATTGCATTACAAAGGACCCATGGACATTGCAGACAATAGACAAAGGATACAGGTTTCACTTCCACACTTTACCAAAAAGAAGCGGTATGCCAAACCTTCCACCAAACCAGAAGGCAGAGGCTTTAAGACAAATCAACAATTTACTTCAGATGAAAGCGATAGAAAGGGTACCATCTATGGAACAATGCCAAGGATTTTACTCCAGACTATTCCTTGTACCAAGAAAAGAAAACCAATGGAGGCCTTTTCCCGACTTGTCCGCACTGAACACATATCTCATTGTGCCAAAATTCAAAATGCTGACCCTACAGCAACTTCTTCCCATGTTGGGCAAGGAGTCTTGGCTGGTTACTCTAGATCTCAAGGAGGCATACCTGCACGTCCCTATCCGACCAGATTGCAGAAGACACCTCAGATTTCTTGCAGGATCAGAGCATTATCAATTCACAGCATTGCCCTTTGGCTTATCTACTGCGCCCAGAGTATTCACGAAATGCCTGGCATCAGTAATTGCACATTGCAGACTTCAGGGAATTCAAATTTACCCATACCTGGACGACTGCCTAATACAAGCAGACAACAAGACAAAATTGTTAAAGGACTTAGCCTATGTCATACACCTGCTACAGGCCTTGGGATACACAGTCAACATCCAAAAGTCAAGACTAGTGCCATCCCAAAGGATAACCTTTTTGGGTGCGGATCTGGACACAATCACTCAGATGGCTTTTCTCACAGAAGAAAACAAAACAACTTCCAGATTATTTCATGACTTTGACAAGACAAACTCAGCTTACTGCAAGGAAAGTCCTGCAGGCCCTGGGTTTCATGGCATCCTGCATAATCTTGATCCCACATGCCAGGCTGCATATGAGAAAATTACAATGGTACCTAAGGAATGTATGGTCTCAACACAGGCACAGTCTAGAAACCATGATACCAATCATTCCATGCCTTCAAAAGGAATTCCTGTGGTGGGCTCAGGCCTGCCAGTCCAACAGAGGGTTGCCTTTCAACAAACCAAAACCAAGGCAGACCATCACCACGGACGCCTCAGACCTAGGATGGGGAGCACACATGGAGGACAAATGTATCCAAGGCCTATGGCCTCAAGGACAGCTAAGCATGCACATAAACCAAAAGGAGATGCTGGCAGTGAAGCATGCAATCGAGGCTTTCAAGCCATTCCTCCAGCAAGGACATCTGTTGATAAGGACAGACAACACCACGGTCATGTGGTACATAAACAAACAGGGAAGCACACATTCCTACCCTCTATGCCGGATGGCAATGAATCTGTGGAACCTATGCCTGAATCTCAATATCCAGCTACAGGCCAAATTCGTACCAGGAAAAGAAAATTCACTAGCAGACAGCTTAAGCAGAACTACCACGGATGCTCACGAATGGAGACTGCATCCAGACATCTTCAAACTCATAACAAAGAAATGGGGAATGCCAGAGATAGATCTGTTCGCCTCCCCACTCAACCACCAAATGAAGAAATTCTGCTCAAGGACATACCACCCACAAGCCTGGAGGGTGGACTCTCTCTCATTCAGCTGGAATGCCCTAACAGTATATGCCTTTCCACCTCTCCCATTGATGTACAAGGTTCTACTTAAGATCAGGGAGGAACAGCCAAAGGTGATACTAATAGCTCCGGACTGGCCAAGACAACACTGGTATCCGCTACTGAGAAGAATGTCTCAGGTGAACTCATGGCCTCTACCCCTATGGCCTCTTCTTCTAACACAGAACAATTTCAAGACCCTGCATCCAAACTTGAAAACACTGCAACTAACTGCCTGGAAAATTCCTTAAAACCAAACCAAACTGTTTTATCTCAGAGGGTCAAGGACATTATCCTGGAGGCTCGCAGACCTTCCACAAGGAAAACATACTCATCTAAATGGAAGAGATTCCTCATTTGGAGCACATCAAAGGGCACAGATGTCACAGTGGCAAACCTAGCACACATCCTAGAATACTTAGCAGAACTGTTCCACAATGGACTGTCTTATTCTTCCATTAAGATTCATGCTTCAGCAATTTCAGCAGAATACAATATGGATCCCCCTATCTTCTCTCACCCTCTTCTCAGACAACTTTTGAGAGGGATCAAAAATGTTAAACCTCCAAGGAGACCCCCTCTACCTGCATGGGATCTCAATTTTGTGCTGGAAAAATTGACACTACCTCCCTTTGAACCAGCAGCATCAGCAGATCTACAGTTTTTATCTTGGAAAACTGCTTTCCTTCTGGCAATCACTTCAGCAAGAAGAGTATCCGAGTTACAGGCATTAATGGCAGTGCAGCCTTTTCTTATTTTCCACCAGGATAGAGTGTCACTGAGAACCAATCCTACTTTCATGCCAAAGGTGGTATCCAGGGTATCCTTGAACCAAGCTATTCATTTGCCTATGTTCTTCCCTAACCCACAGAACAAAGGAGAAAAACTTCTGCACACCTTGGATATACACAGACAATTACGCTACTATCTGGACAGAACTAAAAACAACAGAAAAACTGACCAACTTTTTGTAGCATATGCAACGGGGGTGCAAGGAAGAGCAATTTCCAAACAGACAATTTCAAAATGGATAGGAAATTGCATTCGCTTTTGCTACTCCTTTCATGGAAAGACAGCTCCTGAAAATATCAGGCCTCATTCCACAAGGGCCACAGCCACCACTACAGCTTTCCTACGAGGGGTGGCTACCAAGGACATTTTAGAAGCTGCTACTTGGAGCTCCGTGCATACATTTGCCAAGCATTACAATCTACCTTTATACTCCAGATCCCGAGCAGGGTTTGCAACTGCAGTTCTGCAGGGGATCCTAACTACACCATCCTTCTCTTAGTGCCTCCTCCCCCAGTTTGGCTATGGTATTCTACCCATTTGTTATGACTGCAGATGCATCCTTGAAGGACATAGTACAGTTTTGTACCTACCATAAATGTAGATGTCCGATAGATATGCATCTGCAGTCAGGATTACCCACCCTCCTTCCCCTCTGTGGTATTCCTAGGGTGCTTACCCCTCTTTCAGCTAGCTGGGGGAATCTATTATGGTGAATTTGTTTGTTTGTATATATGTGTATATATATATATATATATATATATATATATATATATATATATATATTTTGCTACTGTTTGGAACTTTACAGCATTTATACGAATTTAGCCTTCCTAGAGGGCACCTGGCATCTGGGGCAAGAAACACTGAGGAAAATGGCGTCGGCTGATGCCTTTATACCCCAGAAGCTCTGACGTCGGGGAAAGTGCGACATCAGCCGAGGCCAGACCCAGACTTTGGAATCCGGCCGACCGAAGGGCTGCCTGAGGCAGGACAACCCATTTGTTATGACTGCAGATGCATACCTATCGGACATCTACATTTATGGTAGGTATAAAACTGTACTTTATCTTTAGTGTCCTTAGCGATTTATCTCTCAAAGTTGGCCTTGGATGTTTTTATGAGAGAACGTAGTTTTCTGCTAATGTTGATCAGAGATGTCTTCCTTTTATGGGATTTTGCTCTGACGTGCAGTAGCTTCCTTCTTTTGTTATACAATTTGTTAATGGCTGAGGTCCACCAGACAGGACGCTTGCCTTTGGTGGAGAGGGACTTGGATTTATTTGGGATTGCATGATCCATGCATTCTTGGAGATGTCCATAGAAAGCATTTGTGAAGGATTCAGCATTGTGGGATGTGGTATCCACTGGCCCAGTGGGCTTAAAGGATACCATCTCAGTCTTAAGAAGAGTGAGGTCTGCTTTTGAGAAGTTTTTCACTGTGGTCTTTTGTGCTGGGGGTGGAGGTGGGATATGTATATCCAGGGTGATTAGTTTGTGGTCAGATCTCACTAGTGAGGGGTATACCTCCGGTGTGGAGCATTTTGTCCCCATGTTTGTGATGATCAGGTCTAGTATATTATCTCCCCTAGTGGGAGAGGTGACTAGTTGTTTTAGTGCATTTGAATTTATGAATTCCAGGAACCTTTGGGCTAGGGTGTTAGGGCTAGAATAATGTACCCAATCTATGTTTGGGTAGTTGAAGTCTCCCAGTATGATGGTATTTTGTGATACATTCATATCCTCCAATGTCTTTAGGAAGGCTGAGTGGGTTTCCTGAGATTGGGAGGGTGGTCTGTAACATGCTACCAGTTGTATAGCAGTTTTGCCTATGGTTAGTTGCACCTGTATGGTCTCTGATGCTTCAAGTGTTGCTACTAACCTGGAGGTGTGGGTGTCCTTGATGAATATGGACAACTCCCCCTCCCTTTGTGGTTCGGCCAGGGTTTTGGGGCCAAAAAGCATGATACGAGGTATAGCCTGGTAGCGCTAGGGTGCTCTCAGGAGCCTTGAACCAGGTTTCAGTTACTGCACAGACGTCTATGTTCTCCATGCTGAGGAGTGCATCGAGTGCCTGCATCTTGAGATTTAGACTTCTGGCGTTGAGCAGCATTACCCTTAGTTTTTTTTCCATTTTTGTTTTCTAAGGAGGTGGGTTTGTCTTTTGAGCCTTGTCTAAAAAAGGCACTATGGGGGTGGCAAGAGCCTTAGCCAATATCCGGAAGCCCAGTGGTGACAGGTGTAAGCCATCCCTTGTGAAGCAGCGTGGCTTGTCCAACATGTCATCCCAGGCAGACAAACATTGGATCCCCTTAGAATGACACCAGTACTTAAGCCAATTGTTAAAGCTGATCATCTTGTCTTTGTATTGTGGCATCATTCTTGGTGAGGGCAAGATGCTGCTCAGGGTCATACCAGCCTGGGCTACATAATCGGAGAGCTCCTCTATGTCTCTTTTCATGTAGTCCAGGGAGGTACGTCTCAGGTCATTCACGCCAGCATGGACAATGACGGAGTCATATTTGTACTTGCTTTGGAGTGACCTGAGTGCGTGTATTATGTGGCGGATCCTAGCTCCCGATAGGCAGCTCACAGTCACCCTCTCCTTGTTCAGCCTGGTAAGCGGGACATCAGTGTGTCTGACTATAGAGTCACCTATTACTAGTGTATCAGGCATGGTGTTTGGCCTTAAGGGCTGTGATTGGTTGACGCACTGATTTATTGAAGTATGTGTTGCATGTGTTTTGTTTTGAGGTGGTGGATTTTTGGATGTCTGCTTTGGGAGCCTCTGTTGTTTTGGTAAGTTTTTTATTAGAGCCTCTGAGTATGTCTTTGTGTTATTATGTGTTTGGTTTGCAGTTGTGGTAGGTCTATGTGGGACTGGGTTTGTTGTGTGTGTGGTTACCATCTCCTCCTGTCTGGTCATGCCAGCCCTGAGTTGAGAGAGTTCAGCCTCCAGTTTGGCTATATAGTTGCATCTCTCACATGTATTTGTGTTTGTTGGGAGGAGGAGAGGGCTGTCTGTGTACATGAGACAATTGTAGCATTGTCTCAAGATACCCAGATTAACCAGCTGAACTGGAGAGGATGCCAGTAATCTACCACTCGACATGCTAGAACAGTACAAGGGAGTGCTGTGCCTTTAAGGGAAGTGGATATTCACAGGGGTGGTAGGTGGATGTAGTGTTTTACTTAGTACAAGAGTGCTTAGTAGAGAAGTTTTGAGAATAAGTGCTAGGCTTATAGTATAGCGAGTAGTCTGATTATACTAAGAGTAGAGCTTCCTTAAGGGAAAATTTGAAGAGCACACTTGGCGGATCCGGAAGAAGTTTAACCGGCTATGCGCACAACCGCACAAAGCCGTGCAAACACGGATTTTAAACAGGGAACTACAAAAGAGCTAGAAATGGTCCAAACCAACCAATTACTACAGCTCTTGTGCTGAGGTCACTTCCTACAGGGACAGGTAGGCTGCTCAAGGCTCTCCACTCCCACTGCTGAGCAAAGAAACTTCCTTCTATCCAAGTAAGGTAATGGACAACACAGGAACTACACCACAGCCCATAATACAGCAATGCCTGTAAACTGGTCTAAACTAGTGGGAAAACAAGGATTATTGTTTTGTTTTTTTGATAGAAACACACAGAAAATGCAGAAACATTGATAAATCAGCTACACATGCTAGCACACTTTAGTGGGCAGCCTCAACAGTTAAATTAAACAAACAAACAAACTTTCGATGAAATTCGACTAAAAAGTAACTTTAAGTGCAGATTTTAAAATAATGCAGCAAACAGCTTAAAAAACAGTTTAAGCTTGTACAGGGTAAGCTACAGAAGCTATTCCAAGTAAAAAAAACAGCAAAGATACTTAAATCCAGAAAGTAGTCACTTTTCTGAGTTCTCTGTAGCTAGGACCCCACTCTGCAGGACCACGAGGAGCTTGTCTGAGCAGTATAGCCAGAAAAAAACGCCCAGAGGCGGATTTTAAACGGGGAACTACAAAAGAGCTAGAAATGGTCCAAAACAACCAATTACTACAGCTCTTGTGCTGAGGTCACTTCCTACAGGGACAGGTAGGCTGCTCAAGGCTCCCCATTCCCACTGGTGAGCAAAGAAACTTCCTTCTATCCAAGTAAGCTAATGGACAACACAGGAACTACACCACAGCCCAGAATACAGCAATGCCTGTAAACTGGTCTAAACAAGTCGAGGAGAGGCGGGAAAACAAGGATTATTTTTTTAAGCGCAAGTGGAAAAGATTCTCCCTTTGGGCATTAAACATTGAGCTTGATCCTTTGTCTGCTCCAGTTTCTGTGGTACTTGGAATTTTAACTACCCTTTTTAAAGAAGGAAATAGATTTTCTACCATTAAACTACAATTAGCAGCTATTTCTAATTTCTACATAGGAGAAAGAAATTATTCCTTGGCTTCATCCAAATTGTGCAAAGCATTCCTAAAGGGTATATTTCTTCTCAGACCACCAATAAAAGATCATTCACCTCCTTGGGATTTCACACTTGTGCTACAAGGTCTAACTCAGAAACCTTTTGAAACTTCAGCTAACACTGATTTAAAATTCCTTTAATTGAAAAACAGTCTTCTTACTAGCCATTATTTCCACAATGAGAATATCTGAACTCTAGGCTCTCACCTCAGAAACCTCTTGCATTATTTTTCTTAGAGATAGGGTTACCTTACAGACAAAGTCTTCTTTTCTTCCAAAAGTGGTCTGTAAAAATATCAATCTATTCATTTATGAGACTTCTTTCCAAAAATTTCAAGTAAAGGAGACTACATGCTTCATCTCTTGGACGTACACAGGCAGTTACGTTTTTGTCTTCGTTGGACAAAGCACTTAAGAAAATCAGATCACGTATTTATTTCCTTTGTACCAAAAAGACTAGGGTTACAAGTATCCAATATAACTTTAGCAAAATGGATTACAAACTGTATTTCTTAGATTTATTCCCAACAAGGCATGGCCTTGCCCAAACCTCCTAAGGCTTACTCAACCAGATGCATGGCTGCTTCATCTGCTTTTTGGTCTAGAACATCTATCAATGAGGTTTGCGCAGCAGCTACATGGTCCAGTGCTCATACTTTTGCTACTCATTACAAATTGGATATTATATCTAGAAACAGAGCCGCCTTTAAATTCCATGAGGCCACCTAAGATCAACATAGCTAGGGACTCTGTCCCATGGGTTGAGGAAGAATGAACTTGGACATCATCTGATTTAAAAATTATGTACTCACCATAAGTAGGCATCCGTGTTGTCCGTCTTCATTCTTCCACAACTTCCCTCCCATCCATCCTCCATTCTTTTAATTCTGGAGTGCCCCATAAGAATGTGTTTTTGTAACCTACAGCTCTGGGTTTGAGCACCTCCTTTCTCTGTCAGCTATAGGTGCCTATGGTAACAAACTTGATCTGAGGTAACGGGGAATGGAACAGGGCATTGTGGGTAGAGGGAGGAGCTCAAGAGCCAGATTCGAAGTCTGGAGTATGTAACCGAGTTGGAGCCGAGGATTGGATCCAAACCCCTTGGGTTGAGGAAGAATGAAAATGGACAACACAAGTGCCTAGTTATGGTGAGTACCTAACTTTTAATTTCAAGTATTGTAGTGATTACCCTCACCAGCAGTGTACACTTTTATCACAAAAAAAAAAAAAAAAGTCAAGGGCAAAATGATTTAATCAGAGGACTGCATTCAAGAAACAGTGGGGGGGAGAGAGAGAGACAGTTGGGAGAAGTGGAGGGGGATGGGAATCATCCCCCAGGCTCTGTAGAGCCTTTCTACTACAAACTGTCGGCCCTTTCTCTCCCTACACCTCCTTGGAAGGATATTTTACACTTCAAAGAACTTGTTCAACTTGACTGTAGATCTCTTGTATGATAAGCAATTATATCAGTTACAAAAGAAGCCTTCATAGGCTTTCCACCCTTCTTAACTGTGTCTGTCCTACTCCCAGAGCAACTGCCTGTCAAACAGCAACTGTTATGGCCCAGAGGTATAGCAAATGGGACCTTTAGCAGAACAGAGGAGGCTTTCATTCAGAATTGTTCCTTATTACTCAGTTTCCTGAAAGTGACAAAGTTCTAGATGTTAATCTAGTAAGGTTTTATACTTCTGCTGATGCAAGCTGTCTTAATGGTCATCTTGAATGTGATGGGATACCTACCTTCATGTGTCTGTTCACCGGAAACCCAAATGTTCATTACAAGACTGCAGCATTATCATGAGAGGGAATTACACCACAGGTAGATATCTGACCATCTGGACAGACTTCCAGAATCTTTGGCTCCCCACACCAAAGACCGAAGTAGGAATGTATAGTATAAAGAGGAGTGCAGCCAAAATTGTCGGTGCTTTTTTGCTATAGTGATAATCAGAAATCTGTCAGTTCATTCAGGCATCCTCAGGTACTGCATTAAGTACCAAGGTTAGGAAGTGTCCTTGTAAATAATTTTTATATCACCCTTGCTGTTCTTTGCCTGTTACTTTGGAGATTGTTCAGTCATTAATACCACTGAAAGACCACCACGTAGGTTCCCTCTGGCTAACACATACCACCAGGGGGTATTACTTTCAGTGTTTATTCTTTTTTTTTTTTTTTTTTAACATTCCAGAAGTTTTATTTATTTCCAAGCAAATAGTTAACATACATTGTAGCTCATTCCCACAAGAAGTACACATTTCTCTCCCCACTGACCTTTAATTTTATGCACTTATGGTTAGTATTATTTTAACATTGGGTCACAGCCTAGTTTCAGAGTTTACAGTTCACTTCAGTTAATGGTTCACTATATTATTTTCACAGAAACTTTCTTCCTTGCACATGCCCTGTACTTGTATAGAGAGAAAAAAATGCACTGTGTTGCTTCCTGACCTCCTCCATTATGATGTCTGTTGGCTATGCTCTCACATTTTGCCATTGTTCTTTGCTCGTCTTTCTAGTGTGTTAGTTTTCTGTATTTCTTGCTTCCCGCTTAAGTCTACTTTTTAGTGGTTATTACTAGGATGATTTATCAATATATTTAGTTCCTTATTTCTAGTATCTTCATTATGGTTATTACTTCCTCAGTTTAGAGACGCATTTAATTTTTCCATTTGATGTTACAGACTATCATGGACTCCTGATAAGTTAACACCCCCATAGACTATGATAGCATCATACTGTACCTGTGGTGTAGTGATTTGAGTGCATGTGTAACTTGGTGTAGTCAGACTCCTGATATGTTAACACCCCCATGGACTATGATAGCATCATACTGTACCTGTGGTGTAGTGATTTGAGTGCATGTGTAACTTGGTGGAGTCGGACTCCTGATAGGTTAACACCCCCATGGACTATGATAGAATCATACTGTATCTGTGGTGTAGTGATTTGAGTGCATGTGTAACTTGGTGTAGTCAGGCTCCTGATAAATAAACACCCCCATGGACTATGATAGAATCATACTGTACCTGTGGTGTAGTGATTTGAGTGCATGTGCAACTTGATGGAGTCGGACTCCTGATAAGTTAACACCCCCATGGACTATGATAGAATCATACTGTATCTGTGGTGTAGTGATTTGAGTGCATGTGTAACTTGGTGGAGTCGGACTCCTGATAAGATGTTCTTCATGTTTCACTGTTGCAGTCATTACATTAGGGTAATCTGCTGGCAGGTTGCCCTCAGTCGGCCTGAATAACAAAGTCTTGGGTCCTGCGTCGGTTGCTGTCTCCTCTTCCATGATGTCAGGTCGTCAGGGGTATAAAACATGCAGCCGACACCATTTTATTCAGTCTTTCTTGCCGTGCGGTGCCCGAAGCAGAAGCAGTTCGCAAGTGCTGGTCAGCCGACTCCTAAAATTTTCACAAGTTTCAGAACCGAAGTCTTCAACTAAAGCTAAGTACCCTGTTGGGGAAACTTTTTCTTGCTCCTTACCAATGTCAGTAAAAGTTAATAATTGCATTACTTGTGGGAAGCAAATACCTTATAAGGATTTTCATTTGTACTGTATTCCTTGCCTAGGCCCGGATCATAACATGCCTTGCTGTCGGTTTTGTGCTAGATTTAACCAACGCACTATTAAGCGTTGGTATATTTTTGCTTCACAATATTTTGGATCCAGATTTAATTGCCCTGAAATGTCGTCGGTTAGCAATCTGACTACCAGAGTTCACAAAAAAATGCAACGAAAAAGACAGAGACAGACTGTCAAGGTCCAAAACCGACGGTGAAGCTTCTCTAAGCCAGTCGCCGGTTCACCGGTACTCAGTGAGGCACTTTCGCAGCCCCTGATACCCGCTACTTTTGAGTCGCAGGCCTCTACCGAGACCCATGCGGAGTCCGGTATGCCGCGAGATTCTCAGAGTATTGAACCTGCGGATGTCTCTCCCTTGGATCGGTCTGAAGCCGCTGAGCAGCCACCAGCTTCTGAGGGTGTTTTCAGGCATCAACATTTTTATATAAAACCAACGCCAGCTTCAAAAATAAGATCAAAAACATCTTTTAAGTCTAAAAAACCAACACGAGCCACGTGCACAGGCCCCTATGCCTAAGAAACAAATGATCAAAATGGCTGAGGACTTAATTACCTTGATCAGGGGTTCCCAACCCCCCCCGCTAAGAGGCCTAGGCAAGACACTGATTATGAATCTTCAGATCAGGTTTCTATTTCTTCTGATTCCTCTTCTGATCAGGAATTTTCTATACCACCCTGTGAGGATTCAGATGCAGAAGAATCCATCCCATCTGCATCTCCTCCTGAGGATTATTCTTTTGGAGAAACCTTGCATACTCTAAGGGAACATTTTCATTGGGAGAGTCAGGATTTCTCTGAATCGAAAAAGAGGCTTAGGGATTTCCTTCTTCTTCCTCAGCATAGGCCTTTAGTTATACCTCCTGTATTAGACATTGTAGATGATATGTTTTCGGAATCAAGCATGGCTCCTGATTCCCTTCCCCCGGCTCCTAGTAAGCCAGACAGATATTACAGGGTTCCTGACTCCCACACATTTCTATTCAAAAATCCTGCTGCTGATCCTGAAACTGTCTCACAGGGTCCCTAAGGTGTAAAGGCCTCTGCAGCCGAAAATCCTATCCCCTCTCATAGAGATTCCAGGGAGCTGGATAGATGGGGAAAGAAGGTTTATACGTCTGCAACTTTGGCAATTAGGGCCTTAAACTGCCAGTTTCATATGCTTAAATATCAACAGCATGTTATGGGCTTATTGAAACAGAAAATTATGTTGATTTCTGATTGTGTGGAAAATGAAGAATTACAGGAATTATTGCATGCAGCAGAACAGGTTGGAAAGCATACTTTGCAATGTGGTTTTGATTCTTTGGAGGTCTATTGCGGAGCCACAGTTACTGGATCTGTGATTAGAAGACATGCCTGGCTCAAGGAACAAAATCTGCCTGATCATGTTAAAGCTAAATTGTTGGATGCCCCTTTACAGCATGATACTCTGGTAATAAGGCAGAAGAGGTTTTAAAGAAAATGGAAGACAAAGCTAAATCTATGCAAACTGTAAAAGATTTCTTACAAGTGCAGCCACCCAGATTCAGTAGGCACTGGCCTACTAAAAATTGGTCCTTTCCTGTGTCCAGCAGAGCTTCTCAAGGCAAATCCAGGCACTCAAAAGGCTCTAGATACCAATCACTGGGTTCTTACAGTTCAAAGCAATGGGGTGCCTCCACCTCCAAATCTGTAGGAAACAAAGGACAACCCTACAATAAGCAGTCTCAATGACTTCCCTCTACCATCACCAAGCACTTATCCTTTGGCAGCCCCCTTGGGGGGAAAATTAGCACTTCATGCTCAAAATTGGCAGTTAATTACCCAGGACAAGTGGGTATTAAACATAGTATCCTGGGGTACAGATTTCATTTCCATACTTTGCCAACTCCAAACGGTGGCCAGATCTGCCACAAAATCAATGGGCAGAGGCTCAGAAACAAATTATGTCCCTCATAGATATGTGAGCTATTCAACCAGTACCAGAACAGGAAAAACTTTGGTACCCAGAAAAGACAATGCCTGGTGTCCAATACTAGACATATCGATTTTGAACGCATTCCTGGACATTCCAAAATTCAAAATGCTGACTTTACAACAGCTACTGCCTATGCTGGGCAGGCGCGCTTGGTTAGTAACTCTAGACTTCAAAGAGGCATACCTGCATATCCCAATAAGGGAATCATGCAGAAGATACCTCTGCTTCAAGGCAGATTTTCTGCATTACCAATTCTCTACACTGCCCTTTGGCTTATCTATTGCACCCAAGGTCTTTTCAAAGTGCCTGGCACCAGTAATTGCATTTTGCAGACAAAGTAGCATACAAATTTAGCCTTACCTGGATGACTGTCTCATTCAAGCAGAGAACAAGGACATTCTTCTTCAACATCTGGCGTTTGTAAAAAGGCTTCTAACATGCCTAGGGTACACAATAAATGAAAATAAATCACAACTGGTACCCTCTCAAAAAATTACATTCCTGGGTGCAAGCTTGAATACAACTGTCCAGATGGCTTACCTTACGCCAGACAAACAAAGGCAACTGACTATATATTTCAAACATATGGCAACAAAAACCCAGTTATCTGCAAGACAAATTCTGCAGGCTTTTGGGGTTCATGGCATCCTGCATTCTACTAATTCCATATGCAAGACTGCATATGAGGAAACTTCAATGGTACCTAAAAAGTTTATGGAGTCAACATTGTCACAGTCTGGAAACAATGATTCCTCTCCTTCCATGCCTACAACACGAGTTTTTGGTGGGCAGAGACATGTCACCAAAACAAGGGACTGTCATTCACTCTACCCCCTGCCACCCAAACCCTAACTACAGATGCCTCAGACTATGCTTGGGGGGCCCACCTTGTGGGAAAATGCATTCAGGACATATGAAGCCTAAATCAAATGCATCTGCATATCAACCAGAAAGAGATGCTAGCTGTTCAGAATGCCCTGATAGCCTTCAAGGACTTACTTCATCCAGGACAACTACTGATAAAGATGGAGAACACCACGGTTATGTGGTACATAAACAAGCGGGGGGTAAACCTTCCTACCCCTTTGCAGACTAGCCATGGCATTGTGGAACACAGTCTTGACTTACCAAGTACATCCTCAAGCTCAATTCCTGCCAGGAAAACAAAATACTGTGGCAGACGACCTAAGCAGAAATCTTATGGATCTGCAAGAGTGGAAACTGGATCCACAAATCGTCAGCATGGTAACACAGAAATGGGGGAGCCCAGACATGGATCTATTTGCCTCCCCCCCCCCCAAAATTATCAACTGGACAAATTCTGCACAAGGACTTATCGCAGACAAGCATGGAAAGTGGATGCCCTATCCTTCAAGTTGGAAAAACCTATCAGTCTATGCTTTTCCCCCCTCTGCCTCTTCTCTCCAAGGTCTTACTAAAGGTCAGACAGGAAATACCAAAAATGATCCTAATTGCTCCAGACAGGCCTCACCAGCACTGGTACCCAGTTCTAAGGAATATGTCTCAACTCCCTCCTTGGTACTTGCCTCAAATACCTCATCTACTGTCTCAGCAGAACAATCATATTCTGCACATTCAGCTCCAAACTCTGAACCTTGCAGCATGGCTGATCATGTAATTATTCAAACAACACCTCTCAGTAAATCTGTGATGGATGTCATTTTGGAAGCCAGAAGGCCTAGTACTAGAAAATCTTATGCGGATAAATGGAAGAGATTCTGTGCTTAGAACCAAGCGCAAGGAACGGACACAGCAAAACCAAATATCCCTCAGATTTTACAATACTTGACTGAGATGCTTGACAAGGGACCTATCTTTTTCTTCAATAAAAATCCATGCGTCTGCCATCTCGGCTCATTACAACACAGAGCCTCCCATCTTTTATCATCCTCTGCTAAAACAGTATCTTAGAGGGGCCAAAAATTTAAGGTCTCCCAGAAGATCACCAACTCCTGCATGGGACCTCAATTTTGTGCTGGAAAAACTCACCCTGCCTCCTTTTGAACCAGCAGCTACTGCGGATATAAAGTTTTTATCTTGGAAAACAGCTTTCCTTTTGGCAATCACTTCAGCAAGAAGGGTTTCAGAGCTCCAGGCCCTCATGGCTGTGGAGCCTTTTATTACATTTTACCCAGACAGGGTGTCCCTCAGGACCAATCCTTCCTTTATGCCTAAGGTGGTATCCAGCGCATCCCTTAACCAAACTATTCACCTGCCAACATTGTACCCAAATCCACAGAACAAGGGAGAGTGGATTCTGCATTCAATGGACGTACACAGACAACTAAGATTCTACTTAAACAGGACCATATCTCTAAGAAAGTTTGAGCAACTACTGGTGGCATTTGCTGCAGGATCAGAGGGGTAGGCTTTATCAAAGCAGACTATTTCTAAGTGGATAAGCCACTGCATTCGTTTCTACTACTTGCATCATGGTAAACCTGTGCCCAAGGGAATCAGGTCACAGTCCACCAGGGCTGCCTCTACCTCAGCAGCCTTTCTCAGAGGAGTTCCAACCAAAGACATTCTAGAACCTGCTACTTGGAGCTGTGTTCATACCTTCACAAAGCATTATCATTTGCCTCTCTTCTCTAAATCCAGGGCAGGCTTTGCCATTGCAGTTCTGCAGGGCCTTATAGCCGCTCCTAATGCTATTTAGTTCCATCCTCCCATCCATAGCTTTGGGATTCTATCCAAATGTAATGACTGCAATAGTGAAACACGAAGAACATAGTACAGGGGTGGGAGGTTGGCTTAATGGCTAAGGTGTTTACCTTACAGACACAAGGTGCAGGGTTTGATTCTCACATAGGGTAATCGGCTAGGCTTAAAATGGCCCACAAGGGCATGTAGCCTAGTACTAATCTATGCATCAGTTGTGTACAGTTACCATAAATGTAGATGTTCGAGTGTATTCACTGTTGCAGTCCGGGTTACCCATCCACCATCCCCCTTTTCTATAACTTCTCTTTCCTTCACTATATTCTAAAGCCTTTGTGGTGTATTTGCTTTTAGATGAAGGTAAAGTTTATGTTGTTAAAAGTGCATTTTCATATATATTGCTGTTTATATATATATATATATATATATATATATATATATATATATATTTTTTTTCTCCCCATTTGGGGGGCACCTGACATCTGGGGCAAGAAAAACAGAAAAATTTAATAAAATGGCGTCGGCTGCATGTTTTATACCCCTGACGACCTTGACATCATGGAAGAGGAGAGAGCAACCGACGCAGGACCCAAGACTTTGTTATTCAGGCCGACTGAGGACAACTTGCCAGCAGATTACCCAAATGTAATGGACTGCAACAGTGAATACACTCGAACATCTACATTTATGGTAAGTGTACGCAACTGTACTTTAACACCCCCATGGACTATGATAGCATCATACTGTACCTGTGGTGTAGTGATTTGAGTACATGTGTAACTTGGTGGAGTCGGACTCCTAACACCCCCATGGACTATGATAGCATCATACTGTACCTGTAGTGTAGTGTAGTGATTTGAGTGCATGTGTAACGTGGTGGAGTCGGACTCCTGATAAGTTAACACCCCCATGGACTATGATAGCATCATACTGTACCTGTGGTGTAGTGATTTGAGTACATGTGTAACTTGGTGGAGTCGGACTCCTGATAAGTTAACACCCCCATGGACTATGATAGCATCATACTGTACCTGTGGTGTAGTGATTTGAGTGCATGTGTAACTTGGTGGAGTCGGACTCCTGATAAGTTAACACCCCCATGGACTATGATAGCATCATACTGTACCTGTAGTGTAGTGATTTGAGTGCATGTGTAACTTGGTGGAGTCGGACTCCTGATAAGTTAACACCCCCATGGACTATGATAGAATCATACTGTACTTGTGGTGTAGTGATTTCAGTGCATATGTAACTTGGTGGAGTTGGACTCCTGATAAGTTAACACCCCCATGGACTATGATAGCATCATACTGTACCTGTAGTGTAGTGATTTGAGTGCATGTGTAACTTGGTGGAGTCGGACTCCTGATAAGTTAACACCCCCATGGACTATGATAGAATCATACTGTACTTGTGGTGTAGTGATTTGAGTGTATGTGTAACTTGGTGGAGTCGGACTCCTGATAACTACCATCATCTTCTCCTTGTTGATTCTAGTGAGCAGGACATCTTTGTGTTGTACAGTGGAGTCCCATATGACAACAGTCCTGGGTAATGTGTTTGCTTGCATTATGGACTTACGAAAAGCAGCACCATACATGTGCTTACAGCCAGTAAAGCCCCAAAAGGTGATTGCTTTAGATATTTCTGAAGATAGGCCCTACTGTTTATAGGCTTAGGAGGTCTTTGAGGTTTGGGAAGATTGCTTTTTAGTGCCTCTGCATAAGCTGGCCTATGTCTATGATGGATATAGTGTGGGTACTTGACAGACTTGTTTTTATGTGAGATTTTTGCCTCTAGTGAAATTGTATATGTGCATCTTTCGCTTACTATGTTTGTTTCTTTAAGGATTAAATGGGCGTCTGTAAACATGTGACAATTGCTACACTCTCTCAGGATGCCCAACTCTACCAAGGTGTAGACCTGTATTTGGGTGGGCTACTGTAGGTTGTGGACTGGGTTATACACACGTCTCCTTTGGTGGTCTGTGCGGTTTGCCACCAAACTAGGTTAGATTGTGCTAAGATTGGACAGTAGTGCTGCTGTTTAATGTGCAAACTAGCTGTTCTAAGCTTGTTGCTGCACAATGACTTTTGTTTTAACCACACTAAGTTACAGGTTTCAGTTCTAAGGGTAGTTTTATTGATAAAATTTACTATCTGCACCTATTGTCTGTATGGAGCACTGTGAAACTCAATGTACAAATAACAAAAAAGATTGCTTGCAAGTGCAGTGCTGCAACAAAACAAATTAAACAACACTAACAAGGTAATTTCAAGTATTAGGGACCTTTAGACTGGTTTAAATGCAAAAATTAACAGAGCAAAAATAAAACAGAAGCAGCCTAAATAGTTTCCTGAAGTGCAATCTCTTATCTGCCAAGGATGGGGCAGAATTAAGTCAGGACCTCATCCGAGTGTGGTAAGGGTACCATGCAGATGGAAGCTCTGGGAAAATGAGCAGGAGACAATTTGTAATAAGGAATATGTATTAGTTTGCAGAGTGGACACTTAGTATTATGGATATGTGGCAAATAGTGGGTGGGAAAGTACACTTCAGTAGGTTATGTAAGAGATAACAGCAGTGAAATAGGGGAGGGAGAGACTTTGAAAGCCAAATTACCATAAGGGGTGGAAGCCAGAGAAACATAGTCTTTTAAAATCATAACAGGAAAAGGGTAGGAGGTTTGGAGAATAAGTTGCAAGAAGCCAATTTCCTAGAGAGGTATCCAATCAAATAAAGGCAATGTTGGAGCTCTAGTCCTGTGGTTAGAATTTCAGAAACTTGGCTTAATGTCTACAGCTAGTTATCTTATCTTGATATTTTGTGAAACCAACAAAAGCTAATACAGTAAGCTTGTATACTTAATAAGGCAGGCGGGTAATAACTCTTATGTACATCTCTTTTAAAATTCAAAGATATCTCTAGTCATAGTAATAGTGCTTTATCAAGTAATTCCAATAAATATTTTACAACTGACATAGCGCTCTTTGGCTTAGGCGAATCCTGCTGGTGGACATTCTCCACTAAAACTAGCAACATAGCCAGCTTTAGGTACCTAAAATACTCACAACTGCAGGGGGCGCCTTAATCATCCTTGACTGTGTTGGGGGCCCACAAATGCTGCTTCTGGTTGGGGAGAAAATGAGAAAAAATGCATTTGTTTCCTGATTACACTCTTAAACCTGAACGTGACTGTGATATGATCATATTAGGATAAAGCTGATAAGGAACACGAGCAAGGGTAAGCACTAGAGAGCTCAGCAGTCCACAGTGACTGATCTCAGAGTAAGCCTTGGATGTTAAGAAGAGTTGATGCTTCTGATCTTCAGAGATGTTTTTTTCTTATGGGGAGTTTTATAAATTCTGGTTGAACATCAGATACTATAACTCTGATGTCTGGATTTATTGACTGTCTATAATCCTGAATGATTTACCAGTGAACCAAACTTTTTACGAAGAACAGAGCAAAATTATGAGCTAAATCAGGAAAGGTCTGTGAGGTTCAGGGGTAGTGACAGGTATGCATTGCTCCTTGCCGAGGTAAATAAAAGTGACTTACTCCTGCTGCTGTTTGACTGCTAAACATCAGTCACTGATCTAGTGTAACAATACCAGTGCTGCACAATGTATTCTTATTTGCTGAAATAAGTACAAAATTAGTATTGCTATGGCTTATGCATGTGTGTGTGTGTCTGTAAAAAAAATATTGCTGATTTTTATCTGTTCACTCACACAATAATGCCAGCACACACAGGTTATTCTTCTGCGTATCAATAAAAATGCAGCTAAGAAGTAGCTATATTTCAAAAGTAAAGCATAAAATATATAACAGAACATTCAGACATTTAGATCATATAGGAGTCTGGTGGCCTCCATTCCCCAGACTGTATAAATGGATATGGGGGGGGGTCCCTTAATAATCTTTGACTGTGTGGGGGCCCCACAGAAATTGATTTTGGTTGCGGAAGAATGAGGAGAAAAAAATTATTAATTTTCTGATTACACTCTCTAACCTGTACAGGACTGTGATATGATCCTGTTACTATAAAGCAGATAATGGCACCTGCTCTTATCCACACTCATTCTAAAACCTGCCCTACCCAAATGCGTGTGTACAGAAAGCTGCTGTAGGTGATGGGGGGACTGGGGATTGTGTACTTATTACTTCTTTAGTTTTCATCACAGTCAGTTAAACCTTAGAGGTATGCACAGGAGGTCATTATAGCTTGTGTTTGAGCTGGGGACAGTATGGTCATTGTTTCTTTTACTTTTTTCACAGACATCAGAGGTATACAAAGAAGGTTACTGTAAATTGTGTAAGGACAGTGTACTGTCAAGTAGCAACAAAGTAGAATCCACTACTATAATCTTTTGATCTGAAGTAGTTAACTTCATTTGATCATCAACCTGTGGGTTTCGGATCCAACATGGATCCAAGCCGGCAGCTTTCCAAGCTAAGATCCGAGCTCCAAGCTCCTCCCCTCACCCATACTACACTGCAACCTCCTTCCAACCCTCAGATCTCATTTGCCGCAGCTTCGCCAAGACTTGATCTCTGAGCTCCAGGCAGGTAGAGTAGGGTTTCCTTACTTCAACTGTTTAAAAAGTTAAGTTTTAAGTATGTGTGTGTAGTGCTTACCTTCTCCTTTTCCTCCCCTTGTGTTTTCCATTGAGAAAAGTACCAAAAAAAAAAAAAGTAAACTTTGTGGTTTGCTTAGTGTAGGCCTCCCTTTCCTGTGTGTGCTTATTTTTTATTGTGGGGATTGAGATGTCGGACAGACAAAAATTTCACAAAATGCACAGAGTGTGGCCATAAGTTGTCTCCGGCTGATGGCCACACTCTGTATGTCATGTGTTTTGGGATTTCTCACCTTTCTTCAGGCTGCAAAATCTGTGCAGCCTTTAATCCATGGGCCCTGCAGGACTAAGTTAATTTTAGCTAGGCTTCTCCCGGTAGAAGCTATTTCTTCCTCTTCTCCGTCCTCTATGGCCATGGCTGTGGCCGTATCAGCTTCAGGTCCTCCTCCCCTGTCCAGGACTCCCACTCCCATCTCAAAACAGGGTGACAAAGAGGCCAGGAAGGAAAAGCAAAGAGAGAGAGAAAAAGATAGGGGTCGTAAGAGAGCAGTGGATCCGTCAGATATATCGAGTCCTCCTATTAAAGTTGTCACTCCAGTCAAGACTTCTAAGCCATCTTCCCCTCGTCTCCAATCCCCTAGATTTTCTCCAGAGCCGGAGGAGGAGGTTCGGCCTGCTTCGAGGTCATCCACACATCGGCCCTCTCGGCTGGTGTCGGTGGCATCCTCCAGATCTACAAGAAGCCTCTCAGAGGCTGACATGGACCAGATAATGAGAAGGTTTATACAGACTCAGTTGCAGATGGGAGTGTTGCTGGCTCCCTCTCCCACCGGAGTGGGGAGTTCGGCTCCAGTGTTTGCCCCAATAGCTCTGAAACCCGGGGATGGATCACAGAAGGAGTCCCTGGATCCAAGGAGCCCCAGAGTCAGGGGTTTGGTGCTGATGGTTTCCCCGACCTTGATGCCGGCCATGCCCTGAAGTATGTCGGATCCTATGGATTTGGATTCGAGCTCTCGGAACTGTGATTTAGGCGTTGGATCCGGGGGGATGAGTGTGTCATCAGCTCCGTTATGGTTGGGACATACTATTTCTCTGGGTCCATCTGTTCCGTGTTTGGCTCTGATCCATTTATATCGGATCCAAGGGGCACGGTTACTCATTCTTCTAGTTTTAGAGAAGCTGGTTCCCCTTCGGCCTTCATTGTGGAGAGGGTTCTCTCAGGAGGATTGAGACCCCTCACTCTTTCCTTGGAGTCTGTTCCTGCTCCCTCACTGCTGAGTGTCTCTTCTGTAATCTTGTCCTCTCAGGGACAGCCTGTATCTGATATGCCCCAGATGGTTCCCCTTGAGGAATATGCAGCTGTTTGTGAGCCCTCCCCGGAGAGCCCCCCTGAGGAGATTCCTCACAAATGCAAGTGCAAGAGGAAGCACCTGGACTCCCCCGAGTCCCTCACAGAGGATACTGACTTGGAGGAAGGGGAAGGCTCCCCAGATCACCTCCCGAGGATGTCTCATTTGGAGACATAATGGAAATCCTCCACCAGCGGGGAGGTTGATCTGCCCAAAAGCCTTCCTCGGACGAGTCAGTATTCATGGAGGTGTTCAACGCAGGCTCATCTTCCTCTTGGATGTACCCCCCAGCTGATCCTCTGGTGGACCTCATTACCACCAGAGCTTGGAAGGAGCCGGACACTGTAGAACCTATACCAAAAAGGCCAGACAAGATTTTGAGCCCTCCTATGGATAAGCCTGCATGGAGTAAGGGTTCTCCAGTTGATGCCACAGTGGAGACGGTGACCACTAAAACGGAACTGGCTCAAGAGAGTTCCTCGGTCCATCCTCCAGACAAGGAGTCTAGGGGAATGGATCGACTTGGAAAGCGGACTTATGCTTCAGCTACCTTTGCCATAAGTGCACTGAACTACATGACCCACGTAATCAGACTTCAGCGGGACCTCGTGAAAGAGTACTCTGAGTCTCCCCAGGAGTGAATTTCAGCTGGTTGAGGATAAACGTTCATTCTCAGCATGTATGGCTATTCCTAAGTCTGTGACTAACACATCCATGCGCCTACTCTCTTATGCCACCGAGGGAGCCGCTGGGGTGGCCGGGTCTGGTGTTGCCATGAGGCGTCATGCCTGGCTCCGGCTTTGTGGAACCTTTCAAGGCATCCTTTGCGAATGCCCCTTTTGACGGTTTGTCCCTGTTCGGGAAGACGTTCCAAGATATGCTAGTCCAGAGTGTGAAGGACGGGAAGACGCTGTCGGCCGTCGGGATCTGCTTCTCTAACCCTTAAAGATCCTTTTCCAGGAATCAGTGAGGGCAAAAAAAGATGTAGTTCCGGAAGTCTCAGCATTCCCAGGACACTCAGGACTCCTTTTGCTCTAGAGGTAGAGGGGGACAAGGTGGATGCCGGCCCAGATGCAGAGGGGAACCAAAGAATTTTGGGTCACGGGAACTATTCTTGTATCGACCTGCACAGCAGCCCTAAGGGGTTGTGCCCGACTGCTCCACTCTGGAGGCAGTTGGTGGGGGGGCAATTTTTGAAGCACCTAGCTCAGTGGGAGTCCATAACATCAGACCGCTGGGTGCTTCAGATAATATCCAGTGGTTATTCCATTCCCTTTCTGACCCGTCCCTTACCTCCAAAGCATCTCCCAGATGTTCCACCCACTCAAAGGGAGGTGACAGCTTTGGAAATAGAAAAGCTGCTAAACAAAAGAGCAATCTAGCCGGTCCCCCCAGATCAGTCTGGGTCAGGCATCTATTCCAGGTTCTTTTTGGTGCCAAAAAAGACAGGGGACTTGAGGCCGATTCTCGACCTATCCACGTTGACCCTGTCTGTTGCCAAGGAGAAGTTCTGGATGGTCACCTTACAATCCATCCTGCCGTTCTTGCAGGAGGAAGACTGGATGTGCTCTGCAGACCTCAAGGATGCATACTACCACATCATGATGGGCAAATGATCCAGGAGGTTTCTCCGCTTTCGGCATGGAGCCAATCACTACCAGTTCATGGTCCTACCCTTCAGTCTCACCACAGCCCCCAGGTTGTTTACCAAGGTCATGGCAGTTGTAGCAGCCCACCTGAGACTTCAGGCCATTCAGGTCTTTCCATACCTGGACAATTGGCTCTTCACTGCCCCCTCCAGGCATCCACTTATTCAAGCCAGAACTTTTTTTCCTTCAACTGTTAAATTTACTGGGTATCATGATAAACATTGCAAAATCCTCACTTCAGCCCATTCAGATTCTGGACTCCATAGGGGCAAGAATAGATTCTCTCCAGCCCAAGGTATTTTTGACTCCAGACAGACTTTGGAGCCTGACCCTTCATGTATTGGCACTTCTTCAGACATCTTCACCCCAGCAGAACTAGTTCTGAGGGCCTTAGGGTCTACAGCAGCAGCTATAAATCTGGTTCCTTGTGCACGTCTACACATAAGAGTGTTACAGTGGACATTACAAGTTCAGTGGTCTCTTATACCAGACCTTAAGTTATCCGATTCCTCTAAACAAGGTGTGCAAGACTTCCCTCATCTGGTGGCTTCAATCCCAGGATCTTCGAGAAGGATGCCTTTTTATTGCAACCCCACCCCAAGCCACGGTGACCATGGATGCCTCCCATCTAGGGTGGGGGGGGGGGTACTGCTCGGGCAGTACTGTCTAAGGCATGTGGTCCCAAACGAGACCGTTCTGCATATCAATGGTCTAGAGATGAGGGCGGTCCTTCTAAGTGTTGCAGGCCCTTCATGCTTCTCTTCCTCTGGGAATTATTGCAGGTCAGTCAGACAACATGTCAGTGGACTGGTGTATCCTGTCCAATGTGAAGTGCAGTGAGTTTTTTTCTCCAATTCCTCCTCGTGGTGAAGCCCCCAGAGATGCTGTTGTCCATGCTTGGCCATCTGGTCTTCTTTATGTGTATCCCTCACTACCTCTAATGACAAAATTCTTGCAGAAAGCTCATTGGTTGGGGAGTAGGATTATCCTCATAGCCCCATTCTGGCCTCATCAAGTTTGGTTCCCTTGCCTACGGTCTCATCTAGTAGCTCCACCTGGGATCTTAGATCCCATTCCAGATCTCATTTGTCATCCCTCCAGAATTCCTCCTCCAAATCTGGACAGCCTCAAGCTTACTGTTTGGTTGCTCCAGTTCCACTAATTACCAGGACTCCTGGACTCTCTTCTCCTGTTAAGTCCATTCTGGTGGCAGCCCACAAGTCCTCCACCCGAAAGGTGTACCGTAGTAAATGGAAGCGTTTTTCCATCTGGGCTTCTCAGAGAGACTTGGATCCGTGTACTGCCCCAATTCCAGTGGTCTTAGAATTTCTGTCTCAGAATTTCCAGCAGGGGGCCAGCTCTTCCACTGTTAAGGTCCAGCTGGCGGCGATATCCCACTTTCATGTAGAAGAAAATTCAGGTTCACTAGCTGATTCTAGGATTTGTAACTTTCATCAAAGGCACTTTTTTGCTGAGACCTCCGATTAAGCATCCTTCCCCTCCGTGGGATTTGACCTTGGTTCTTCAGGCCTTAGTTGCGCCTCCGTTCAAACCCACAGCGTCAGTTGATTTAAAATTTTTGTTGTGGAAGATGGCCTTCCTGGTGGCTATCACCTCGGCGAGGAGGGTATCCAAACTTCAAGCCTTGTGTATAAAACCCCCATACTTAATTTTTCTTAAGGACAGGGTTTCTCTAAGGACAAATCCTTCTTTCCTCCCTAAAGTTGCTTCAGAGTCATATATCAATCAGTCTATTAATCTCCCAGTATTTTTCCCTAATTTTCAAAATAAAGGGGAATACAAGCTTCATTTTCTGGATGTCCACAGACAGTTGCACTTTTATTTACATAGGACTGAACCCTTTCTTAAGTCTGATCAGTTATTTGTTTCCTTTGCCAAGCCCTTTTTGGGGAAACCAGTTTCAAAGGTGACTTGCTAGATGGATTTCACTTTGTATCCTGCAGGTGTACAAGGACCGTGGATTACCAGAACCAGACCAGGTTCTTCATTCTACTCGCTCTATCGTACAAGGACCATGGATTACCAGAAACAGACCGGGTTCTTGCTCATTCTACTTGCTCTGTCGTACAAGGACCATGGATTACCAGAACCAGACTGGGTTCATGCTCATTCTACTCGCTGTATCGTACAAGGACCATGGATTACCAGAATCAGACCAGGTTCATGCTCATTCTACTCGCTCTATGGCTACATTTGCTGCATTCTGGTCTAGAGTTCCCTTGGATGATATTTGTTCAGCGGCTACCTGGGCTTCCTCTCACACTTTTATTGCTCATTATAAGTTGGACATGGTATCTAGTGGAAGAGCTTTCTTTGGTTCTGCAGTGCTCCGGAATATCCTTCCATAAGGGCCTCCCAAGGTTTTTTGGTAGCCGAGGACTCTGTCCCACAGGTTGATGATCAAATGAAGTTAACTACTTATGGTAAAGAAGTTATGTACTCACCATAACGTTCCATCTGAGTAGTTAGACTTCATTTGTCATCAACCTTCCCTCCCTTCTTCCCCCTGACCTTAGTGGTTTGTGATAGTCCTTGGACTCAGACTTATTGGGTATTGTAAGCTTAGTCTGCGTGATCAGGTTAGGTTATTTCTCTTGGGTTGATGTGTGTCACATTGTGGGTGGCAAACTTGATCTGAGGGTTGGAAGGAGGTTGCAGTGTAGTATGGGTAAGGGGAGGAGCTTGAAGCTCGGATTTTAGTTTGGAAAGCTGCCGGCTCGGATCCATGTCGGATCCGAAACCCACAGGTTGATGACAAATGAAGTCTAACTATTCAGATGGAATGTTATGGTGAGTACATAACTTCTTTTTTTTTTTTCACAAACACTCATCAGGCATGTATGCAGATGACTCCCTTAGGGGTGAAGAGGCCTTTCATGTATATGTATGTCAGCAGTCACTTGAAATACATGAATGTGGCAAATTGAACTTTAACTTTCATCCCAATCTAACACCAGAGGGATACATAGGTAGTGACTGCCTTCCTAGCCCTCTGAAAAAGACGAGCAGTATTCCCAGATAGGAACTGTGTATCCTCTCAACAACAGGCTTGTTAGTATATTGTGAGTTACTATTTTGTCAGCTTTGAGCATTAAGCCTTTGGTGCAATTTCTGTCTTCCTTTAAAGAAAAAAATATAAGACTGACATTCTTTTCTTATTTTTGATTTTTGTTTAGGCCACCACTGGATTAAATGGTTGGGAAAATCCCCTAAAGCACATACCAGAGCAACTATAACTTCTATGGCTTTTGGGGGCACCAGCTTAATTGAGTTATTTCTTAAATGGTTATTGCTATGTTGTCTTGGTCAGAAAAAGTGTGTTTAAAAGGTGCAAGGAAAATAAAAGCTGAACAGCAACACAGAATTTCTTTCCTTAATCATAATTTCTGTTGAAACCACCATTGGATGAAAAGGTTGTGTAAAAAGAAAAAAAAGCTTTAAAATGCAATTCAGAACATATAGAATGTTATGGCTTCATTAAAAAGCTGAAAAGTAAGGCAAGATGTGAGGAAATGAAGAAAAATAATGTGCATGGTATGGGGAGCCCAAGATGGGAGAAACCAGAAGGGAGGACTAGAGGGGTGCGTGTGTGTGTCTGTGTTTGTGTGTGTCTTGAAACAGGACACCATTTCACCTAAGGGCAGACCTGGACATAGTGTTGTAATATATCATTGTTACAGTAAAATGTCAGTAACTGTGACTATCCCTTTGTGAGCTGGGCCAGGATATTGTAGTACACAGGCTGTTGTAAGTCCACTGTAGCTACAGGTCAGTCTGTGGTTACTACTCTTAAAAGTTTAGAGCATGAAATAAAAGGTTGCTTAGGAGGGGTGGCAGTGACAGGGTGATACGTAGACTGGGAGTACCCAGGGGGACCCAAGTTGACATTTGCTGGGGACCCCCAAAATGCTAACACTGGCCCTGGCTGGGGCAGACTCAAAGAACAGGGAAAAACAGTAACAATGTAAACAGAAAGACACTGGAATACAACTTTAAGCAGGTATATAAAGTACTGAAGCAGAAATCACAATACTGCCTCAACTGCAATCCCACCACAGACCGAGTCACCAGACTATGCAGAAATGTACTAGTAACGCAGTTTATAGAAAAAAGTGCTGTAATGGATTAATAAATGAGGCTCAAATCTAGAACAAAATTGCACTTTTGCCACAAGTGTAAATGAATCTACAAGACTGAAGCCACAGACTGGGTTCAAAACACAAAAAGCTACCTTTTACATGTAATTCTACTTCTGGAAATAGAAGTGCAGTCTAGTGTATAAACAGTGCTAAAATTTCACAGTAATACAGAATCTTCCCATAACTGCAAATGAAGCTGCAAGACTAAGGTCCCAGAACAAACTAAAAAATGCAAACCCATAACTGTTTTGGCTAAAACATGGACAAAAAACAGAGAAGTACAAAAGACCATCACCACACAGGTCACGAAGTCCAACTTAAAATGCTTAAGCAGAATTTAAATAAAACCCCTTTCTTCCCTGTTGATGAACAGTTTGTAGCTCACACTTTGGAACTTTCCACACCTCTCAGAGTCTTGAGGCCCCAGAAAGGACATGCTGTGGAGACCTCTTCTGTACCTCTTCAAGTTTAATGATTTGTTATGGCTAAAAAATTCAGGAATTTTGTCCCTTCAAACCTTCCTTCCCATACTTCATGGTCTTATATGCAAAGCCATAGAAGTGGTCAATAATTACATGGGAAATCTCCAGACATTTGATTCAATCCTGTTTGGTTTCATCAAGGGCAAGGCCATGTGTACTCAACCTGGTGGACTTCTTTGAGAAAGTCACCAAAGCAGTGGACGAGGGCAAAATGGTTCACACTGCCTACTTTGACCTGGCTAAAACAGTTGACACAACTTCTTGAGTTTGTAAACAACTTCTGAATGGGGTAAAGTATCAACCCTTATGTTACCCAGTGGATAGCCAGCTGGCTCACAGACAGGACCCAGGGAGTTAGAAATGGGAGTCCACCTCTTCAAAGATGCCAGTCACTAGCAATGTCCCTAAGGGATCAGTTTTGGGACCACTCCTTTTTGGCATCTATTTCTTTGAAGTCAAGGCCAACATTGAGAATCTCTGTCTAACGAGACTTGCATATGAGCTATCATAAAATCTCCCACTTAGCACTAATGTTCTCTAAGAAGGACTGACACAGACAAGTAATTAGTGTCAGAGCTAGGAACTAAAACTAAATGCCAAGAAATGCATAATAGTATCCTTCAGAAAGTCAAGCACTCTTAGTTACTATCATATTGACGACGCATCCCTAAGAGTCAACCCAGAAGTCAAAGACTTGGGGGGACACATGGACAGTAATCTAGCCTTTGCTCATCATATGTATATGGCAGTGAGGAAATCATTCTATGTTGTGCAACTTATAAACAAAGGTATGACATCTAGGTCTAAGGGGGGGTCATTGTTCTACTGTATTCTGCATTCATCAGATCTGTCATTGACTACAATGCCCCCTTTGATATGTACCTAACCAGGCACAGCCAACAAATAGAAAAGCTACAGAGGTTCATCACTAAATGAATAGAGGGTGAAAATAACATGTCCTATGCAGACAGCCTCAAATGCCTATCCCCATATTCTGTCTCCTACAGACTGTTGAAAGGTGATTTATGATATACAAGGCATTGTCAGACTCCACTCTGAAGGACCTCTTGCATATCCACAAAATGAACAGTACCAGAATTGCCCATTCTAAAACTTAAGCTTTGTTTGTGGCATAAATAAGACCTGCTGGAGAGACAGGTATGTATCCCAGAGACTATCCTGTCTCTGTAACAGGCTCCCCACCCATGTGAAGCAGAGTTCCTCCCTAACCCAATTCAAGTACAACTTGGACAATTAAATGGGGAACAAGAAATTCATCCCTGATTTGGCACCTATGTCTCTAATGGACACAGGCATCCTATAAATGTTTCATCCGCCAGGCCTTTGCTTGTAAATGTTTCATCTCCCAAGCCCCTGCTTACACTTACTAAGGGTACTAGAACTCATCAGAGATTTGGGATGCATGACTAGTGTTTAAAAGATCCCAGTGGTCATTGGCCTGGTACACACCTATGAACCTAGGTGAGCATCACTCTAAACATGAGTGATGCTCATTTCCCTGTTCTCATCTGCAGGGAGAACAGCAACTTCCTGTGATTTACTGCCATGGCACATCATTTCCAGTTCATGTGCTTGCCCTTTGGGCTGTCCACTGTTTCTAGATTATTCACAGAATGCCTAGCTCCAGTATTTGCCCACCTCCGGTTAAAGGCAGTCACATTTACCCCTGTCTGGATGACTTTGATCAGGCTACCTCTGTAGAAGAGCTAACAGAAGCTGTAAACTACAAAATGTCATGCCTAACCAGTCCAGGAATCTTAGTGCCAGAAATTCAAAATCTCCCAGACCCAAAAGACTTTCCTAGACAGTTTTGAATGCAAAGACAAATAGACTGTTGCTTCCACAGCAAATATCTTAATGTTTAATGTCATATTCTCTCAAGCAACAAAGTAGATTTTGTTAGAAAATGCAATTCTAAAGGCTTTAGGGTATATGCCAGTCTCTGCCCCTCTGTTTTCCCTTGCTAGACTGCACATCAGAATTTTTTGGTACCTAACAAACTTGCAGTGTCAGCAGTTTCACCTGCTGTAAAAGGTGTTACAGTCATAATTTTCATCCACAATGAGTTCAGATGATGAGCTTCTCATTTTGATAATCAACTCTGTAATGCTGTTTGTGAACCACAGGCATCCACATCCTGGTGGCAGAAGCATTAGCATTTGCTTGGGAGATGCACGCATTAACCAGGTTTTGGGAGGGTAGATTAAGTGGGATAAAGAAACATACATATCAGATGCATGCATTAACCAGGCTTTGGGCGGGTAGATTAAGTGAGCTAAAGAAACATATGCATGTCAAAGAGGAGTTGGGCTTATTTATCCAGTCCTCATATTTGAACTCATCTCAAAACCTAGGGGTACTAATGGTGGTTCCAGACAACACATTCATAAAGTACTTCAGCAGGTTACTTACTGATACTAAATGTGCAGATAAAGTACTTCAGCAGGTTACTTACTGATACTAACTGTGCAGATAAAGTACGTCAGCAGGTTACTTACTGATGCTAACTGTGCAGATAAAGTACTTCAGGTTACTTACTGATACTAAATGTGCAGATAAAGTACTTCAGCAGGTTACTTACTGATACTAACTGTGCAGCTAAAGTACGTCAGCAGGTTACTTACTGATGCTAACTGTGCAGATAAAGTACTTCAGGTTACTTACTGATACTAAATGTGCAGATAAAGTACTTCAGCAGGTTACTTACTGATGCTAACTGTGCAGATAAAGTACTTCAGGTTACTTACTGATACTAAATGTGCAGATAAAGTACTTCAGCAGGTTACTTACTGATGCTAACTGTGCAGATAAAGTACTTCAGCAGGTTACTTACTGATACTAAATGTGCAGATAAAGTACTTCAGCAGGTTACTTACTGATACTAACTGTGTAGACTGGCTGTCAGTGTGTGGCATTTGTCAATCAAGCAGGACGTACAGCTTCAAGTCCTTTATGTACATTCAGCCCACAACACCTGAGAAGACCCATACTGATTCCTCCATAAAACCTTTCACAAATTGGCAGAAGCATGGGATACCCCAGAGAGAGGTCTGTCTTTCTCTCTCCTCCCGCCGGATCACCAGATTTTAAGGTTGTGTGCAATGTAATGGCACTTTGACAGTGGAAGCATTTATGATCTTATGGATAAGGGACTCCTGTGCCTTTCCCTCATCAAGGTTTTCTTCCTAAAGGCAAGCTGGTTCAGAACCTGCCTGACAGTGTTGGCTTCCCTTTGACAGGAACAATACTGGATCCAATATCTTTTCCATCTGCTTCAACTGTTGAGTATATAGGATCTGAAGCTGGCAACTTTCAGACTCTTAGATCTAAGGTTCAGGCTGTTCTGCTCAACCCATAATTCCTCTCCACCCTCACAGTTCCTCAGATGTCATTTGCCACCATTGCAGTCAGGCATGATTCTCAGCCTCAGTGCTTCTTTTGGTCTTTGAGAAGTCCTTTCCTTTTTTTTTCACTGATTAACATCAGCAGACTTTAATATTTCTTGCTCTTTGAACTAGATGTCCTTCAAGAATGCAACTGCAGTCATAACATGTGGGTTTTCCTGCCTCAGGCAGCCCTCGGTCAGCCAGATTCCAAAGTCTGGGTCCGACATCGGCTGATGTCGCATTTCTCTCCGACTTCAGAGCGGCTGGAGTACATAAGCATCAGCCGACGCCATTTTCTTCAGTCTTTCTTGCCGCGCGGTGCCCGAAGCAGAAGCAGTTTGCAAGTGCCGGTCGGTCAGCTCCTTTATTCTTCGATTCCGAAGTCATCAAAAAAGCTAAGTACCCCGTTGGGGACCTTTTCTTGCCTCAGCTGATGTCAGAAATAACTGAAAAAGTTAACAATTGTCTTTCTTGTGGTAAACAAATACCTCATAAGGATTTCCACTCTTACTGTCTTCCTTGCCTGGGCCCAGACCACGACGTCTCGGCCTGTGTAGCCTGTGCTCGCTTCAACAAGCGCACTCTCAGGCGCCGGGCGGAGTTTGCTGAAGACTTTTTCACCGATAAATTTGCATACAACATGCCGTCGGATCTTCCGACATCGCAAACTCTCAAAAAGCGAAAAGACCAGGACCGACACCCTCGGCCCACGTCTACCACCAACTCCACGCCAAAACCTAGCGCGAGTGCTCCGGTTCCCTCTGAGATGGTCTCTCCACCGCTCCGAACTGAAGACACCGCATTACCAACGACTCCGATTCTGGACATCACTCCGACGCCAGTTATCGATTTTCCTACGGATACCAAAACCGAGGAAATGCCCGAGACCATTGCTGTAGACAAGGTCACTCCTGCACGTGGAGCTGCCAGGCCTCCTATGGCCATGTCTATTAAGGCCTACACTAGGGCTAAGGCAGCCAGCAAAACAAAGCATATTACTTCCAAATCCTTACCTCAGCCTACTCCAGAGACACAAATTATGTCCATGGCTGCTGATTTAATTTCCATGATTAGAGGTTCACAGGCCCATCCTGAGAGAGGATCCCAGCCTCCTTCTGATAAAAGGCCCAGGGTTGAACCCTCTGAACCTATTCCTTCAGATGAAGATTCTGAGGGCTCTGTCCACTCTGATAGCCAGGAAGAGCTCTTCCAGACCTATGAGGACTCGGATGCAGAAGATTCCATCCCCTCGGCCTCCCCTCCTGAGGATATTTATTTTGGGGAAGTTCTGCACACCATGAGGGAACATTACAAGTGGCAAGGTCAGGAATATTCTGATTCTAGGAAACGCCTGAGGACTTTCCTTAAGAAGCCCCAGCACAGGCCCTTAGCTATTCCTCCTGTACTTGATGTTCTGGATGATTTATATTCTGACTCTAGTGCTACCCCTGATTCTCTTCCACCTGCTCCAGCCAAGCCAGACAGGTCTTACAGGGTCCCAGAAACTCATTCCCATTTATTCAGGACCCATTCTGCTGATTTGGAGACTATTTCACAGGGGCCTAAAGGAGTTTCGGCCTCCACCTCTAAAAATCCACTGCCCTCCAACAGGGAGGCTAGATCTTTAGAGAGATGGGGCAAAAAGGTTTACACTTCCACTACCTTATCTATGAGAGCTTTAAATTGCCTTTTTCATATGTTACAATATCAGGATTACCTTTTTAGAAGATTTACAAAAAACTTTAGCCACTCCTGATCCTTTAGACAGGAAGACTTTGCAGGAAGCTGTACATAACACTCAGCAAGTAAGCAATCACTTCCTGCAGTGTGGATATGATGCACTGGGAGCTTCATGTAGGGCAGCTATGACAGGGGCAGTCATTCGTAGACATGCTTGGTTAAAAAATCAACCTCTACCAGATCATGTAAAAGCAAAACTTCTGGATGCACCTTTGGAAAAGAACAAGCTTTTTGGTGCCAATGCTAAGGATGTGTTAAAGACCATCGAAGAAAAAGCAAAATCAGTTCAGACGGTGAAAGATTTCCTACAGGTTCAACCCCCCATATTCAGTAGGAATTGGCCTTCCAAAAACTGGTCCTTTCCTAATACAGAAAAGTTTCAAAGGGGTAAGAACAGACATGGCCGAGGAAGAGGCCAATACAGAGGCCCTTACAGGGGACGACAATGGCAGCCAGGAAACCAAAGAAGTGACGCAGGGGTTTCTCCTGCCCCACAACCACAATCTCAATGACTTTCCTCTACTACCGCCTACCAGGGAACAAATAGAAGCTCCCTTGGGCGGGAAATTATCTCTGTTTGCAGAAAATTGGCACAGACTGACAAAGGACAAATGGATTTTGGACATTATAGACCGAGGGTACAGGTTTCATTTTCATACCTTACCAAGAAAACAAGGCATGCCAAACCTACCACAAAACCAGAGGACAGAGGCTATCAAGCAAATCACTCTGCTGACCCGGATGAAAGCAATAGAAAGAGTTCCACAACAAGAACAAGACCAGGGGTTTTACTCAAGACTGTTCCTTGTTCCAAGAAAAGAATCTCAATGGAGACCAATACTGGACTTGTCCGCATTAAACACCTTTCTCATAGTACCAAAGTTCAAAATGTTGACTCTACAGCAACTCCTTCCCATGCTGGGCAAGGGGTCTTGGCTGATTACTCTGGACCTCAAGGAGGCATACCTGCATGTCCCTATCGGACACAGCTGCAGAAGATACCTCAGATTTCTTGCAGGGCCAGAGCATTATCAATTCTCAGCATTGCCATTTGGCTTATCTACTACACCCAGAGTGTTCACAAAATGCCTGGCTTCAGTAATTGCTCATTGCAGGCTCCAGGGGATACAAATTTACCCGTACCTGGACGACTGCCTCATACAAGCGGACGACAAATTGATGTTGACAAAAAACCTGGATTATGTCATACGATTACTTCAAGCTCTGGGATACACAGTCAACTTCCAAAAGTCAAGACTGCAGCCATCCCAGCAAATAATCTTCTTAGGAGCCAAACTAGACACAGCCTCTCAGATGGCTTACCTGACAGAAGACAAGCAAGAGAAGTTAACTCATTATTTCAAAGGCTTAGCAAAACTCACCCAGATGACTGCAAGGAGATTCCTACAGGCCCTGGGTTACATGGCATCCTGCATTCTCCTGGTTCCATTAGCAAGGCTACACATGAGAAAGCTTCAATGGTACCTAAAAAGTATTTGGTCTCAACACAGCAACAACTTGGAGACAATCATACCGCTCATTCCATGCCTACAAAGGAATTCCTATGGTGGGCCTCGGTGAGCCAGGCAAACACAGGTATGTCATTCAAAAAACCACAGATAACACAGACCATGACCACAGATGCCTCAGACCTTGGATGGGGGGGGCGCACATGGAAGGCAGGTGTATACAAGGACAATGGTCTCCAAAGGAAACACATCTGCATATAAACCAAAAGGAAATGCTGGCAGTAATGCATGCCATCGAGGCTTTTCAAAACCAACTCCAGCAAGGCCATTTACTGATACGGACAGACAACACCACTGTGATGTGGTACATAAACAAGCAAGGGGGCACCCACTCTTACCCCCTTTGCAGACTGACAATGCATCTTTGGAAGAAATCACTGAGCCTAAACATCCAGTTACAATCCCAGTTTGTTCCAGGAAAGGACAATGTGTTGGCGGACAGCCTAAGCAGGAATTTCACAGATCCACACGAGTGGAGGTTACATCCGAAGGCCTTCAGACAACTCACTTCGACATGGGGCAAGCCAGAAGTGGACCTATTTGCCTCTCATCTCAATCATCTTCTGCCAAAATACTGCACAAGGACATACCATCCAAAAGCTTGGAAAATAGATGCCCTCTCATTCAAATGGAACTCCCTAACAATCTATGCATTTCCACCTCTGCCACTGATGACCTCAGTATTACTAAAGATCAAAGCAGAGAGACCCAAAGGAATCATAATAGCTCCAGACTGGCCAAGACAACACTGGTACCCATTACTACGGAGCATATGTCACACCAGGAGGTGGGCCCTTCCCCAATGGCTTCTACTTCTGACTCAACACAACTTCGAAACAGTGCATCCAAATCTAAAGACACTGCAGCTAACAGCCTGGGAGATCCCATAAATAACTTCAGCCTATCTCTCTCCATGGAAGTACAGCGGAAACTAACAGAGGCTCGAAGACTATCCACCAGAAAGGTTTATTCAGCAAAGTGGAAAAGATTCAGCATTTGGAATACCAGCAAGGGACATGATGCATCATTGTTGAACATCCCACTCATCTTGGAATATTTGGCAGATATGTTAAAGAACGGTCTCTCATATTCTTCCATAAAGATACATGCATCTGCTATTTCAGCTAGATACAACACTGATCCTCCTGTTTTTTCACACCCTTTACTAAGGCAATTCCTCAGGGGAATCAAGAACATTAAGCCACCAAGAAAGGCCCCAGTTCCAGCCTGGGACCTCAACTTTGTCCTAGAAAAACTGACTCTACCTCCTTTTGAGCCAGCAGCTTCAGTTAACTTGCAATTTCTCTCATGGAAGACAGCTTTCCTGTTGGCAATTACATCAGCAAGAAGGGTTTCGGAGCTACAGGCCCTAATGGCAATACCACCCTTCATTATTTTTCACAGAGACAGGGTTTCATTAAGGACCAACCCTACTTTTATGCCAAAGGTGGTATCTAGGGTTTCTTTAAATCAAGCCATTCATCTGCCTGCTTTCTTCCCCAATCCTGAGAACAGGGGGGAAAGACTGTTGCATACCTTGGACATTCACAGACAACTTCGTTACTACTTGGACAGAACCAAGACCAGTAGGAAGTCTGAACTATTTGTAGCTTACGCCCCTGCAGTACAAGGAAAAGCAATCTCAAAACAGACTATTTCAAAATGGATTGGGCATTGCATCAGATTCTGTTATTCCTTTCATGGAAAGACTGTTCCAGCCAATGTCAGACCACATTCCACCAGAGCTACAGCCACCTCTACAGCATTCTTAAGAGGGGTGCCTACTAAGGACATTCTAGAAGCTGCTACATGGAGCTCCATGCATACATTCTCCAAACACTACAATCTCCCTCTATACTCCAGATCCAGAGCAGGCTTTGCTTCGGCAGTCCTGCAGGGTTTGATTGCCACACCATCTTTTTCCTAGAGCATTCCTCCTCCCCCAGCTAAGCTATGGTATTCTACCCACATGTTATGACTGCAGTTGCATTCTTGAAGGACATTGTACAGTTTTGTACCTACCATAAATGTAGATGTCCGATAGACATGCAACTGCAGTCGGATTTTCCCACCCTCCATACCCCTCTATGCCTAGGGTCCACTCCTATCCCTGTTTTCTCTTAGCTGCGGATATCTGTTATGGTGTATTTGTTTTATTGCTCATTTACTTGTTTGGAATCCTGTTTATGTCTTCCAATTTGCTTACAGCCTTCCTTGGAGGGCACCTGGCATCTGGGGCAAGAAACACTGAAGAAAATGGCGTCGGCTGATGCTTATGTACTCCAGCCGCTCTGACGTCGGAGAGAAATGCGACATCAGCCGACGTCGGACCCAGACTTTGGAATCCGGCCGACCGAGGGCTGCCTGAGGCAGGACAACCCACATGTTATGACTGCAGTTGCATGTCTATCGGACATCTACATTTATGGTAGGTACAAAACTGTACTTTTTGTTGTTCAGCTTTGTTAAATGTCTGTGTTTGTTAAACACCTGTTGGCATTCCCACTCTTTTCTCCTCCCCTTAAAGAAAAAAAGAAGCTATACAATTGTTTATATAGATATATTGATATATAATGTGTGTCTGCTTGCTGTTTCTTGGTCCAGTAGTGGTTTTGTCCTGAGTGACAGCTGGTCATTCTGTCAGTAGTGCTTAGGGTGTTTTTTCATTAGTTTCTAGTGTGTGTGGTTATTACTGCCCATGTCCAACAAGGATTTGGGCTTCAAAAAGTCCTCTGCTTCCAGATACAACCCCCCCCCCCCCACCCACAAGATCCTCATCTGAAGTATGTGTACTGTTTGGTGCTGCAAATTTAGATGAGGACTGTCAACTATGCTCTGCTTTTGGGCTAAAATCTCTTTTTGATCAAAGTTCTAAATTGTTATTAAAAGGTCTTCTCACAGCATTAGTGGGGGAATCTGTCTCTTCACTTTCTGGTTCTCCCTGCTGTAAGAAAGCTTTAGAGAAGTTGAAGGGAGAGACATCAAAGGAAATAGAAAGGGATAAAGATAAGGACAGAGCTGATCAAAAGGATTTGAGAAATAAATGATCTAATCCTGCCCGGGCTGTGGTTCTAGCCCCCAAAATTTCTAAACAGTTGGTTCCGGTCTTTACTTTGGAACAGATTTGGATTTTTTGCCCAACCTCACCATTAACCATTGATCCCAGGTTCTTTCCTGAGCCAAACACACCTCACTCTGATTGTCAGTATTACTGGAGAGATCTTTTCACATGTCCTCTTGGCCTCCATCAGTGGCCTCTTCACTTAGGATGGTATGGTCATTGAGGAGCTTGTCCGAAGAAGATGTACCACAGGATAATGTGGAAGTTCTTCAAGACTCAGATTCAGATGGAGTCTTAACTGCATCTTCTGTTCTAAAAAAGTGAAGAATCCAGCCCCTGCCACCCTCATTTGGTATATTCTTCACCAATTCAACTTTCAGATCTGATGGTCCTGTAACAGTGGCACCCACAGGATACCTTTTTCAGAGTCTACTCTGACTGTACCATCACCGCTCAACTCTGTTGGATCTTCAGAAATCCTAGAACTAAGAGGTCTGTGCTGGCACTCAGGTCTGGTTCAATGCTGAGGCTTTCAGATATGTCTCTTCATCTCAGAGCATTGGCATTAGACAGTTTGGCACTTGTGTCTGGTTCAGAACTGAGAGGGATCAAGTTTTGGGGCATCCTTTGTCAGGATCTTCAGATCTAAAGGAGTTCCCTCAGGGTTGGCTTTTGCTTTTGAAGCCTTTTTCAATAGAGGGAGTATTCCATCTGCACTCTGATCCATCTTGACTCCCTCTGTTTTTGTGGCTTCTTTTCCATAGCATTTTGTATCTCAGGGATAGCCAGTTTTTTCAGGCCTTGACAAGGCTAGCAAAGCTAGATTTCCTTCCATATCACTGTTGTCTTACTTACTAAAGGGATTCCTTGCTTACAGTAGCCCAACATCTGGCCGGTATACCAAAGCTTTAGTATTTTAAGGATTTTGTATGTCACATATATGCACCCCACTCAGAATAGGACATAAAGGTGACATATGGGCGTACATACCTCAGAACTTCTTTGCTGCCAGTCCAAACACCATCTTCGATCGTTGGTCTGAACACTTCTTTGTTTGTGCTGGTTACCTAGCCATTTTCAAATAAATGCCCCATTTGGGTTTTCTTCTCATCTTATTTTTCTTTTAGCTTGTGAATTTATGTCATCCAGAAAGGGCAAATATCAGTGTGGGAGACAGATTCCCCATAAGGACCAATACGAGTAGTGTCTTTTTTGCTTGGATGCTTCTCATGACCATACTATGTGCTTGATTTGTCAAGCATTTGTCCCTAAAACCCTTCATAGTTGTCTCCTCCTTGTCTGTCTACCTGGAGAACCAGTGTCTTAAATTGTTGGTGCAGGGTGTGATGGCTGAATCATCCCATTTTGAGGGTTAGTCGTCTGCCAAAAAGAAGACCAAAAAATCAGGTCGGATTTGGCTGCTGTACCTCATACCCTGGATGTCTCTCAAGGATGGTGAATAGGGTTGCCACCCCTCCATTTTTTTTCCGGACTATCCGGAAATCATACTGATTCTCCGGTAGTCCGGAAAACACTGTACAAACTCCGGTATTCTGTTTCAAAAAGGAAACAGACTATCAGTGTTTGTAAATCGGCTGATTTACTATGCTTTTTTTTTTTTACAGAAAAGCATAATAAATCAGCTGAAAGCAGGCAGCAGAAACAAAAAAAGGGGGCGTTCCCACAGAGTGATGTCATCAGGACATCACAAAATTGGCAGAATGTGAGCGGGAGAGGGGATGGGTGGGCAGGGTTGCCGGTGACACGAAGGCTGTGGCTTTACTTCAGTTTTAGCCATGAAGGAAGGTGGCAACCCTAATGGTGAAAGCCAGGAGTATCATTCAGTTGCTCCATCAGATTCCTCTGCCATGACCACATCGAAGGCCAGCATGGATCTGGCTTCTTGCATGTCCATGGAGGCTCTGCAGATATTCATTGCAGATGTTGAGGGTGAACCTCAGCTGATAATTTCTGTGGGATAGAGGGGCATTCCACAGATTCTTGTTCAGGAGGAGATTCCCAGTGCATTGATTGTCAGCAAGGGTCCGAGCCTCCTAAGGTCTTTAGGGCTGATGTCCTTCTTAGGAAGAAGTAAAAAACTAAACACATTTCCCCTGCTTCCAAGGATCCCTAGAGTGAATGGCAGAATTTTACACAGGGGGTGTTTAATGCGCTCATAGCCTTGGAGCTTCCCCAGGGAGTTTCTGTTCCTGCCCCCCTTGGTTATCTACTCTACTTAAAAAGCCTAGGGAACAGGACTCTTCTGATGAGGACTTGGACTCAGGGGAAGAGTCCTTGGTGTACTCCTCTCAGATTCCTTCTCCACTGGACTATGGTTCTGAGGAGGAATATTCCATTAGCCAGATTCTCCATTTGAGGAACTCTGTTTTGAGGATGTTATCTCTCGCATGATACTAGAACCCTGGACCTTCTGCACTCCATACCTACAGTTAACACCTGCTGCCATGGGATTAGTGGGTTTTAAATTAGCACCAGGCTAAGTTTCCTTGTGAACCATTCCAAGCCCAGCCAATTACTCCATGTGAGAATCAAACTCTGCACCTTGTGCCTTTAAGGTGAACACCTTAACCACTTTGCCAACCTCCCCACATATCTCTCTTGATTCAGTGTTATACTCCTACCTTCTTTGACTGTGTGTTTTGTCACATGATGCATCCATCTCTTTGCTGGATGCTCTTTTTTTCCTCTTGCCTTCTTGTCAGTCCCAGTTCATCTTTACCAGATTGTCTTTCTGCTTTCCTGCACATGTGACTGAGACATCGTAATCTTTTTTTTTTTTTTTTTTTACCTTTTCTAGAACTAGAACTACTTTGGGTTCTGCTCTTATGTCCTCATTTCTTTGTCTGGCTCACAGTATGCATTCTACCACCCATCTCAGGCACTTCATCACATCTAGCTTCCTCATCTGCTCTGCCTTCACTGCCCAGGTTTCTGTACCACACAGTAGTACTGGGCTCACCACTGTCTTGTACACCTTACTTTTAAGCCTCTTTGTCATCCTTCTGTCAGAAACTACCCTTGATGCTCTGTGGCGTTTGGCTGTAACCCCTTTGATTCTAGCTTTGACTTTCTCATTCAGACTTAGCTGCTACTCACCTCCCCCAATACCTGAAGCTGTTAATCTGTTCCACTAATTTCCTTTCTATTTTCAGCTTCTTTTGATTTCCCCATTTACTTCCATTAGAACTGTCTTATCTGTACTGTTTATACTGCATGCTTCCCGTTTTGCATTCCATTTCGCTATCATTTGCTGAAGTTCTTGTTCAGAGCCTACACGTAATGCCACGCCATCTGTGTACAGCAGCTTTGCTGATCTTTCCCCTCCATGTTTGCAAGTTTAGTCCATCTCTGGTTTGAACAATGGTGGGCTCAGAGCTGAACCCGGATGTACACCTGCTTCCACTGGGAACCCTATTGCGAGTCCAAATACCATTTGTACTTGTGCAATTAGGTCTTTGTACATAACCTACACTAATTATACCAATGTTTCTGGTATTTTGAACCATCAAAGGGCAGTCCAAACCAGCTTTCTTGAGGCCTTATCATATGTTTTCTCCAAACTTAAGAATGTCACCGTGGTAGACTCTTTCCTCATCTCTAGTTTCTTCTCAAATGTATGACACAGCTCCATTAAATCTAAAACCCCTCAATTTTGCAACATGGAAGTTAAGACCCTCACTGGGCTTCCTTTCCTAGAAAGGTGCTGCATATACTAAAGGAAATTAGAAAAATGGACTAGCAATAAATCCTACCTGGCTAGCAGAGTAGACTTTCCACTAGGTGTAGGGAATCTTCAGACTACATGAGGCAGTCTCTGTTCAGGAACCCTTTAACAAGGGCTTATCTTTCATTTATTCATTGTTTACATTTCAGCTGTCTCACATTGCCTGGACCTGGATCTTCCAGTGGCATCTGCCCTTGCAGTCAGTTTTTAAAAGGTTATTTTCATTTGAGGTCCCCTAGAGAAACCAGTGCCCCTCTCCAAAGCCTTACCTTTCTCATAGAAAACTTCTCTCCTTTTGAACCAGCACTGGTCAGAGTCTTAGCCTTAAACTTTCTCCCTTGTGTCTGCTGCCTTGTTGAGGGGAATTTCAGGGTTATTGGCATTTGTGTTGAAAGCCTTGCATAGTATTTCACGGGGACATGGTGGCCCTTAAAATCATTCTTTTTATGCCCAGATAGTCTTGGAGCTGCTCTTGAACTAGACTGTTCAGTTCTCAGTCTTTACACAAATTCCCTCACAATGAGGGCAAGCTCTTGTAGACAAATAAGATGTAAAGACAAAACTAACAAGTTTTTGGTGCTTTTCATGCAAAGGAAAAAGGGCAGGTTAACAGACTGTTAAGTGTTTGAGTGGTGGCATTTCCTTCTTTTATGGCCAATATGGGAAAATCCCTCAAAAATTAATTAAAGCATAGTCTACAAGGACACCGTTATGAGGACTTCCTCTTAGGAATCTTTCTGCAGGAACTGCAAGGTGTACATGCTTTGCAGGAGCAGAAAACGGTTTGTCAGCCCATTGCTGCCAGGCTTCTGTGCCCTTCCACTGTAGGTCTTATGACCAATATTCATACTGTTTTTGAACTACCACAGGACCATTGAGCAAGCATACCCACTGTAACCATAGATTATGTAATAGCTTACTTGTTTTCTTTAGTTAGGAGACTATTAAACATGACTTTATAGGCACCCTCCTCTTACCCTCTATATTAAAGTCCTGGACCCTAGGGACTGGCTGTAAACACTTACTGGTGCTGAATTTGTTGGTCACCTCCAAAAAGAACTGAAGTTGGTACAGTCTGCTCTGTTATTTTATTTATTTTACATTTGTTTACCGGGAAAGTCCGACTGGACACAGGTCCATTTTCAGCGGGGTCCCGGGGAGAAAAGCTCCATATTACAATACATTACATGAGAGTAAAATGAAGTAGAACATACATACATATGGCATATAATGATGCTCACAGCTTAAGGAGTGTTCAGCCCCATGCAAGCGATGTCCAGTGCTCTGTAAGTCGAGCCATATGACTCTGCATCCACCAGAGACATAATGCCCACTTCTGCATGAAATCTGCTATTGTGGTGTATATGCAGACACAACTGTACTTTTTCAGATTTATAGCAGAAATGGAACTGTTTCAATTTCATTTTGTAGTTTTCTGCAGCTTTACATTTTTTTAGCGTTTGATGACTTCGTAATGAGGGAAATCAAACCTCCTTTACCCAAAACTAGACTACCATGTGTTCCAAGACAGATCGCAGGAAGAGCTGTGCAATTCTCTGAAGTACATCTTCACTGCACTGCTCGCCTCAGTATTCCATAAAGATTCAAACAACTTGACACCTGCCTTAACCAAAATCATCTCTGGGAGTACTAGTATTAAATGCCAAATAAGGCAGACTATCTCAACTATGAATATGTTATTCTCTTGAACTCTTCTTGTGGTCAGCTGGTGCAGAAGATGTACATGACCATAAGGTCCTTCTTAAAAGTACTAGGTTATGTCTGCCTCCATCCTGATGATATTCTTAGTCAGGCTACAATGTGGAAATGTCAGTGATTCCTCTGAAGCTCACGGGAGCAACTTTGATACCCTCTGAAAAAAAATCTCAATTCCTGCAATCCAGAGGAATTTCAAATGGACACACCAGCATGTCTGAAAAACATGCTGAGTGTTTCCATCTCAAAACTCGCCAATGAATGGAGCTGTGGGCAGCAGCACAGACTCTACATGGTGCCTTATAGGGGAAGAGTTGTACAGACCAATTGCTTTGGGCATCTACTGTGGTGCACAGTATCCTCAAGATAGGAGAACATAGATCACAGACTGTGCAGTGTGGCAGGGCTAGCCACTCAGTGTAAAATATGGCTCTAGGTGATTCGGTCATGTTGACTAATGTCGCCAAAAAATAGGCATGAGTAGTTACTGATAAGTGGGTTGAGGATCCAGCCTATCCTGACCCACGTCAGGGACCATGGCTAATGGTGGGAGGGATATATCTCCCCCTATTAGCCAGTGTGTGCCCGCCATAAAGCCCAGCAGCCGTGGGTCAGTAAGTTACTGGCTGGCCAATGTCTAGTTGCCCAGCTTTGATTACTTGGGATAGCTCTGTTGAGTGAAAGCTGGATGTAAAACCAACCAACCTGCCAAACATGAACTGGGAATTGCTACGCTTAATGTAGGTTCACTTATAGGATGCAGTTTAGTAGTGGATGACATGATGATACGGAGGAAGCTGGACATCCTATGTATCCAAGAGACAAGATGGAAGGGGTGTGCAGGAAAGCCACTTACCTTGGGATCCAGAGTCTCTATTACTCAGATGGAGGGCAGGCTAGAAATGGTGTAGGAATTGTGGTGAGAGCGAGGCTTCAGAAAGCAGTAAGGGATATAATCAGAATTAATGACAGACTCATGGCAGTCAGACTCCAATGTAATGATAGGGCAGTATTCATAATCTCAGCCAATGCTCCACAGCAGGGTTATGACAGAGAGGAAAAAGAGTGCATTCAGACAGCAGTTGCAGGACCTACTAGATAAAGCAGGACAACATGAATTGGTGTTGATAATGGGTGACTTGAATGCACATATCGGGACAGACAGAACAGGATATAAGGACTGCCTGGGTTACATGGGTGAGGCAACAGGAATAAAGAAGGAGACACCATTCTAGTCTTCTGTCTGGAAAATGGCTTGATAGTAGCCAACACATGGTTCAGAAAGAGAGACAATCACAAGATCACGTACAAGAGTAGCCGACATGCAACTCAGGTAGACTTCCTCCTAGTAAGGAAAAGGCACTGGGGCAGAATCCATGATTGCAAAGTCATCCCCACTGAAACAGTTGGCCCACGGCATAAACCACTTGTTGCCACAATCAGCTGCAAGCAGTGGTCAGAGAAGTCTCTAAGGTCAATAGAGACCAGGCTGAAGACCTGGAAGTTGACTGGAGAGAAAGTTTATTTATTTATTATTTATTTTATTTTACATTTGTTTTCCAGGCTAGTCTAGCTGGAGATATTTCCATTTTCAGTAGAGGCCCGGGGAGAAAAGCTCCACAGAGAATACAAAAAGAAAAACATCATAGTGATTGTAAGAAAGTTAGTAAAAGACAAAAACTAACAACTCTACAATATAATATTATTACTAAATGAATTAATTACTACCACACACAGTTGCAGTTCAAAAAACCTTATACAAAGATAAAATACTTTGTATGATAATGATACTAAATGAATTAATTACTACCACACACAGTTACAGTCCAAAAAAGAGAAAAACAAAAATTTTACAAAGTTAAAAAAATACTTTGTATGATAAAGATACAGGATAAGAGGTAAGAGAAAAGAGAAAAAACAAAAATTTTACAAAGATAAAAAATACTTTGTAAGATAAAGATACAGGATAGGAGGTAAGAGAAAAGAGAGCTAAGAATGAGGGAAGTTAGAAGGGATTAGTTATGGAAAAGAGAGCAAGTAAGACAGTCAACAAGCAAAGAAGTATTAGGAAGACAAGAGGGAGTAGAAAAAGAAAGCCAAGTGGAGGATAGAGTCAGGAAGAAGTAGGAGGTAGTTTTAAAGTACAGTAGAAGTAGTGGAAAGTTAATCAGGTTTACTACAGGAACAAAGCCAGTGATTTTGGAAGTGCAGTTTAATGTTTTGTTTGAAAAGAGGCAATGATGTAATCTTTGTTATGTTGCTAGGTAATGAATTCCATTTTGTACCTACTGAATTGGTAAAAAGGGAGTCACCAGCAGTGTTATTTGATTTTATAGAGCTAGTCAAGAGTTTACTAGAAGAGCGGAGAGAGTTAAGATTGTTATAGGGGATTATGAGTTGTGAGAGTATTGGGGTGTTCTTAGGTTGGTACAGTATTTTATGGGCAATAGTGAGTTGTTGGATTGCAAGATAGTTCTGAAACTCTAGCCAGCCTAGTGGTTTTAAGTTAAGACAGTGATGGGTTCTGTAGGGGTACAACAGTTCAAGGAATTACTCAGGACTCTAGCACCCCAAGAGGAGGAGGAAATAGGTGGAGTTGATGAAGAATGGCAGCGCCTAAAAACAGCATGTGTATGGACTACAGAAAATATATGTGGCCAATCCAGGTATGGAAATAATATACATAAGGAAAGCTGGTGGTGGAATGCAGAAATCCAGGAAGTGATCAAAAGAAAAAAGGAGTGCAGGAAGAAGTGGGAGATAGAAAAGACTGACCAGGCTAGGAAGGACTACTGGTTGGCTAACAAAGAATGTAAGAAAGAAGTTGCAATAGCAAATAATAGGGCATCAGATGCACTGTACCAGCTTCTGGAAAGTGATTCAGTAAGGGGCACAAAGAAACTATATCAGGTTGCATGACAAAGACAGAAAAACCTGCTCACCAGTCCAGAGGACATCAAAGGCAGATGGAAGGAGTATTTCCAGCAGCTTCTGAATGAAGAAAACCCCACAGAAGCTGTACTGCCCCAGAACCAGAAACAGCCTACAATGAGAGAAGAAGAGGAGCCCACCCTAGAAGAACTAAGAACAGCACAAAGGAAGACAAAGTCAGGGAAAGCAGCAGGCTCAGATGAGGTCACAGCAGATATGATAAAGATGCTTGGTGAGACAGGGGAGAAATGGCTCCTGAGGGTACTAATAGTGTGGAGAGAAAGGCATATCCCAGATGACTGGAGAATAAGCATACTCATGCCAGTGTACAAGAACAAATGGGACATCTACAACTGTGGGTAGTACAGAGGCATCAAACTCCTATCACATTGCATGAAAGCTCTGGAGAGGGTGACTGATAAAAGGATATGCAGAGTAGTAGAATGTAAGATGAGAGATGAGCAGTTTGGATTCAGATCAGGATGCAGCACAACTGACCCAATGTTTGCATTGAGACAGATAGTTGAGAAGAAGCTAGAGTTCAGGAGAGAGTACAACAGGGAATTCCTAGACTTGGAGAAAGCATATGGCAAGGTCCCAAGAAAACTGATCTGGTCAGTACTGTGGTGGTTTGAAGTCCCAAAAACATTGGTAGAGTTAGTGCAGGCTATGTACAAGGACCCAATGACTCAAGTATGAACAGTGTTCAGCCTTACAGATGGGTTCCCAGTGGAAATGGGTGTACATCAGAGTTCAGCTCTGAGCCCACTGCTGTTCATACTGGTGATGGGCTACATTAGCAAACAGGTTGGAGGGGGTGGATCAACAAAGCTGCTGTATGCAGATGATGTGGCAGTACAGGCAGAGTCTGAGTTGGAACTTCAGGAAAGGATAGGAGAATGGAATGCAAATCTGAAGGCACATGGGATGAAACTAAGCACAGATAAGACGGTGGTAATGGCAGCAAATTGGGGAAATCAGAAGAAGCTGAGAATAGAGATAGAAGGGAAGATAGTGGAACAGGTAAACAGCTTCAAGTATCTAGGAAGGATAGGTGAGGAGAAGGGTAGTCTGAATGAAGAGGTCAAAGCCAGAATCAGAGGGGCTGCAGCCAGTTGGCATACAGTATCAGGTGTAGTCTATGACAGAAGAATGGCAAAGAAGCTGAAAAGTAACATGTACAAGACAGTGGTGCGACCAGTACTACTGTATGGTACAGAAACCTGGGCAGTAAAGGCAGAACAGTTGAAGAAGCTAGAGGTGATGGAAATAAAGTGCCTGAGAAAGGTGGTAGGATGCGCACTGTGGGACAGATGAAGAAATGAGGACATAAGAGCAGAAGCCAAAATAGCTCCAATTGCAGAAAAGACAAAGAGAACAGATTACGGTGGCTTGAGCACATGTGTAGAAAAGCAGAAGACAATCTGGTGAGGAAGATTTGGGACAGACAGGAAGAAGGTAAGAGGAAGCAAGGACATCCAGAAAAGAGGTGGATGGATTGTGTGAAAGAAGATCTGCGACAGTCAGGCATGAGTGTTGAAGAAGGTGGGAGTGTGGCACTGAATCAAGAGAGATGGCAACAGTTAACACGATACCCCGACCCCATGTAGAAAAATGGGGCTGATGATGACATCAGCTACATGCCAACTCAGAAATGCCATTTGTAACCTCTCAGAGTTGCCAAGCTGTTGTCCATAGGTACCGCATACTTTTCTTGGGGGGGACACAGATACAGGAGAAATGAGAACACAGGCAGATGGAGTAAGCATGACCTAGATAAACATCAGAGGTGACAGCAGTAAACCTTACATATTTTTCAGACCATTGTTGCATCTAGCTGCCAGGTACATCAACAAACAGGAATGGACTCCCTTCTGTCAACTGTGTAGATTGGCCATAATGTGACTTTAAGTCAGGGGTTTCACTCCCCAGGCTGTCTACATTCATTCTTACCAGTGATCTCTGGCAGACCTTCTTTGTGGGTGTTTCAAACATCACAAGTGGAAACTGGAGAAACAAGTCATCCAGAAGCTGATTTACAAAGATCAGAAGTCCTAGTGATTGACTAAATTTGCCCCCAAGACAACCACCAACTCAAAACGTTTTGCTGTGTTTGGCCATGCAAGGGAGCTTGAGCAGTGAACACCTTCTCAGTCCTGTGGAGCATAGGGGCTGCTGCACACTGTTATATCCTTCCCATTTCCAAAGGTACTTAGGTAGGTACTAGGCTATCAGCCCGAGGGCATTTATAAGCCTAGCCAGAGTGTGTCGGCTTTCGCCACCCCATTGAATAATTAACTGATCCTCTGTCAAGCAGAGCCAATGCAGTGATCCCAGGGGTGTATTTTCTGTTACCCATCCACTCGTCAAGGTTTCTCTTGAAGAGTGTTAGTGAGGGGCTCTGCCTGATGTAATTTGGAATTTTGTTCCAAAGCATGGGGAGTCTCTGTGACAGGAATCTATCCCTCCAGCATGTTCTATTTATTGTTGTGGCGAGGTTTAGCTCTCTAAAGTGTGTGGCTCACAGTGACTTGAATTTCTTTAGGTGGAGCATGTCTGTCAATTCTGAGTTGAACATGGCTTTGTAAATCAGGCAGAGATTACCTCTGAGTAAGTGATATGCAACTGAGTACAGCCGGAGTTTTTTCAGTCAGGCTGCATAGGACATATGTCTGAGACCAGTAATCCTCTTGGTGAGGTACTTTTGTAGCCCTTCCAGCTGTTGGAAGTGTCTTGTGAGGTGCATCCCAAATGGGGCATTGTACTCTATGATGGGTCTAATGAGTGACGAGTAGAGGGACACTATAACCTCTTTCTTTCTAGATGTGAACCCTTTAGTAATTAGATGGGCCACACAGAAGGATTTCTTAACTACTTTGGCAATATGATTGTCAAAGGAGAGATTACTATCTACCTGGGTCCCCAGATCTCTTATTACCTCTTCTGTATTAAGGGGCCTGCCACCTGTGTGGTTATTCATGGTTGTTTTGTATTTCCCAAATGGGATGAATATGCATTTTTTGGCATTTAGCTTGAGGCCATGACTTTGACACCAGGTGTCCATCTCAGTAAGGCCCTTTTGGAGGATGTCCATGTCAGCCAGAGAGTCAATTATGGCTCCCAGTTTGCAGTCATCGGAGAACTTGGTTAGCCATAGTCCTCCTGTGTTTGCCTGTACTTCTGAGAAGTATATGCCGAACAGTAGGGGTCCCAGGACCGAGCCTTGCGTGACACCACTTGTGACTGGTTTAGAGTTGAACTTGGAGCCTGCTATTCTTACCGTGTGAGTTTTGTCTGTAAGCCCCTTGGCAACCCATCTCGTGACATAGGGGGTTATGTTCAGGCTGGTGAGTTTTTCTGTAATACCTGAGTGGGGAATGGTGTTGAAAGCCTTGGTGAGGTCAAGGTAGGCTGTTTGAACCACCTTTCCCTCATCTATGGCCTTGGTGACTGTCTCAAAGAAGTCAACCAGGTTTAGTAGGCATGATCTGCCCTTAACAAAGCCAAACTGGGTCAGGTCAAGTGTTTGGAGGTTCCCAATGTCTTTGTTAATGAGTTCCATGGTGATGCACTCCATAGCCTTGCAGACTAGGCTAGTCAGGCTTATGGGGCGATAGTTATCAGGGTCAGTTGTGGCCCCTCCTTTGTGGAGAGGAATAACCATTGCTGTGCGCCATTCTATGGGCACATAGCCTGTGGAGAGGCTGAGGTTGAGCAGCGTGTTTAGGTGGGGGTTAGTTAGTTCTGTAGTTCGTGCAAGATGCAGCCTGGTACACCATCTGGTCCCATTGACGCTGTGTTTTGGGCTTTTGAAAGGGCTGTTTTCACCTGTGCATCTGTGATTTTTGGGACACTACACTTTTCTGGTATTGTTGTGGGCCCTTTTGGAGATGAGAGAGGGGTGAAGTCTGCACTGAATCTATCTGCCAGGATGTTGGCAATATCAGTAGGTTCAGTATATTTTGTGCTATTTTGCACTAGTTCAGTGCATATCTGCGAGTTGCCACTTAGATTCTTAACATAGCTAAAATAAAGTTTTGTGGTTATCTTTTGAATCCTTGCCTATTTTTCTTTTGAAGTTAGCCTTGGATGATTTCAGGAGGATCCTCAGTTTCTTACTGATACTGATCAGGGATGTCTTTGCTTCTTGGGATTTGCTTTTTTCTGAAGTAGTTTCCTCCTCCTATTGTATAGCCTGTTTATGGAAGGGGTCCACCAAACTGGTTTCCTTCTCTTAGAGGAGTGAGTCTTGGTTTTGCTAGGGATGGCATGATCCATGCATCCTTGTAGGTGCTCATAGAGTGCATTTGTAAAGGTTTCTGCATCTTGGGCAGAGTTATCCTTTAGCGTGGGGGCTGTGAAACCTACTACCTCTGCTTAAGTAAGGTGAAGTTTGCTTTAGAAACATTTTTTACTGTGGTTTCCTTAGTTGGGGGTGGTGGTGGGATATGGACATTCAGAGTGATTAGTTTATGGTCTGATCTGACCAGTGACGGGTTGACCTCCGGTGTGGAACACCTGTCACCCATGTTGGTGATGACCAGGTCCAATATGTTTTCACCTCTGGTAGGGGAGTTTACCAGCTGATCCAGGGCATTTGAGTTGATGAATTCCAGGAAGAGCTGGGCCTGGGAATTTGTACTTGAGTAGTTTTCCCAGTGAATGGTAGGGTAATTGAAATCGCCCAATATCAGGGTGTTCGTTAGGACCATCATGTTTTCCACTGTCTACAGAAAGGTGGAGTGGTGGTGCTGGGTCATGGAGGGTGATCTGTAGCATTGCAGATTTGCCCGATGTTAGTTGCACATGGATGATCTCAGAGGTATCATGCTGCACCACTAACCTGGAGGTGTAGGTATCCTTGATGAATATGGATACACCCCCTCCTTTTGTGTTTCGGTCCATGTTCTGTGGCCGAAATGTGTGGTATGAGTTGTTGCCCAGTAGTGCTGGGGTGCTCTCTGGAGCCTTGAACCAGGTTTCAGTTACTGCACAGATGTCGACGTTCTCCATACTGAGGCGTGCTTCGAGCACGTGCATTTTGAGATTTAAACTCCTGGCATTGAGTAGCATAACCCTCAGTTTTTTGTTAATTGTGCTGTTTACGGAGGCGGGTTTGACTTTTGAGCCTTGCCTAAAAAAGGCACTATGTGGGCAGCAAGAGCCTTGGCCAGTATTCGAAAGCCTAGGGGTGACAGGTGCAAGCCATCTCTTGTGAAGCAATGCGGCTTGTCGAGCATGTCGTCCCAGGCTGACAGACACTGGATCCCCTTTGAATAACACTAGAAGCTTAGCCAATTGTTGAAGTTGATCATTTTTTCTTTATACTGAGGTATCATTCTTGGTGAAGGCAGGATGCTACTCAGAGTCATGGTCATACCAGCCTGGGCTACATGATCAGAGAGCTTTTCCATGTAGTCCAGGGAGGTATGTCTCAGGTCAGTCACACCAACATGAACAATGACAGAGTCATATTTGTACTTGTTCTGGTGTGACCTGAGTGCTTGTGTTATGTGGCAGATTCTGGCTCCCGACAGGCAGCTAACAGTAACCTTCTGCTTGTCCAGCCTAGTGAGTGGGATGTCAGTGTGCCCGACTATAGAGTCACCTATTACTAGTGTGTTAGGTATGTTATTTCGCCTTGAGGGCTGTGATTGTGCGGCGCACTGATTTTGTGTTTTATGTGTTGTCTGGTTTGTGACGGGAAGTGCAGGTTGTTTGGGTGTCTGCTTTGGAAGTCTCTGATGCTTTTGCAGGTTTTTATTTAGAGCCTCCGAGTATGATTTTGTGTATTTGTGTGTATTTTTTGCCAGTGCTGTTTTAATAGGTCTGTGTGCGGCTGGAGTTGTGGTGCAAGTGTTAACCTTCTCCTCTTGACTGTCTGTTCCAGTCTTGGGTGGAGACAGCTTAGCTTCCAGTTTGGCTGTATAATTACATCTCTCGCATATGTTAGTGTTTTGTGGTAGGAGGAGAGGGTTGTCTGTAGGCCTTGTACTCACAGTCAATGCATATGAACAGGGATGAGCCAAGAAATTGCATGCTTTTTCTGTTAAAGCAAGGGGGGGGGTGTGCATTTGCACCCAGACTTCAAGAGCTTCACTCTGGCAGTTTGATAGAGAGCAGGTTAATTCCTTTGTGGTATCACTGTCCAGTGGAAAAACAGACAAAAAATAAAACACTAGGAAATTGTATCTAGTAGAATGGAAGGGGCTTTTCTCCCTAATGCCTTGATCTTCACCTAGTGATGACAACTGTTTCTACATTTAACATTTGACATAATTATTTGATAAGTGCTTGGCTTTTGCCCCTGTTAAGATTGACTTAGCTGTAGTAACCCGCCCCATAAACCTTCCTTTTTTCTGCATTTTTCCCCTGCTTCTTTTCTGTCATCAGGCCCTATCCCCAGCAATCTTCTCATTTGTTCCCCATCACTTGGACTAGATTTGACCAGGATGGGCCCATTGTTAAGGCTTCCATCAGAGTAGCTCATGTTTTGTTCTATTTTTTGCCCTCAGATCCCCATGCATACTCTGCTAGCACAGTGGAAGGGGACATGCAAGGGTCTGAGCCTGCAGCACATTCCTTCTCACTTCTGCAACAGTCATTTCCTTTATGAAACTCTTCCCACCAACTCTGAAGCACTGGAGCTGGTTTCTTTAGTCTCTACCAGGGAAATCTCACCTGTACAATTTTCCCTGAGTGCACACAGAACTCCCCACCTCCAGAAGAGATGAATGGACAATGCCCTGTCACTTCTGTCCTTCCCTGCCAGTGGACCATGCTCCATCACTTCTGTCCTTCCCTGCCAGTGGACCATGCTCCATCACTTCTGTCATTCCCTGGCAGTGGACCATGCTCCATCACTTCTGTCATTCCCTGGCAGTGGACCATGCTCCATCACTTCTGTCCTTCCCTGCCAGTGGACCATGCCCCATCACTTTTGTCACTACCTGCCTGTAGACCATGCCCTGTCACTTCTTGCCTGTAGACCATTGCCCATCACTTTTCTCCTTCCTTGCCTGTGGACTGTGCCCCCTCACTCCCTCCCTGCCTGTGGACCATGGCCTATCATTTCTGTCCCTCCCTGCCTGTGGACCATGGCCTATCATTTCTGTCCCTCCCTGCCTGAGGATCATGGCCCTCCAGTTCTGTCCCTCCCTGTATGTGGACCATACCCTGTCACTTCTGTCCCCCCCTGTTTGTGGACCATACTTTGTCACTTCTGTCCCCCCCTGTTTGTGGACCATGCCCCGTCACTTCTGTCCCCCCCTGCCTGTGGACCATGCCTCGTCACTTCTGTCCCCCCCCTGCCTGTGGACCATGCCCCGTCACTTCTGTCCCCCCCTGCCTGTGGACCATGCCCCGTCACTTCTGTCCCCCCCTGCCTATGGACCATGCCCCATCACTTCTGTCCCCCCCTGCCTGTGGACCATGCCCCATCACTTCTGTCCCTCCCTGCTTGTGGACCATGCCCTGTCCCTCCCTGCCTGTGGACCATGCCCCGTCACTTCTGCCCTCCCTGCCTGTGGACCATGCCCCGTCACTTCTGTCCCTCCCTGCCTGGCTCCTGTGGTGCCAGGACTGCTAAATGAAGCCCAGTTGTCTTGTTCACAGCTATTTTATGCCAAGGATCCAGGGCTATGAACCCTCCTTTTGACTTTAATGCCTGTGTCAAAGAGTTTTTAAAAGGGTTGCTCCATTTGAGACCACTGTGGACCTATATCCCTCTCCCACAGTGTTTGAATGTTGTGATAAGCTAACATTTCCCTCCCTTGATTCAGCCAATACATCAGCACTAAAGTTCCTGTGCTGAAAACCTTGTTCTTTATGACTCATTAATTTAACAAGAAGATTTTCAGAGCTGCAGGCATTAATGTGCAGAGAACTGGGTGGTATTCAGAAACAGCTCCTGCTTCATGCCCTTGGTTTTGTCAAAGTTTGCATTAAATCACTTTATTTACAAGTATATTATACCCATAGCTGAAAAACAGAGGAAAAGGATACCGACACCTTATTGGATGTGCACAGAGAATGTCAATATACTGTACTGGAAAGAAAAGAGAATTAAGGCAACTTGCCAAGCTTTTTGTCTCTTGCCAGGAAAGCAAGGTGGAACAGAATTTATGTAGGCTTTAGTCACATTGCTGTTTAATTGCATTACTTTGACTTTGTGCTCACCATCTTAAGATGTTGCAAGAGCAGATCAGAGCACATTGCCAAGGCAACAGCTACTACTGTAGTCAGACTATGGGACAGCTGGTGGACCACCATCTACACATTTTAACACTACATGCTAGACATGTGGCCCAGTAGTACCCAAGGATGGGCTTTGCCATTACTGTCCTGCAGGACATGTATGCTGCTTACAGTAAGTATGTCTAGACAGACCTGGGACGGCAAATTGTTTTTAGTACTATTCCTGCCTGTAATGCATGCTATTACAGCATTGAGTCTTATAATGAACATGTACATTAAAAATAACACAGCATGACAGATTTGAGCTTCTCCACATCCATGTCATCAATAATAAAGTCCCATTCTATAGCCTTACAAGCTATAGGTCCCCCTTAATGCCCCAGAAAAAATACAACACTTAGTCACTCAACACATGCCTCATCCAACCCAGCACCATATTCATGGGCAACTTCAAATACCCCAGTATAAACTAGGAATCTTACATGACCCCCATCATGCAGGCACAAAGATTCCTGGACTTCATAAATGCCAACATCCTGAGCCAGTTAGTTCCAGCACTCACTATGGGCTCAAACATCCCTGGCATGGTTCTCACAAATAGTCAAGTCAGACCACACAACAGTTTTTTATGCAAATGTAGAACCAGGGAGACCTGGAAATCCTAGAACTTTTAAGAATTACTCCAAGACAATTTTCCCCACTACTAAGTGACAACCTAAATACATTTCAAGCTCCTAACCCTAAGTATAGTGTTGCCTTTGCAGAAACATTCACAGAAACCCTGTATAACTATATCAACAGCTGTACAGAAGCTGCTGTTCGTACCTAAAATAAGTACAAGGGTGCACAAAAAACAAGCTGCCCTGGTGGAATTCTTACATTAGTAGGCTATACAACAAGAAGAAGAAACTCGAGGAAAAAACTAAGAGAGGGGCAATAAGGTAAAAGTTCCCTCATTAGCCTAAACATGCAACTTAGGGAGTTAATAAAATCCTCAGAAGCTAAATTTGAGGTAAAAATTTACCCCAGGTCAAGGGCAACCACAAGGCTTTCTTGGGTTATATGTGAAAGCTCAAAGGCAGTGCACAGCACTGTACCAAACCAATTGTAAATGGTGACATCTACATGGATCCACAAGATATAGGTAAACGTAGTGCACAACAATGTAGTGAACTAATTGTAAATGGTGACATCTACATGTTTCCACAAGATATAGGTAAAGGCAGTGCACATCAATGTAATGAACTAACTATAAGTGGTGACATCTACATGGATCCAGAAGATATAGGTAAAGGCAGTGCACAGCAGTGTAATTAACTAATTGTAAATGGTGACATCTACATGGATCCAGAAGATATAGGTAAAGGCAGTGCATAACAATGTGCTGAACTAATTGTAGATGGTGACATCTACATGGATCCACACGATATAGGTAAAGGCAGTGCACAGCAGTGTAGTGAGCTAATTGTAAATGGTGACATCTACATGGGTCCAGGAGATATAGGTAAAGGCAGTGTACAACAATGTTGTGAACTAATTGTAAATGGTGACATCTGCATGGATCCACAAGATGTAGGTAAACGCAATGCACAACAATGTACTGAACTAATTGTAAATGGTGACATCTACATGGATCCACAAGATGTAGGTAAAGGCAGTGCACAGCAATGTGAACTAATTGTAAATGGTGACATCTACATGGATCCACAAGATATAGGTAAAATCAGTGCACAGCAATGTAGTGAACTAATTGTAAAAGTTGACATCCGCATGGATCCAGAAGATATAGGTAAAGGCAGTGCACAGTAATGTACTGAACAAAGAAGTTATGTACTCACCATAATGCTCCATCTGAGTAATTGTACTTCATTTGTCTTCAACCTGTGGGTTACGGATCTGAGCCAGCAACTTCTACTAGCATCAGCTCCGAGCTCTAAACTCCTCCCCTTACCCATAATAAACCTCCACTGCCTTCCATCCCCAGATCGAGTTTGCTGAACCTTATACTGATAACCCAACCTAAACAAATTTGCTTGTGACCTATATTGCAGCCCGAAGGCTAATCATATGCCAAGGTCCAGGGGAAGGAGGGAGGGATGGTTGAAGACAAATGAAGTACTACTCAGATGGAACATTATGGTGAGTACATAACTTCTTTATCTGAAGTAGTTTACTTCATTTGGTCTTCAACCTGTGGGACAGAGTCTCCAGCTACTAAACTCCTGGGAGGCCCTCATGGAAGGATATTCCGGAGCACCACAGAACTAAAGGATGCTCTTCTTCTGGAAGTCAAATCCAGTTTGTAATGAGAAATAAACATATGAGATGAGGGCCAAGTAGCTGCAGAACAAATATCATCCAAAGACACTCTAGACCAAAAGGCCACACAGACATAGCTATGGACCTAGTGGAATGAGCTTTCACCTGACCTGGAGGAGACATGCCTCTGTCCTTATAGACTTGCAGAATGCATGAAGAAATCCATCTCGCTATAGTGACCTTAGAGATAGGTTTCTCCAAAAAGGGTTCATAGAAAGATACAAACAATTGATCAGATTTATGGAATTTTTTTGTCCTGTGTAAATAGAATCATAACGGTCTATGAACATCCAACTTGTGGAGTTTGTATTCCATCTTGTTTTTTAAATTAGGAAAAAAACACAGGCAAATTAATGGTCTGATTGATATTGACTGGTGATGCCACCTTAGGAAAAAAAAGATGGATTGGTGCGAAGGGAAACCCTATCTTTGTGAAAAATCATGTAAGGAATCTTGATAGACAAGGCCTGTAATTCTGAAACCCTTTTTGCAGATGTAATAGCCAAAAGAAAGGCTGTTTTCCAAGATAAAAATTTTAGATCTGCATTTGTGGCAGGCTCGAAAGGTGGAGCGACCAAAGCTTGAAGAACCGTAGTAAGGTCCCATGGGGGAACAGGATCTTTGATTGGGGGATGTAACAAAAAGGTGCCTTTGATCAAAGCTTTACACAGTCTGGAAGAGGCTAAAGATTCCAAATTCTCACCCACATGAAAATGAGAAATGGCAGCCAACTGATCTTTGACAGTAGAAGACGTAGCTCTGTGTTGAAAAATGTCAGCTAGAAAAGCAAGAATGGTGGAAATAGGAGCCATGAAAGGGTCTAATCTCCTTTGAGAGGCCCAAAAGGAAAAACGTTTCCACTTATTGTGATAAACCTTCCTGGTCAAAGACTTATGAGCAGCCACCAGAATAGATCTAACTGAGGAAGATAGTCCAGGAGTCCTAGCAATTATGGGAACTGGAGCAGCCAAGCTCTGAGCTTCAGGCTGTCCAGATGCGGGTGAGGCACCCCCAAAGGGTGTGAAATTAGATCCTGAATGGGATCTAGGATCCAAAGCAGAGCCAGGAGATGAGACCAAAGGAAGGAAAACCATACCTGGCAAGGCCAGAATGGGGCAATGAGGATCACTTTGCTCCCCAGTTGATGAGCTTTCTGTAGAAACCTCAGAATGAGAGGTACTGGCAGGTTAGCATACAGAAGACCAGGTGGCCAAGCATGAGCTAGAGCGTCTCTTGGGGACTCCCTCGGCAGGGGGTTCAGAGTGAAAACTTGCTGCACTTCGCATTGGAAGGAGATGCAAAGAGATTGCAGCAAGTTTGACCCCACTCGCTGAAGATCTGTTCCACTACTGACGGATTCAGAGATCACTCGTAAGGCATCAGAATGGTCTGACTCAGCCTGTCCGCTAGAATGTTGGACCATCCCAGAATATGCACTGCAATGAGAAAGCGACAGATGGAGATCACCCATTCCCACACTCTCATGTCCTCATGACAAAGGGGGAAAGATCTGGTCCCTCTCTGTTTGTTGATATACCAGACCACTGACATGTTTTCTGACTGAATAGCAATTGTTCCCAGAGGAAGAAAGGCATGAAGGGCCTGCAACGCTAGAAGGACCCCCCCTCATTTCTAGGACATTTATGTGCAAGCTCGTCTCTGTGGGGGACCTCAAGACTTGGGCTGTCCTGCCCGAACAATGGCCCCCTTCACCCTACTTGGGAGGCATCAGTGGTCACTGTGGTTTGGGCCAGGTTTGGAACAAAAGGTCATCTCTCCAAAATGTCTGGAGAGCACATCCACCATATGAGGGATGACCAACAGACTCGAATGAGTTGGATTGGATAGGTCAATGGCAGTTCCAACAGGGACCATTGTACAGCTAGAGTCCATTGTAGAATTCTCATGTGTAACCGGGCACACAGGAGAAGAGCTATGGTCACCACCATCAAGCCTAAGGCCCTCAGTACTGATTCCACCATTGGGAGATGAGTGGTAGATCATGGAAACATGCATCCTGAAGTTTTAAACCCTCTCCGAGGTCAGGATAATTTTGCATTGAATAGTATATATCCTGTCACCAATGTAGTCTATCACTGGTACAGGATCTAGGAGAGATTTGGATGTGTTGATTGTGATCCCCAAATGCAGGGCAAGAGTCAGGAAATAATCCCTGGTTTGGGAGAGTAGACGCCTGGTGGGAGCAGTGAGGAGCCAATCATCCAGGTATGGATAGACCTGATTCCCCTGAAGCCTTAGATGAGCCACTACCACCGTCATCACTTTGGTAAACATCCTGGGGGCTGAGGTGAGACCAAAGGGTAGGGCTCGAAACTGGTAATGATTGACTCCTAGCCAGAAGCAGAGGAACCTCCTGAAGCTTCTGTGCATTTTATGTGATAGTAAGCATCCTGGAGGTCTAACAAGCGCATCCAGTTGCTATCTTGAAGGTATGGCATGATGGACTGTAATGTGACCATCTGGAACTTCTTTTTGACAACTGACAGGTTCAAGGTAGAGATGTCCAGAATGGGCCTTAAGTCCCCTACTTTCTTTGGCACCAAAAAGAACCTGGAGTAAAAACGTGATCTGGACTGATCTGGGGGGACAGTTTCAATGGCTCATTTTTCTAGCAGCTTGGAAATTTCCTGTGCTGCTGCCTCCCTTTGCATGGATGGTACATCTGGGAGATTTGGGGGAACCCACGATGGGGAATAGAGTATCCTGTGGATATGATCTGAAGCACCCACTGGTCCATTGTTATGGACTCCCATGCTGCTAGGTGTAAGGACAATCATCCCCCAACTGCCTCCATAGTAGAGCAGTCGGGCAACTCCTCAGGGTTGCTGCCCAGGTTTGTCTGAGAGAGGTTCTCGAGACCCAAGGTTCCTCAGACTCCCTCTGGGCCAGCATCCATCCTGTCCCCCCCTGCCTCTGGGGGAAGAAGAGCCCTGAGTGTCCCAGGAATACTGTGACTTCCGGAACCACATCTTTTTTTGGTCTCTCTGGTTCCGAGAAAAGGACCTTTGAGGGTTAGCAAAGTGGATCCCAATGGCAGACAGTGTCTTCTTGTCCTTCTCACTCTGGAGTAATGTCTCCTTGATGGTCTTACCAAAGAGTGTAGAGCCATCATAAGGGGCATTGGCAAAAGATGCCTTGAAGGGTTCATAAAATTGATGCAGCCTGAGCCAGGCATTGCACCTCATGGCCATGCCGGACCCAGCTACCCTAGCCACTCCTTCTATAGCATGTGAGAGGAGCCACATGGACGTGTTAGATACTACTTTTAAAGTGACCATCCTCACAGAGAATGAAGCCTTGTCCTCCTGCGACATGGACTTGGGGGGAGACTCCTCCAGCTCCTTTACCAGGTCGCGTTGGAGTCTGGTGACATGAGCAAAGTAGTTCAGTACCCTAATCGAAAAGGTAGCTGAAGCGTACACTCCTTCCCTAGGCAGTCCATCATCTGTGACTCGCAGTCAGGAGGGTGGACTGAGGAACTCTCCTGAGCAAGTTCCTTCTTAGTGGCTGCTGCTACCACCATGGAATCTATGGGGGGGGTCCTTATTCCAAGCTGGCCTGTCTATGGGTGGCTAAGGATCTTATCAGGTCTTTTTAGAATAAGGTTTGAATAGTGTCTGGTTCCTTCCATGCCCGCGAGGTGACCAGATCCACCAGAGGATCCATGGGAGGGGACACCCAGGAAGTAGATGGGCCTGTGCCAAAAGCCTCCAGGAACACAGACTCATCAGAAGAAGGTTTGGGGGCAGACCAACCTCCCTGTTGGCACAGGATCCTTGGGAGGTGACCTAGGGGAACCCTCTCCATCATCTAACTCCGTGTCCTCAGTGCACGTATGTTTGTGAGGTACCTCTCTGGTGGGGAGCTCGCAAGCCAGTTGTTCCTCGGGGGAACTGTCAGGGGCTCTTAGGGCATGGGCTGTCCCTTTGGTAAAACGATGGAGACCATAGACAGAGCCAAGGGGGTCTGGGAGGAGTCTGAGGGGGCAGTCAGAGGTCTTGATCTGATGGAGAGAACCCTTTCTACCACATCAAACACCGAAGGAGAGCGAACCTCCTGAGAAACCAATGTGGAGGCCAGTCTCCTTGGGTCCGATGAGAAAATCAGAGTCAGGCCCGAGGTAGACAGAGCTCTGAGTAAGGGAAGGAACCTGGCTTGAGAAAGTCAGAGCTGATGGAAAAGGTTCCACTCCCTTGGATCCAACACCCAAGCTCTGGCTACAAAAAAGGCTCGGATCTGAAATGCTCCAGGCAGCTGTCTGGGTCGAGGAAACAGGTACCATCGGCGCTGACCCCCTGACCAAAGCCATCCTCGGATCCGAGTACTCCGAACCCGAAGGTCGGATCGGGGAATTAGATATAGGTTGAAAAAAGGGAAGTGAGCTCCCCCCTCCTGAGGGGGGGGGGGCTGGCAAGACCCCTATCTGGATCTGTGTATGGAAAAAAAGCCTCATCATTTTATCCAGATCCAAGTCAGACAAGGAGCGGGTGGACTGCAAACGAGGTCATGGACTCCAACCTGGCGGGTCGGGGCACCGAGGCCCGAGAAGCTTGATGTGTCTCTTCCGGCTCTGGGGAGAACCTTGGAGATCAGCGCCAAGGGGAGTCATGGATCCGTGGTATCTTGGTAGGAGAAGCGAGGTCCGGAGACCTCTTTCTCTTTTCCCTCGTCTTTGACTCTCTCTACCTCTTTTCTGCTCTGCTACCACAGGCTTTGGTACAGGAGGTTGAGTCCCAGCCTGGGAGAGAGGAGAAGCCAGAGAAAGAGAGGCGGGAGAGGTGGCCACAGCAGTCGCTGTGACTGAAGCCGGAGACGAGGAATCAGAGTCTGAAGGAGGAAGAAGGCCTTTGAGGACCAACTTGGCTTTTCTGCCTTTTATGGTGCAGGGGTTGAAGCCTGCACATATGTTGCAGTCCACACTCAAATGGGCCATGCCCAAGCACAACACACACACACAGTGTGTGGCCATCTGCTGGGGATAACTTATTGCCACACTCTGTGCAACACTTGAAAACAAGCTTTTCAGCCATACTAATTATCAGAAAAGACAGCCAAATAAAAAAGCAGGCAATTTCTTTCTACTAACTCACACACACACACCCACTCACCACACTTGTATACAGAAATACTGTTAAGAACAGAAATTGTTTTACTTATGGTTACCTTTACCCTTCCCGTTAGTGTCCTTCCAAACATTAATAACATTTAGTGAGGCAAATGCCTTTCAGTTCCCCCCCAGTTTAACAACGTCAACAAAAGTCCATTCTTTCCACTTTTTCTTGTACAGCAATATTTCAAAACTAGGACTGATGCTTTGTAATCTCACACTTATTTCCATGTTGCTGGTCTTCTTCCTGTTCATCTCCATCTCCTAGCTCCAGACTCTGGTTCAATTCCAAGGTCCTTCTGATTCCTCTAGTCAACTCTTGTGCTTTTCCTTGATCTCTTAAGCTTTTTGCTGTGGAGCATTGGAAAAGGTTTCGCTGGTAAAGTCTTTCCATTTGTTTTATTATCAGAAAATGAAAGCAGAGTCCCTTTCTGCTTGATGGCTCACTTTCTTCGGACAAACTTTTGTATTTCCTCGTTAGCTTGTTCTGCATCCAAAAATGACTGATCCTCCTGGAAAAATATTCTGAAGAAAGCTGGATACTGCAGCTTGAATCTCATACCTCTCTCTACATTCCCTGATTGCTGGAATAAATTTGTTTCTCTTCTACCAGTGTACAGTGAATATAATTTTCTATAAATACTCTACTTTTAATACTTTGCCCTTCTGCCACAGTTTTGTCAGAATCAACTGCTAGGATTGCATGATTACTAATACAGGCCTTGGCTGCTTTCTTGTGGCCAGGTTAGGTGCATACACAAAATTAACAGATCCTGGTGTGGAATACCAGTCCAGTTGCTTATTTGTGCTTTCATAACATTAATACAGTCTGTTCCTTCTAGTTTATCTGCTAAAGCAGAAAATCTCAGGGTTTTCCCTACGTGCTCTGTCTTCTCATTTTTTGAAACATCTCTTCTTGAACAGTCTTATATGCAGCCAGCCTTTTCTTCATTTCATCCTTTGATTCTTGCCGGTTTTTATCATCTCATCTGTATATCTGTTACCAGCCTTTTGTTATTTGAGTTGACATACTTATTTCTTTATTTGTCTTTGTTTACTGGGAAAGTCCAACTGAGTAATACCCAGTTTCAGTGGAGGCCCAGGGAGAAAGGCTCCATTTGCTTACTTTGCATTATACTAAATTCCAGTCAAACACAGAGTAATTACATTTATATGCAATCAGTAGTTAGATTTATACATTCTAAGATTTTATACAAGTGGAATTTACTAGAGAAAGCACACCATGCAACTTACTTGATTGTACAGGCAGCAGTTTTGTATAAAACTTATTTTGTCATTTCAATAAGAGGTTCAGAGTATTCTGTTTAAGGAGAGTATTTGGAGAGTATCATACAGTGAGCACAAAGTCTTATCCTGCTAATGAGCACGTGCAGGACCAGGACTGGTTAAGATGTTTAAGCAGTGGTTTAAAACTACTGAGTTTCTAGTAAATGTTTATTTTTGTGGGGATACTGTTCTAGAGTTTAGCAATGCATTGGGAGTAGAGTGAGTCTCCTGCAACATTATTTGAGTAAGTAATAAGAATTTGTTACTAGAATGGAGGTCCCTTGCTGGGCAGTAAGGTAGTAATAAGTTTTGTAGTGCAGTGCATTTTTCTGGTTGATGACTGAGTTTGTGTGCTTTAGTTAGTTGTGAATATGTTAGACAGTTGTACAGTTCAAGCCAGTTTACTTGCTTTAAGCTAAAACAATGGTGGGTTCTATGAGGAAGACTGATGTAAAATTTAGCTATGTTATTGTAGCAGGAGGCAAGTTTCTGTCATAGGATCATAGGATATTACTAGGCTATTGACCCGGAGATCATTTTAAGCCTAGCCGTTTTGACCCAGTGTAATACCATAGAGGAACTAGTTGATGCCCAAGATTGCATTTAGTGATTACAACCCATGTCCAGGAGGGTTTTGGGCGCTATCCCTAGTAAGAATTTATGGTGCCCCATCTACTCGTTCAGGTTCCTTTTGAACAGTGTCATGGAGTTGCTCTGTTTCACATGAATTGGTAGCCTACTGCAAAGACACGGCAGTCACTGGGAGACAAATCTGTCCCTCCAGCATGTCCTATTCAAATCACAGGCCATATTTAAATCCCTGGAATGGGTAGCACTAGACCTATTTGATATGGATATGCAGTAAGTTTATTAGGTTTGGGTCTTGGGTTGCTCTGTAGGCCAAGTATAAGTCTCCCCTAAGAGGTCTATATGATACAAAGTATAGTGACAGGGATTTTAGTTGGTCCATGTAAGGCACATGCTGGAGGCCCTTGATCTTCTTTGGTAGAAACCTCTGAGGTCTCTTTAATTGCTGTAGATGCTTAGTACAATACATACCAAATGGGGTGTTGTACTCAATTATGGGCAGGATAAGTGCCAAGTATAGGGGGTTATAACTTCTTTTGCTCTCAAGAAGATGCCTTTACTAATCAAGTGAGCTACGTGGAAAGCTTTCTTTACAAATGCAGACATGTGGTGGTCAAATTTTAGGTTGGGCTCAACCTGTGATCCCAGGTCCCTTACCACTTCATGGGTACTTAGTTTATTGTTATTGATTTGCTAATGTAAAGGGACATTGTTTGTGCCGAAGTGAATGATGATGCATTTCTTTGCATTCAGTTTGAGACTGTGACTAATACACCAGTCGTAGGTATGTGAGTGACCATCCTGGAGGTATACTGATATAATTTGGGGATTCAATGATTGCACCTAGTTTGCAGTCGGCTACTAACCTGGTCAGCCACAACCCTTTAGTTTTGACCTAAACTTGAGAAGTATATACCAAACAGTAGGGGGCCCAGCACTAACCCCTTTGGCACTCTGCTGGTAACAGGTCTGCTGGTTGATGTGGAGTCACCCACCTTGATAGTGTGTGTCGGTTTGTGAGCCGGTTGGCAACCCATCTTGCAACAAAGGGTTTTACATTCAGTTTGCAAAGTTTGTCAGTGGGGTTGTGTCGAAAGCCTTTGCCAAGTTGAGGTACGCTGTTTGCACAGATTTGTCCTCATCATTGGCCTTGGTCACACTTTCAAAGAAATCCATCAGATTTAACAGGCAGGAACTTCCCTTCATGAAGCTGAATTGGGTAGGGTTCAGGGTTTGGAGGTCACCTATGTATTTATGAGGTCCATAATGGTACGTTCCATGGCCTTATAGATGAGGCTGGTCAAGCTTATGGGTCTGTAATTCCCAGGGTCTGTTGCTAGGCCACCTTTGTGGAGGGGAATAACTGTAGCTGTTCTCCATTCTGCAGGAACAAACCCTGTGGTTAGGCTATGATTGTCTTTGAGTATTGTTTAAGTTTGTTAAGATAGGAACAGCGTGTAAGAGAGTTGGCAGTAAGAAGGTGGTGGCTGCAGTTTTTCTTGCAGTATCTGTAAGGAATCCATTGATCCTATAAAGGGAGCCTAGTTTCTGGTGTGTGCATTTAATGGTATGCAGTATATGCAGATGTGTGTGTGGTCATATTTGAGATTGTCATCTATTATAATGCTTAGAAGTTTGAGCTACAGTTTCATGAAAGTATTATTTGTTGACTTTATGGTAAAAGATCGCTTTTGATTTTGGCAACTTTTTGAGATGAGCATTAGCTTAGTTTTCTTGTAGCTGAGTACGAGGTTTGATTCTTTGAACTAGGTCTCTACAGAGGAAAAAGATTTTGGGTAATGTCTTAGAGCTTATTTACTGTTGAGGCTGCGCATAATGTTGAGTCATCTGCATATTAAACTAAACTAGCATGGTGACTGGGGTTGTGGAGGTCATTAATAAATATATTAAATAGTATGGCACCCAGGATAGAGGCCTGAGGGACACCTGTAGTAACTGATAGGATGAGTAGGTTTGTTGCCATTTAACAGCTTGTTGCCTTCCAGATAGGTAACTAAGGAACCACAACAAGGAGTATTGTGAAAGTCCTAGCAAGGAGAGTCGAACGAGCAGTTGCTGGTGCAAGACAGTATCGTATGCCTTTGACACGTCTAACAACATGGTGGACACAAACAGACCACTGTTTCTATGTTGGTTTATTATATTGGTAACGTAGTAGAGCAGTGGTGGTGCTGTGCTGGGCCCTAAAGCCATGTTGTGTTTCTGAGAACAGGTTATTTGAGATTAGGTATTGCATCAGCTGCATATGGATGCATTTCTCTAATATTTTGGAGAGGGGGAGAGAATCACTATTGGTCTGTAGTTATTAAACAGTGTAGCTGTACCCCCTTTATGCAGTGGTATGATGTAGGTTTTCTTCTACAATGATGAGACGTATCTTTCTGCTATTGACCTATTAATTAATGTGGACACAGGGAAGGCTATGACTTCTGCAACCATTTTTAGGTAGTCTGATGCTAGTTGGTCTACAGCTACAGAAGTAGTTTTTATTATAAGAAGTAACTTCCTTACGAGCGAGGTAGGTACTGCACTAAAACTGAAGAGCTATGTGTGGTTTTGCTTGGACAGGGGTAGAGTAAAGGGGCATATGTGTTAGTGTCTAAGAGAGATAATATTGATTGTATAAAGTAGGAATCAGACTGTGTGGGGATACTCTATCGTATTGTCTGTTTTTGGAGAGGGACTCTTAGTCTTGTCAGAATGGAGCAGTTTATTTAGCGATGACCAAAAAAGTTTTGGGTTGTTTATATATTTGTTTGTAGAGTGGTATAGTATGTTTGCTTTTCCTGTTTGACATGGAGTTTTGCAAGGTTTCTAAGATGTCTAAATTGCTAGACCGCATTTTGAGTTCTATTTTTATACCAATTTTTACAGGCTTTATCCCTTTTTATCATGATTTTTTTTTGTTTCCTTTGTCAGCCGTGGTGCGAGGTTGGGTTTTACTCTTTTGTTATGTACTGGCCCTAGGTTATTTAAGGTCTGTAAGAATATCTTATCAAAGTGTTTTACTTCAGTATCTAGTGGCATTGTTCTAAGTACAGTCCAGTTAAATGTTTTAGTGTTTCTTTGCTGAAAATGGTTGCATTTCATATTTGATTACAGATAATATGTTTATCTGTGTGGTCACTAATGCTGTCTGAGAGGCAGTCTTCTTTTGTCAGTTTGTCTGGTTTGTTTGTAAGAATCCAATCTAATGTGGAGTGCCTCCCTGAAGTTTTATTGATTCTAGTTGTGGTTATTAATTGTTTGAAGTAGTACAAGTTAATTGATTCAGTGGGAGTAGTGGAATTTATGAGTTGCCAGACTGTATCCAAGTCTCCAAGTGTTACAGTTTCATGTTTCATTTATTGGGATTTCTAATACAGGAAGTTTTCAACAGTATCAACTTTATTCCCTGGTGCTGTATAAAGTGCTGTTAAACATGTAGTTTTCCTATAGTTGATTTTTAGATGTGTTGTTAGAAGTTTAGCATTGCTAGATTTGGGTTTTTCCTGTGGAAGTAAGGTGATGGTTAGGGGATTTTTATAGATGATTGCAATTCCACCTGTATGCTTGTTTGGTTTGTCATGCCTGAGTATATTGTATCGGGTCTATATTACCATATCGAATGGCAAAAATGTCGAACGCTCACATGAGTGAAAACAGACGAGAGCAAACTTGTGTTTTTGGGGTCGCGGTACAGTGAAGATTGGAATATTTGCCCTTTCCTCACTGTAGTGCGACCTCGGAGTTGGAATATATATTTAGCGGGGGGTGGGGTGCAACCCCCCTCAATAGCAAGTTCGTTCTTCTCCATTTTTGCTCATGTGAGCGTTAAACATTTTTACCATTCGATATGGTAATATAGACCCTATTGTATCCGGGGGAGGGTGGGTGATCTTTTAACATTCGATATGGTAATATAGACCCTATTGTATCCGGGGGAGGGTGGGTGATCTTTTACCATTCGATATGGTAATATAGACCCTATTGTATCCGGGGGAGGGTGGGTGATCTTTTAACATTCGATATTGTATCCGGGGGAGGGTGGGTGATCTTTTAACATTCGATATGGTAATATAGACCCTATTGTATCCGAGGGGGTGGGTGGGTGATCTTTTACCATTTGATATGGTAATATAGACCCTATTGTATCCGGGGGAGGGTGGGTGATCTTTTACCATTCGATATGGTAATATAGACCCTATTGTGTCCGGGGGGTGATCTTTTACCATTCGATATGGTAATATAGACCCTATTTTATCCGTGGGAGGGGGGTGATCTTTTACCATTCGATATGGTAATATAGACCCTATTGTATCTGGGGGAGGGGGGTGATCTTTTACCATTCGATATGGTAATATAGACCCTATTGTATCGGGGGAGGGTGATCTTTACCATTCGATATGGTAATATAGACCCTATTGTATCGGGGGAGGGGGGTGATCTTTTACCATTCGATATGGTAATATAGACCCTATTGTATCGGGGGGAGGGTGGATGATCTTTTACCATTCGATATGGTAATATAGACCCTATTGTATCTGGGGGAGGGTGGGTGATCTTTTACCTTTCGATATGGTAATATAGACCCTATTGTATCCGTGGGAGGGGGGGTAATCTTTTACCATTCGATATGGTAATATAGACCCTATTGTATCCGTGGGAGGGGGGGGTGATCTTTTACCACTCGATATGGTAATTTAGACCCTATTGTATCCGTGGGAGGGGGGGTGATCTTTTACCATTCGATATGGTAATATAGACCCTATTGTATCGGGGGGGTGATCTTTTACCATTCGATATGGTAATATAGACCCTATTGTATCCGGGGGAGGGGGGTGATCTTTTACCATTCGATATGGTAATATAGACCCTATTGTATTCGTGGGGGGTGATCTTTTACCATTCAATATGGTAATATAGACCCTATTGTATCTGGGGGAGGGGGGGATAATCTTTTACCATTCGATATGGTAATATAGACCCTATTGTATCCGGGGGAGGGGGGATAATCTTTTACCATTCAATATGGTAATATAGACCCTATTGTATCCGGGGCGGGGGCGTGATCTTTTACCATTCGATATGGTAATATAGACCCTATTGTATCCGGGGGAGGGGGGTGATCTTTTACCATTCGATATGGTAATATAGACCCTATTGTATCCGGGGGAGGGTGGGTGATCTTTTACCATTCAATATGGTAATATAGACCCTATTGTAACTGGGGGAGGGTGGGTGATCTTTTACCATTCAATATGGTAATATAGACCCTATTGTATCGGGGGGAGGGGGGTGATCTTTTACCATTCAATATGGTAATATAGACCCTATTGTATCAGGGGGAGGGGGGGGTCTCATTATCCTTTATTTCTTTTTTTAACCAGAATTCAGTAGCTACAACATCAGGAGTGTATGTGGTAAGGCAGGCATGGATGTTACGGATTTTATTAAACATACTTAGGTTCATATTTAGTAAGGTGAGTTTGGATTTTAGATTCTTTTGCTGAGATGTAGTTGGTGACTGGTTTATTTTGGAGTTGGAAGTAATGATTTTATGAACAGTGGGAGCAGGTGTACTCCTTCAATGCTTCATTAATTTTAATCAGCTCTGAGCACATTTGACTTATTTTTCCTCTAGATTACCAGAAGCCTTGTCTTGTACCTGTACTTGAACTGCTTTTTGCTGCAGGATTATTCCCAGTTATTGTTTTCTCTTCATCTTTTCTACTTGATTTTCTTTCAGGCTCTCTTAGTATTGTCTTTGCTGGCTTTCAGGCAATGTAGTTACTAGCCAGTAAGTGACTTTACTAAAAGTGACAGAATTCCTGGTCTTTGTCTTTTCACTTTGTTTTTCACACTTGGAGAGCTGAAGTTAAACTGTTGATTAGTGTGCAGCCATCTTGGAAAGTCCATGGTTGGTTTAGATTTTAATTCCCATTGTTCTAGTAATTATTTTGTGTCTGCCAATAGCATTAAAAGTAACAAGGCCTTACTATGTATAGTCAGTTTGAATCTTATATCCCAGCTCAAAAGTATAATTTCCTTAGTTTCAATAATTTTCCCCACTTTTCTGAGAAAGTACACTGTAGGGAAATTTAAAAATCTGCCAACTTGTTACATTCCCAAAAAACATGTTCCCAATTACCACGGTTTCTCATCACACCTCCATGAATTGGTATCTACCCGAGGAAAGTTTTTCTGAAGTCGGTTTGGGATTTAAAATACTTATACACATGCTCCATACAAAAATCCTAAACCTTCTGGACTTTGTTGCATACTTAGGAGCCATACAGAAATCCTGCCACTGTTACTTTGTAAATTACATTTTCAATCCCTCTTTGCAATTTTTTTCTCCAGTAAAATGCAGCCCTGTTTTATCTGATTTATATTTTCCTTATTGCAGTCATCCCTATTGGTAAAAATCTGCCTTCTCCAACTCCCTGTTGGCTTAGTGCTTAGAATACTTTCTACTAGTTACTAAATATAATATTTTGTGTGGTTATTCTCTTCATTATAACCTAGTAACACCTCCATGTGTTTTATAGTTATATCCTGTTGATGCATCTAGGTGTCTAATATAGCCTAATGCCTGATAATATTTGGATTAAAAAACTGAACACCATGCTAGATGTAAGCTGCTGAAAGACATGACGGGCAACAAGCATTGATATTTGACCTCTGTTGCTGTAACTGTGATATTAGTTGTTCATGTATTTGTTCATATTGTTACACTTCATTTTTTCTAAATAATTCACCCATGTAACACTTTCAGAACTGTAGAGCCTCACATGAAAACTCGCAGACGGACTAACAAAATGCTGCTAACTTTGTGTGTAGCTTGAGCGGTTACTGAGATATTGTAAGCTGTTTACAAAATATTACAAAATAAATGCACTCTGTTTATTATGACTTATAAAACCCCTGTAAACATTTGTGCAGATGACTTTGCTATTTACATTTCTTTAAGTGCCTTTGGCTCCAACGATATGAACATATTTTGAAAAGTGAGGCCATGACTTGATTTTTGTCAAAATGCTCAGGATGCAATCTTTGGAAGGTAGAGCACAGACCTGAAACTCCACTGAAGTGATTGACTTAATCAAGTCAGGGTTCCTATCTATAAACCTGAATATAATTTTTTTAGGGAAATGTAATTACTCCACATATTGGTATACCTACACCTCCAGATATGAGTGGGCACTTCCTTGATTTTACCACTGCAAGCATAGTCCATCAAACAGGACCCTCCCCCACTAGAGGCACCAACATATTTGATCTTATTCTGACAAACACAACCTCTGTCTGCTCTTTATGCCTTGTCAAACCTTCACTAGTCAGACCAGTTCACTGTTTAGTTTATCATATGCTCCCAGTAAGGATCAACAACCAACTCAACTATCTTTAGCGTCTTCTTCAAGGGTAATCCTCTTGCTTTTGTTGAGAGTTTGGGATGGTTCCACACTACACCACTTCTCATTAATCCAACAGTAAGTAGTAATACTGCGGCATATACTCAAAGCCTGTACTCCCACCTCAAATCTTGCATGGAAGCTTATGTTCCTTCTTGCTACAAATGGAATGCCAAACAAACCTCTCTGGTAGAACTCAATTGAAACAAACTGTATAGTAAAAGGAAAGACGTTCACAATCCTAATGACAGGGACAAAAATACTGTATTAACATCAACATGTGAAGATTAACAAAGTACTCAGGAGCAAGATCAAATCCTGCAGAGCTAATTATGAGCAAAACAAATGCTGCATCAGCAAAGGATGACTACAAGGTATTTTTAATGATGTAAAGAATCTCAGAATTAATACCCAGCATTGCACTGAGCAGACCTCTAATAGCATCACCTACTCAAAGTTGCACTGAGCTGATCTTCTGGGTCTATATTGAAAACTCGAACGTTGACTTACCCGAACACCTAAACACCGACACATCTTCATCGAACCGCAAAAACATTGATCGTCCTGAAGCGCGAAATCCAAAATGTCGATTCGTCATGGTTGGCCCTTCTGCGGTATAGCTCTGTAAGGTAAGTGTGTGATAATTACGGACCTTATGGTTAGGGTGCGGGTTAAGGTAAGTGCATAGATGGTAATGTATGTTAGATTTAGTATAGGGTTAGAAGTAAGGTTTTATTAAGTGCATGTGTGTGGATTATTTAGTTTGTTTGGGTATAGCTTTTTAAGGTAAGTGTGCAATAGTTACCGACCTTAGGGTTAGGGTGTGGGTTAAGTTAACTGCATACTTGGTGGTATATGAAAGATTTAGTGTAGGGTTAGAAGTTTGGTTTAGTTTAGGGTTAGAAGTAGGGTTTTGTTTAGTGTCTTTATGTGGTTTATTTAGTTAGGTAGTATGTAGCGGGCGGTGGGATGGGACAACTATGATATTTCGAGCTTTTTGAATTTCGCGGTTTAGGGTGTTTGGTGTATTTGCGGTTCGCGGAATATGTGTCGGCGTTTAGGTGTTTGGGTAAGTCAACGTTCGAGTTTTCAATATAGACCCGATCTCCAATAGCACCTACTCAAAGCAATGCACTGAGCTGATCTCTAAATAGCATCACCTACTCAAAGCATTGCATTGAGCTGATCTCTAATAACATCACCTACTCAAAGCATTGCATTGAGCTGATCTCTAATAACATCACCTACTCAAACCCTGGTGATATAACTGACAGCCTTGCAGATAAATTCAGCTAGAACTTCTTTCCCCTGTCAGCTCCAGACTTCCCAAAGCAAAGTATCCACTCCATGCTTCCTCCTGTAATTACATCTGAAGATACTAACAGTGCTCTCAAATATCATAAACAACAAAAAATGTAACAATGTACAGTTTGGGAAGTAAGTAGGAACTGTTTTACATCTATTGTATAATGACATCCCCTTAAAATAGACACTGTCATTAGAGATGTAGGCATTTTGATGTCTCAGCTTTATTGTTGTGACTTCCTTCACAAGTTCTAGTATCACTTTGACAATTTTACTTCATTACGGAAAAAATGACACAGGCTCCATTTGAACCTGCTACTACCATGGATACATTTCTCGCACACAGAATGTTTTACTTAGTAGCAATTATCTCAGCAGAAGGATGTCAGAACTCGAGCTCTTTCTGTTGAACCTCTCTATTCGGTCTGTCACAAAGACAGGTGCTCTTAAAACCAGTTATTTTAGGTCTAAAGTTGCAAACTGAATCATATTTAAATCCACAGCTTTAGCTTCCTGTTTTCTTTTTGGTTTACTGTAACCATGGGGGTTAATTTCTCTACTGCACTGATATTCATAACCAGCTAAGATACTGTTGGACCAAACTCTGTACAAAAATGTTCAGTTTTTGTTCCTTTTGTCTCAGTTCATTTGAGACAGGTTTCCAAAGTATCCCTTACCAAGGTGATTGTCTAACTGCAGTTACTGTATCAGAATAACAAGCCATTACCTGTAATTGCCAAAGTTCACACTACAGGAGTTATAGATACCTTAGTAGTTGAATTCAGGAATGCAACCCATAATGGTATTTCTGCATTGGCTAAATTGTCTTCAGTAAATAAGTTAGCAAACTAGTGTAAACTGGATCTTATCTTTAGATCCAGATCTGCTTTGAGCGCTACCTGCTATGCTGCGGATTTTTTACTACTGTTGTCAGGGCTGTGTTTTCCCAAGACTCCATCTTGTAAGAAGACCTTGAGACTGTTTGAGTTGTTGAAGGCCCCTATTCTACCAAACATTACTTTGTTGCTTACTCGGTAAGTATGTAACTTTCATATTTGTTTTATTCCCAAGATACAGTGAACTTGGAGCATGGCTGTGGGGGTGCAGGAGATTTGTCATCCTGAAAAAAACAATTTTTAGAGATATTTCATAGCATGAGTAAGCTGCTGTTTACCAGTGAATGCCTGTGATTTTTTGTGATTGCACTTATGAGGGCTGATCACAGACAAATCACTCCTAGTTTCATCAGGACGTTGTGTGCGTTGTAGTCTTCTTCTGTCCCGTCATTGTGCTTTTCACTGTGATTTACCGAACAATGTAGCTTGACATGTTGTATGGCTGAAACTGAGAGCAGGGACATTTTTCTTACAATTTATTTCCATCATTTACTTTCTGCAGTAGAAATGACAGAAGCAAGTGTCTGCCGGTGTAAGCCACCTAGCTGGCTAATAAGCCACAGGTGTAATGATGGGATGATAATGCCACAGTTTGGATCTGCCACAGTATTACTATTATTGTTTGATATGATTCATGTCATGGTGGCGATCTGCCAAATAATAGTATTACTCCTGAACCTTTAAGTCACTTCACCTGGCTTTCTGTTTTACCACATCCATGTTATTACACAGTAGCACACACCTTGATATGTTTTATTGTTTAAATTTTAGCCAGCTGTATCGCATCTTTCTTTCAGTTGTCTTGGTAACATGTGAAGTAGTATTTGAAAGCCATCGGTCATTGTGGTATGAAGCTTATCTGTGCTTTACTCCTGACACTGTTGCAGCGTGCATCACATTTGTTACTGTATTGCAACAGTTGGTGCACTTTGACTTCCTTCTTGAACTATGTATGTTAGGAAAGTGGAGCATCTACTCTTCTTAATCTACCCTTTGATCTCAGTTATTGGAAATTATGCAATAATGGCTCATTACCATTCAAAGACATGCACAGTGATTGGACAGCCCAGCCATTGTGCCTGTTGTAAATTGAGCATATACCAAAAGAAAAAAGACCAGCCTCTGAAGTACCATTGAATGGCCAGACTTTTCTATTGGGGATATGCTTAGAGGTCAGAGCAAAATACAATAAATATCAGGTACATTCTGCAAAACTGAAGAAACAGATACAGATCTAATTTTCCCTGTCAGATACAAGTTTCTCTTGTATAATTAGAAAGATGTTAGAAAACAGTTTTTGAATCAGCATTGATTTTCTAAATTATATGAAATCTGAAATGCTAATTGTTGTCACTCTTTAGTGGCCAAATACTTCAGTAATTTGTAACCAAAAAAAAAACAGTGAGGAAACACTACTGGATGCCTCAGAGAAACACAAGCACCAACAAGTTATATTTCACAAATTTAATATATAACTGTTTAAAATGATGTAAGATTAAGTGCTTTCATCCACATACAATGTGGACTTCTTCAGAATAACATCAATTAGCCTTTTAATTACTCTTTTTGGCGCCAAAAGTTTAAAAAAACAGCTTAATTTAAAAAAATCTTCATTTAAAGAAACATCTTCATTTAAAGAATAAATGCATTTTTCTAAAGACAGTACCTTTCTATAAAAGATGCATTTAAAATGTACATTTAAAATCACATGTACCAAATAATGCTCAGTTTCCTTATTGAAATTCATAAAATATAATATATAATATATTATTTATGTTTTAAATTCTATAATATGTTATAATACCTATGGTTCGTGCATATTAATTCAATTTTATGGTTTAAATTATAATTCATCTCAGTTTCATTACCATCGTATAAATCAATAAATATACAAATATCAGATAAATTAAATGAAAAAATAAAAAATCAAATTCATTCTTAATATCAATTAATATTGTTCAGCATTCATTTTCACAAGCAAAAATGTCAAATACATTACAATCCATACAAGCATATTCTTGTGAATCCTACATATTAACCTGTAAAATAGGTTTTATTGTGATGTAGTCATTTAAGCCAGGTTCGTTTGAAGAGTCAGTTAATATCTGCCATTTAACCTCCTTTAAGCCTAACAATGCTTTATAGTTGCCTCCTCTTTGTCCTTGCCTAACTTGTTCCGGGATAGCAAATCTAAAACTGTGACTTTCCCATGTTTGTCTATATGCCTAAACAGGGCATTAGGTTTGTCTTTTCTTTTTATGGCATACAAATGGTCATAAATTCTCCTTTTGAGCATTCTCTCCATTTTACCTCTGTAGAAGCTTGGACAGGTCATACATTTGGCCATGTATATAATATATCTGATGTTACAATTTCCATACTGAAATGCAACTCTGGTCCTGTTTATGTTTTCCAGAATAATGCCTTCATTTTCTAGTATAACTTGACACTGTCTACAGCTACCACATTTTGTAGTGTGTCTATTCTGCTGGTTGATATTCCTGACCATGTTACCCCTCTCCAAAATCATCTTTATATTTTTCCCCATTTTATATACACACATTGGGGTATCTCCAACTATATTCTTATTTCATTGTCTGTCGTAAGTATATTCCAGTTCCTATGCAGGATCCACTTTATTTGATTAACTTGAGGTGTATATTCCAAAATACAAGCCTTATTGTACTTTTTGTCCAATTTGTCAATCACGACAGTGGTTGTTAATTGTTCTCTTCCTAGTACTGGAAAATATTTCTTACCCCATTCACCAGCTACATATTCCTTAACATTGTTCAACAAGTGCAGTGGGTACCCCCTGGTACTGAACAATGTTTTTATGAAATCTATTTCTTCAAGCATTTCTGAGTATGTGGACATCATTCTAGCTGCTTGTATACACTGTCCTTTAAATATGTTTCTCATCATTTTTTCAGGATGATTGCTAGTATACTCCAAATAATTATTGGAGAATTTATCCTTCCTGTGTATACGAGACTTGAATCCATTGGCTGTAACGTATCCAAATACGCTATACCCCTCTATACTATAAGAATGTGTAAACTTTAAGTATTCACCTGTGTTGTTCATGTATGCAATGAACCCGTCTATTATATGCACTGGGCCATCCCATATAATAAGAATATCATCCAAGAACCTTGAGTAATATCTTACAAATTTAAAATATTCACTTTTGAAGATGTTCTTGGTCTCGAAATCTAGCATGACCAGATTTGCAAAAATGGGGGCACATGCAGCCCCCATTGCTTCTCCTCTGATCTGCTTGTAGTATTCACCCTCAAAATATATGTAGTTATGTTGCAGTACAATAGCCATAAGTTCCATTATTAAATTAATTTGTTCCCATTTTAAGCCTGAGTACTGCCTAATACTGTTACAGAAACTTTCTAGTCCTTCTTGTTTGGGAATGCATGAAAATAACTCTGTCATGTCCACTGTAATATAAACATTTCCTTCCTTCCAAACTTCTGGAGTTAGATTGCTTAGTAAAGTCCAAGAATCCTTTATTAAATGAGGTATCCTGGAATATTTCTGCTTGAGTCATTTGTCGACAGCAGTACCTAATAGAAATGTTTTTGAATGGCTGCCAGAAACAATAGGACGGAATGAAGGATCAGTAATACTCTTATGAACTTTAGGTATACCAACTATAGTTGAATATCGGATGTTCTACCTTTAGGTATTTAAAGGTATCATGTGTGATACGTCCATCTAATGAAAAGTCTTCCAGGTACATGTCGATTCATCTATATCCTATACTGATTTCATTTTTTGATAATATACTGTAGTTTCCTGACTCCTGTAAAGTTTTGTACACCTTATTCACATCTTATTCATATATTCAAATGAGTCATATAAAACCACACCTCCACCTTTATCAGGTTTCATCACCCTGATGTTACATTTGCTTTTTAACTGTTGAATTAACTGTGTTTCTTCGTCCGTAAGGTTATTCAATACTTTCTTATGTCTTGTACTGTTTTGTAAACAATATATTTCCCTAGTGACGATTTTTTCATACACAGCTACACTTGGGTGTGTAGGAGAGATATATAAACAATTTTTTTCCTCAACCCATCCTTAATACTTGAACATGGTTTGTTGTGAAAAAAAAAATGGCTAAATTAATTTTTCTAAGAAATAGCTTAATTTCAGTAAGGCAATCGACTACATGGAATTTTGTCTTGGGTATGTATTTCATACCTTTCGAGAATAATTTGAAGTACTCTTCTACTACTACATTGCTGGTATAATTGTTACTTCAGTAATTTGCCAAGAAAAGTCATATGATAGACCAAAATATGAGTAAAATCAAGGTCAGTTGAGAGCTACTTAATTTTATCTTTGTTTCACTAATGGTAGCCACAATTATTTCAATTTATTTCATATTTCACGCAGATGCACATTAGTTCTGCAAAGCCAAATGGTTAACTGTACAAACTACCAGAGGGAAAATTACATTCATCTACAGATTGCTCCATCCCAGTAGTTACATTCACTTTGTTATGTACACCTCATCTGACTGTGATAAAATAATATCTCTTATCTTCTTCCCACAAGATTCAGGAACAAAATCAAAAAGTAATAAGGGACATAGACCCAATATCATAGACATTCAAGCAACTTTCTAAGTATATGAAGACAATATTTAAATATAATATTTTTGTATTGACTTGCATTTTTGTCTAAAAAAGTCAAATGTCTGATTTCATTTAGTGACTGGAATCCTCACTGATTTGCCAGAAAACTACAAATTTTGTGGCACAGACCAAAGATATAAAATAGTCAGGGATTTTCTGTAAAACAAGGGTTATTGTCCATTTTATTTCATATTAACAGTTGCCAGAGAATAAATATTCACAGGTATTGCATACGATGCACACTAGTCCAATAAAGGCAGACTGTAAATTGGGCAAACAAGAAGATAAGTTGCTTTCATTCACAGTTAACCCCTTCCCCCATTTAGTGACTGCAGTCCTCAATGACTTGGTAGAAAACCAAAACATTTATGAGGAATAGACCAAAAACATGAAACAAAGGCAGGGACTGTTTCACACATAAACAACAGCCAGAAAGTAAATATTACAACTTATTTCTTACAAATGCAGCCAGTCTATAAATGATAATCTCAGCTAGTTTGTTCTAGAATTCTGGACAAAGTCAAAAATAATGGGGAGACAAAGGCCCATAACCAGGGTCGATACCTGTCAACTTTTTTGGTCAAGAATTCTAGACAAAGGCAAAAATAATAGGATGAAAAAAGCCCCAACCCAATGGGCAATTTTTGTATATTTTAATTCATTTAAAAAGTTAAAAGAAAAACAGGTTTTGCATCAAGATGCATTTTCTGAACAATAACAAGTATGAATCTCTAATGTCTGACATTATTTTGGTATTTTAGCAGAAAAATAAAACAAAAAATATGAGGAACAGTGCAAACATATGAGGCAAAGTCAGGGACATGTCATGTATGCATTAAACTAAGCAAACAAGTAGCTGTTGTCTTCATCCACAGTCAGCCTTCAGAACCTCTTATTTAGTGACAGCAATTTTCAGTGCTATATCTGGTTGCCTGCCACGATTAAAATATTAATAAAATGTTTACCTCACATTACTGTGACTTTCTGCAGTTCTTAGGTATACGTTGTGGTGTTTGTGGAATTTCTGAACAGGAAGCTGTGCTGTATGCAGGGGATTACTAGGGGTGTTTATTTTTTAAGTAAATTCTTTTCAGTTAGAAATAAATAATAAAATACACCACTAGGCAATGAAGTTCAAAAATAATTGCTTTAATGCTTTTGTTCACTCTGAAAAAAAGGACTTTATCAGAATCTAACCTTCACAAATGATAAATACAGCCAATGTGGTGACGCAAGACAAACAGCTGTTTCAAAAAGAACCAAAAACATTTAATCTAAAAAATGTGTACAAAACACAAACTAAAATCATTAAATAAGGTATAGAGCTCAGAAGACTTAATTTCTTCTTCAAAACACAGTTAATAGAGACATTTTATTTAAGCCAAGACACTTATGGTATCACGTCATAAGTACCAAACCAATTCACAATACATCTGATAAGTCTCACAGTCCCTCATATTAGCTCATTTTCTTTCCAAGCTAAAGCATGGCCCATGCCTTAGTATGTTTAGCCAATGTGTTATTAAAGTCTTACTTTTTAATAGCGTACTAATGTTGGTAAATTCTTGTCCAGATCGATTTAACAGTTTATCCAATATAACAATGTAGATGGGACACACACTGAGCTGCATGAATAACACTCATAGTACCACAGTCAGAATTACCCTTAGTATTAAAGTGTCATTCATGCCCAACATAATATATTTTTTCTCAGCAGTAAATATATATTGTTTGCATGCACCACACTGGAACATGCCTGGAGATTTCTCACTAGCGTTAGAGTCGTCATCATTCTCAAAACTTTTTTTTTTTCAGATTAGCCACTCCAGTGGCATAGAGGGATAAAGGCCTAATTATGGCTCAGTTGACCTGGGTTTGGCTCCGACAATTGACGGGGAGGCAGGGAAGGGTGGGTTTGTGCCTGTCCTGGGTTGGAGGGCATTCGGTGCTGACACTCTCATATGGGAGGTGTGGTTCATAGAAGGAGTTGCCCTTGAATGTAAAGTGATGAGCACAGGAGGTGGGGCAGGAAGTGAGTAGGGTAAACAAAGTGATATGATGCCCCAAGGGGAATAAAAAGAATATTTTTAGTTTCAAACCACCCTTATATTTAAATCTTGTTTTATATCAAGTTTTGTTTTCATATTCTTGGAGAGTTTGAAAATGTCCCAATGTCTATAAATAGTATATTTAATGTTAACGCTATCAACTGAGTATTTAATAGGCATGGTCAAAGAAACATTTTTTACAACATTTTGGTTCCTTGTGTTTAGCAAAGCCAACAAAATGCGCTTAAAAGAGCTTTTTCTTTTAACCATTATCTCAGCAAAAACTTAGTCAATCAAATTGATGGAATATTGTCTGTCTAAAAGCATTTCTTTCACAGTTTTTACCTTATTATTAAAATATTCATCATTAAGCACCAATCTAGACAGTCTCACTAGTTATCTCGTAATTATATTTTTACATTCTTTTTAATTATAAATAAATGAAAAGTTCTGAGATGAAGATAGTCACCGTACTATGCATGTGCAAATTGTAGCCACTGTGAATATAACGAGGAAATACCTGTAGTATCTGTCATTTAATGTTTTTTTCTGTAAACGTTTAGTTAAGAATTGTTATGTTCAGCACATAAGATAAATACATTAGCAGTGCCAAACATAAAACTTTTTACAATTATTTTGTTGGCTAGCCATGGGCCCCAATGGAACTGTGGGCCTTGTGGAACTGCCTGAATCTCCCATATTATGATCCATCTCTGGCTTAAGAGAGTCTGAGTCACTCTATAAACCATTGATATCACAGCCCCATTGCATCATACAGAACAGCAGTGTCACACCCCTACCCTCATATTCATTCTCTGAGGGTGTGTGTCAGAGGCACCCTACAGAATGTCACATCTCACATTCACCCATATCATTCGTGCCCGAGGATGAGGACTCAGGACACTCACAGAGTAACATTATCACCCCACTACCATTCTCCCATACCATTCATTCCCTTCGGATGTGTCTTAGGGCACTCTACAGAGCAGCAGTATCACACTTTGGGAACTTTTCTGTTAATTTTATTTTCTGTGCACTTCTTCAGCTCATCTCCACAATGGCACAGACATGCATTGACCAGATTAGTGGGGCTGTGCAGAGCTATGCATAATGTCCTAAGCTCCCTCTGACAAAGATGCTGCAAGCTATTCGGAGACAGCCCCCTCCTGGCTGTTACCACAGTGGGGGAAAGTGCCATCCTTCCTATAGGAAGAGGAGGAAGGCAGGGCAGCAGTGTCTCACTCCACTGGCTCCACCCCCCAGTTTATGTCAGTCAGTCTGCTAACCAAACTCGTTTAAGTAGCAGCAGCCCGATAGTGCTTCAAACCAAAAACATATCTTATGTAATTTGTTTTTTAATAACAGTACTACATGTGTCAGTGTAGGGCAGAGCTTTCTGCTATGTTCTGTCCCTTTGCATAAAGAAAGGCTTCGGCCTTTAATAGTGTAAATCCTAACCTTTCATCATCACTAAATGTATCACAGTGTGAGAAAGCCTGCACTGTCCCTCTTCTACAGTGTATCTTTCTCTTCTCTCTCCATTGCTGTCTGCCCCTCATCTTTCACCACCATTAGGTGCATCAGAGTATGGAGAAGCCTGAATTGTCTTTGTCCCACACTCACCTGTTCACTGTATATAAACAGAAAGCTTCTGCCCCCAGTGCCATCCGCCTCTTAACTTTCACCAGGACTAAATGCATTAAAATGTGCTGAAGCCTGAACCCTGCTTATCCCACACTGAGCCTGTTTGTGTGTTTAAACAGAGGGCTTCACTCTCTAGCGCTGTCTGTTCCTCACGTTTTTACCATTATTTACTGTGTCACACTGTGTGGGCATCTGCACTGCCCCTATCCTACACTTTACCTGCCTCTGGGAGTAAATGCATAACTTCTTTCTCCATTGCTGTAAATCCCACGTTTTATTATTGTTCATTATATCACAGTGTAGGGATGTCTGCACTGTTTTCCCCATATTGCACCTGTTCATGCAGGTTAACAGAGGGTTTCACTCCCCATTGCTGTCTGTCGGTCACCTTTCACCAGTACTAAATATATCACAGCATGGAGATATTCACTATCCTAAGCCTGTACTCCATATGCGCCTGTGGGCAGATATAATGTTACGGACTTGATTTGCCCTTTGCGTTGTTTGTTTGTATTAATGAGGGAGTTTCTGTTGTATCAGGCATGCATTTCTTAACTTTTGACATGATTTTCTTTCTTTGGTTATACAACCTATTTACGCTAAGATTCTACTAGCTTGGCTTGTTTTTTTAGCTTGTTCTGAGCTTATTTCAGTAGGAACAGCTGCTTCAGTACTTCTATTTGACATGATTGCACAGAGTGTCTGCGAACAATTCTGCACAGGCAGCTGTGTTCTCAGGATTTGGTGACACTTGAGATTTTGCCAGGTTATCACTTAATAATGTGAACTTTGCCTTAGAATAGTTCTGAATGGTTATGGGGTTAGCCGGCATCATGGGATTTATTTTTTTTATTTCGAAGGAGACAACTTTATGATCTGATCTCAATAGAGAGAATGTTACATGGAGGGGGGGGGGGTTGCAACATTCTCCCATGTTTGTGAGGACCAGGTCCAGTATATTTGCTCCCCCTAGTGGGTATGTGGACTCTCTTATCCAGGGTGATTGTGTTTATAAACTTGAGGAATCTTTGGGCCTGTATGTCAGGGGTCACGTATGAATCCTGGTTTACAGTGGGGTAGTTAAAATTACTCATGAATATGGTATTGGGTTGAATGGTGATTGTCTCCAGTATGTCTAAATATGAATTACGGGTTTCTTGGCCATAGAGGGGGACCTGTAACTTGTAAGGATATGGTATGGGACTTTGCTTATAGTAATTTGGGCATAGAGAAGCTCAAGTGGATCATTATGTTTGACCAGCCTTGAGATGAGCTGTTTTATGATGAATATTGAGACACCTCCACCTTTAGTCCTAGCTTGTGCTGTAACTGGCCTAAATGTGTGGAGGGTATTGTAGCTCTGCACTGCTGGGGTGTTCTCTGTGGCATTAAACCATGTCTCAGTAACTACACAGATGTCTGCAGTCTCCAGGGTGAGGAGAGCTTGCAGGGAGTGGAGTTTCCTGTTAAAACTCCTGGCATTTAGCAGTAATACCTTTAGATTCCCTTTGATTGTCAATCTGTCCTCATCTTTCACTAGCACTAAATCCATTACCCTGCAAAGAGGTCTAAGCTGTAAATTCCTCACACAGTTCCTTCCTGTGGAATAATGTTCTATTTCCTGCCTCACACTGTTCCTTCCTGTAAGATAATGTTTCATTTCCTGCCGTACACTGTTCCTTCTTGTAAGATCATGTTTCATTTCCTGCCTCACACTGTTCCTTCCTGTGGGATAACGTTTAATTTCCTGCTTCACACAGTTCCTTCCTGTGGGATAATGTTTCATTTCCTGCATCACACTGTTTTTTCCTGAGGGATAATGTTTCATTTCCTGCATCACACTGTTTTTTCCTGAGGGATAATGTTTCATTTCCTGCCTCACACTGTTCCTTCCTGTGGGATAACATTTTATTTCCTGCCTGACATTGTTCCTTCCTGTGGGATAATGTTTCATTTCCTTCCCATGGGATAATGTTTTATTTCATAGAGCATCAGATTATCATCTTTTAGTAGCACTAAATATATCAGAGAATGGGGAAGCCTGCGCTATGTCTGTCCCTGTGGATAAACAAAAGGTTTCATTTCCTAGTTTTGTTAGCCCCTCACCTTTCACCACCATTAAATACATCACAGTCTGCAGGTCTGCTGGAGTACAAATTTTAGCTCACACTGTGGTATGAGTTACCCAGCTTTGAGAAGGAAACTTCAGAGCAGCAGACATCAATAGAGAACATGGGATGTTCTTCGTGTTTCACTGTTGCAGTCATTACATTTGGGTAATCTGCTGGCAGGTTGCCCTCAGTCGGCCTGATTAACAAAGTCTTGGGTCCTGCATCAGTTGCTCTCTCCTTCCATGATGTCAGGTCATCAGGGGTATAAACCATACAACTGACGCCATTACACCAGTCTTTCTTGCTGTGTGGTGCCCGAAGCAGAAGCAATTCGCAAGTGCCTGTCGGCTGACTCCTGAAATTTTTGTTTTTGAGTTTCAGCTCCAAAGTCTTCAACTTAAAGCTAAGTACCCCATTGGGGAAACCTTTCTTGCTCCTTCTGATGTCAGTAAAAGTTAATAATTGGATTACTTGTGGAAAGCAAATACCTCATAAAGATTTTCATTCGTACTGTATTCCTTGCCTAGGCCCTGACCATCATCATGTACCTTACTGTTGGTTTTGTGCTTTATTTAATCAGCACACTATTCGTCGTCATTATATTTTTGCCTCTCATTATTTCGGTTCTCGGTTTAATTATCCAGAAATGTCATTGATTAGCCATCCGACTACTGGGATTCCAAAAAAACACGAAGATAAAGACAGAGACAGGCCATCGAGGTCCAAAACTGCCGACGACGCTTCTCCTAAGCCAGTCACCAGTTTGCCGGTACTCATTGAGGCGCTTTTGCAGCCCCTCATACCCACTACGTCTGATTCGCAGGCCTCTACTGAGATGCATTCGAAATCCGGTATGCCACGAGATACTTCAACTATGGAACCCGCAGATGTCTCTACCTTGAATGGGTCCAGAGCTGCTGTGCAGGCACCGGCATCTGAGGGTGTATTCAGGCCTACAGACTTGCATATTAAAACGACACCTCCTTCATTACTAAGGCCTAAATCTCGATCCATGTCTAAAAAAATCGACGTGCAGGCCACATGCTCAGGCCCCTATGCCTAAAAAACAAATGATAAAAATGGCTGAAGATCTAATAACTCTAATCATTGGTAGTCAACCCTCTCCCCTCTAAGAGGCCTAGGGCTGAGCTTGCTTATGAATCTTCTGATCAGGATTCTGTTTCTTCTGACTCCTCTGGTAACCTGGATTTGTCCATACCTACTTATGAGGATTCTGATGCAGAGGATTCCATTCCCTCTGCTTCCCCTCCTGATGACTTTTCTTTTGGGGAAACTTTACATACCTTAAAGGTGCCAGGAATTTTTTGATTCAAAATAGAGGCTTAGGGGCCAAACTGGATTCCGAGAAAACATCAACAATGTCTAGTACAGGAGGTATAGCCAAAGGCCTATTCTGAGGTAGAAGAAGGAAATCCCTGATTCTCTGCCACCTGCTCCTAGTAAACCTGAAAGATACTACAGGGTTCCAGAGTCCCACAAGTTTCTTTTCAAAAATCCTGCTGCAGATCCAGAGACTATTTCTCAGGGGCCCAAGGGCATTAAGGCTTCTACTGCTAAAAATCCTACCCCTTCTGATAGAGACTCCAGGGCGCTGGATAGATGGGGTAAAAAGGTTTATACTTATGCAACCTTGGCAATCAGGGCTTTAAACTGCCAATTTCATATGTTAAACTATCAGCAACATGTTATTGGACTGCTTAAACAGAAAATGATGTTGATTCCTGACTCTGTGGAAAATAAAGATTTACAGGACTTAATGCATTCTGCTGAACAAGTTGGAAAACATACTTTGCAATGTGGTTTTGATTCTTTAGAGGCCTCTTTCAGGGCTGCTGTTACTGGGTCTGTGCTTAGAAGGCATGCTTGGCTTAAGGAACAATCTTTGCCTGATCATGTTAAAGCTAAATTGTTGGATGCTCCTTTAAATCAGAACCGCCTGTTTGGCAGCAAGGCTGAAGAAGTTCTTAAAAAGATGGAAGATAAAGCTAAATCTATGCAAACTGTTAAATATTTTTTACAAGCGCAACCTCCTAGATATAGTAGGCACTGGCCTACTAAGAATTGGTCCTTTCCGGTCCCTTCTAGGTCTTCTCAGGCCAAACCCAGGCACAGCAAAAACCCCAGGTTTCAGTCCCAGGGGACTCTCAGAACCAAGCAGTGGGGGGACTCCTCTTCCAAATCTGGAAATAAAACACCCCCTATGGTAAACAGTCTCAATGACTTCCTTTTAAAAGTACCAATCACTTATCTTTTGACCGCCCCTTTGAGGGGAAAGATTGCTCTTCATGCAAAGAACTGGGAACTCATAACCCAGGACAAATGGGTTTTAAATATAGTGTCCCAGGGATACAGATATAATTTCCACATGTTGCCAACACCAAATGGGTGGCCAGACCTGCCCCCAAATCAGTGGGCAGAGGCTCAAAAACAAGTATTTTCCCCTCTTAAGCATGGGGACTATTCAACTGGTACCAGAAGAGGAAAAGGGGACAAGGTTTCTATTCCAGACTTTTCCTGGTACCTAGAAAAGACAAATCATGGCGTCCAATCCTGGACCTGTCTACTCTAAACATCTTTCTGGAGATTCCAAAATTCAAGATGCTGACTCTTCATCAGTTACTTCCTATGCTAGGCAAGGATGCCTGGTTGGCAACACTAGATTTAAAAGAAGCATACCTGCATATCCCAATCAGGGAATCTTGCAGGAGATACCTACGCTTCAAAGCAGGCTGCACACATTATCAGTTCTCTGCACTGCCCTTTGGCTTGTCTACTGCGCTCAGGGTATTCACAAAGTGCCTGGCTCCAGTTATTGCTTTTTGCAGGCAAAGAAGTATTCAAATATACCCATACCTGGACGATTGTGTAATTCAGGCAGAAAGCCAGGCCATACTTTTAAATCATCTGGCGTCTGTAAAAAGGGTTCTTACTTGTCTGGGGTACACTATAAATGAAAAGAAATCACAACTGGTACCCTGTCAACAAATTACATTCCTGGGAGCAAGCTTGAATACAACTTCCCAGATGGCTTACCTTACGCCAGAAAAGCAAATTAATTTGGTAAACTATTTCAAACAAGTGGCCACAAAAACCCTGCTATCTACAAAACAACTACTGTAAGCCTTGGGGTTCATGGCCTCCTGCATTCTTCTAATTTCATATGCAAGACTGCATATGAGGAAACTACAGTGGTATCTAAAAAGCCTATGGAGTCGACATTCTCACAGCCTGGAAACAATGATTCCTATCATACCATGCCTACGCCTACAGTTCCTCTGGTGGGCAGAGGCCTACCACCAAAACAAGGGACTACCATTTACACTACCCCCTGCTGCCCAAACTCTAACAACAGATGCATCAGACTATGCATGGGGGGCTCACCTGGCAGGGAAGTATATTCAGGGCAAATGGAACCCAAGTGAAATGCACCTACATATCAATCAAAAAGAAATGTTAGCTATACAGAATGCTGACAGCCTTCAAGGACTACATTCTTCCAGGACAACTAATGGTAAAGACGGACAACAACATGGTTATGTGGTACATAAACAAGCAGGGGGGTACACATTCCTACCCCCTCTGCAGACTAGCCATGGCATTGTGGAACACAGCCCTGAGCTACCAAGTGCACCTACAAGCTCAATTCCTGCCAGGCAAATTAAATACACTGGCAGATTGACTAAGTAGAAATCTCATGGACCCACATGAGTGGAAACTGGAACCAAGGATTTTCAACATGCTGACCAGTGAATGGGGGAGCCCAGACATAGATCTATTTGCCTCCCCACAGAACTACCAGTTGGACAAGTTTTGCACAAGGACTCCCCACAAACAAGCCTGGAAAGTGGATGCTCTGTCCTTCAGCTGGAAAAACCTATCGGTCTACGCCTTCCCCCCACTGCCTCTGCTCTCCAAAGTCCTACTAAAAGTCAAACATGACAAACCAAGGATGATCTTGATTGCTCCAGACTGGCTGCGCCAACACTGATACCCCCTCCTGCGTAGTGTGTCACAGTTACCTCCATGGCACCTGCCTCAAACCCCTTCCCTGCTGTCCCAGCAGGAGAACCAATTTCTGCACCCTCAGCTTCCAACTTTGAACCTTGCAGCCTGGCTAATCACTTAAATTCACCCTTTTCATCCCTCAGCAAACCTGTGATGGATGTCATCTTAGAGGCAAGGAGACCTAGTACTAGAAAATTTTATGCTGACAAATGGAAAAGATTCTGTGCCTGGAACCAGTCTCAAGGGATGAGCACAGCAGCGCCCAATTTACCTCAGATTTTGCAATACTTAACTGAGATGCTTCACAGTAGGCACTAAACAGCCTATAATTGCAAAGTACTTTGCTAAGGTAAGGGAAAACAGCTCCTGTACTTTACAAAAAAAAAAAGCACCAAACCAGGCATGTTCAAGGGTCAGCTTACGGTGATTTCTCCTGTCCACCTGGTGAATCTGGGCATACTGGGGCAATGCAGCAAATGCCTCATGTACACAGACAACCCTCTCCTCCTGCCTCCCAACACTACAACCTGTGAGAGATGCACTTACATAGCCAAAATGGAAGCAAAGCTCTCTCCACCCAAGATTGTGCTAGACAGTCAAGAGGAGAAGGTTAACACCCACACTACACCTCAAGTAACACATAGCCCTTCTAAACCCACACCACCAACACCCACATATAGCAACACTAAATCCACATATGCAGAGGCCCTTAACTGTAACCTGCCCAAGCAACAAGGACCTCTGAAGCGCAAACAAACACCAATCACAACCAAAGTGTCACATAGTTCACACCACCAGTGTGCCACCCAGCAACAGCCCCTAAGGCAAGACAATGTACCTAACACTTTAGTCACAGGTGACCCTATAGTCCGGCACACTGATGTCCCTCTCACCAGGTTGAACAAGGAGAAAACTACAGTCAGCTGCCTGTTGGGTGCCAGGATCCACCACATAACGCATGCACTCAAGTCACTCCACAACAAGTACAAATATGACTCTGTCATTGTCCATGTTGGAGTGAATGACTTGAGACGTACCTCCCTGGACTACATGAAAAGAGACATGGAAGAGCTCTCAGATCATGTGGCCCAGGCAGGTATGACCTTAGCCTCGAGTAGCATCCTGCCTTCGCCCAGAATGACACCACAATATAAGGACAAAATGATTGACTTCAACAATTGGCTAAGCTTTTGGTGTCATTCAAAGGGGATCCAGTATCTGTCTGTCTGGGATGACATGATTGACAGACCACGATGCTTTGCCAGAGATGTTCTGCACCTGTCACCGCTGGGATTCAGGTTACTGACTAAGGCTCTTGCCCTCCGCTATAGTGCCTTTTTTAGGCAAAGTTCAAAGGACAAAACCACCACCGTAACAGGTACAAGCATGCAAAATCTGAAGGTAATGCTACTCAATGCTAGAAGTCTAAACCTCAAAATGCACTCTCTCGAGGCACTCCTAAAAATGGAGAACATTGATATCTGTGCAGTAACTGAGACCTGGTTCAAGGCTCCAGAGAGCACCCCTGCAATACCAGGCTACAACTCTTACCACACTTTTCGGCCACCAAACCAGGACCGAAACACTAAAGGTGGAGGAGTGTCAGTATTCACCAAGGATATTCACACCACCAGGCTAGTAGCCCAACACAATGCATCTGAAATTCTCCAGGTGCAACTAACACTAGGTAAGACTACAATCCAAATTGTAGCTTGCTACAGATCCCCCACCATACCCCAAGATTCTCACTACACCTTTCTAAACATACTGGAAAATATTAAGATAGAACCAAACACCCTAATACTGGGTGATTTTAACTACCCTGCCATTAACTGGGAAAACTACTCATGTACCAACACCTTTGCCCAACGGTTCTTGAAATTCATAAATTCCAATGCCCTGGATCAACTAATCCATAGTCCCACCAGGGGCTCCAATATCCTAGACCTGGTCATTACCAACATGGGAAATCGATGCTCCACACCTATGGTCACCCCCTTGTTAGTCAGGTCTGACCATAAGCTAATCACCCTTAACATCCACATCCCCCACCCCCCCCCCCCAGTAAGGAAACATCCATAAAAAACTTCTCCAAAGCCAACCTCATGCTACTCAAGTCAGAAGTGACAAACTTCGTGACACCCATGCAGACGGGAACTGAAAGTTCAACTGCTGACTCCTAGACTAAGGCAGTGTCCGAGCACATCCACTCATGCATGAATCGTGCTATCCCAAAAAGAGCCAAGATGCTCTCATTCAAAAAAGGAAGCCAAGCTGGTGGTCCCCTGCCATAAACAAACTTTACAACAAAAGGAAGAAACTGTTGCAGAAAAGAGGAAAATCCCAGGATGCAAAAAAACTGCCTTACCAGCCTCAGTAAGAAACTGAGATCCCTCATAAAATCCTCCAAAGCTAGCTATGAAAATAAAATTGCCAAAGATTCCAAAGACAACCACAAGGCATTCTATAACTGTCAAGAATCTAAATGGCAATGCTCAGATCTGCCCTGAGCTAAAACAGAATGGCATTAAATATACTGATCCCAAGGATATTGCCAATATCCTGGCAGATCGATTCAGTGCCAACTTCACCCCCCTCTCACCCCCTAAATGGCCCATCTCAATACCGGAAGATTGCCAAATTCCGGTAATAATGGCCACACAGGTAAAAAATGCACTCTCCAAAGCTAAGAATACAGCATCCATGGGACCAGATGACATCCCGGGCTGTGTACTACATGAACTACAATATGAACTGGCACCTCGCCTAAGTGTCATGTTTAATCATAGCCTCACCTCAGGTTTCATGCCCACTGAGTGGTGCAGAGCTACAGTTATCCCACTGCACAAGGGGGGATCCACCTTGGATCCCAGAAACTACCATCCCATCAGTCTGACAAGCCTTATCTGCAAGGCCATGGAGCGTATTTATCATGGAACTTATAAGCAAAGACATTGGCAACCTTCAAACACTGGACACCACCCAGTTTGGGTTCGTGAAGGGCCGATCTTGTCTCCTGAACCTGATTGACTTCTTCGAATCAGTCTCCAGAGCCATGGACAAGGGTAAGGTGGTCACCACAGCCTATATAGACCTTGCCAAGGCCTTTGACACCATCTCCCACTCTGGAATCAAAGATAAACTTACTAAGCTGGGCATTAATCCCTATGTCACCCAATGGGTTGCTAACTGGCTTACTGATAGAACCCACAGTGTAAAAGTAGCCGACTCCAAATCCATCTCCAGACAAGTGACAAGTGGACTACCTCAGGGCTTCAGTCCTGGGACCGCTCTTGTTTGGCATCTATTTCTGTGAAGTACAGGCTAACACTAAGGGACTCTGGCTAACAAAGTTCGCAGATGACTGCAAACTGGGAGCCATTATTGAATCCCCAAATGATGTGGATACTCTACAAAAGAGCCTTACAGAAAGAGATGCTTGGTGCCAGAGCCATGGGCTCAAGCTCAATGCCAAGAAATGTATAGTTCTCCCCTTTGGGGAAAAAACATGTATCTGTGAATTACCATATAGGTGACAGTGCACTAAACAGTGGTCTCACCTTCGATAACCACATCGCCACAACAGTCAGGAAATCCTTCTATGTGGCACATTTCATCACTAAGGGCTTTTCATCCAGAAAAAAGGAGGTCATTGTCCCACTGTACTCATCCCTCATTAGACCCATTATAGAATACAATGCCCCATTTGGTATGTACCTCTCAAGACATCTGCAACAACTGGAAAGGCCGCAGAAATACCTCACTAAAAGAATCACAGGCCTAAAGCAGATGCCATACGCTGGCCACCTTAAAAAACTCCAGCTATACTCTGTCACATATTGTCTAATCAGAGGTAATCTCTGCTTAACATACAAGGCCATGTAAAACCCAGAGCTGTTGGACATGCTACACTTAAAGAAATCCCAATCCCTCAGAGCCACACGCTCCAGGGATCTAAACCTTGTCATCACAATAAACAAAACATGCTGGAGGGATAGGTTTCTGACCCAGAGACACCCCAGACTCTGGAATAGATTGCCCATACATGTCAAGCAGAGTGCCTCTTTGGCCCTCTTCAAAAGGAACCTTGACGATTGGATGGGAGAATGGAAATTCACCCCGGGGATCACGTCAGTTGCCCTGCTAGACAGGGGTCCAGGGAAGTAAATAGTGTGGGAAGAAATAGCCAGGGAATTGTTATGGCTGGGCTTGTATAGGCCCTAGGGCTGATAGCCTAGTACCAACCTATGAAGCTATGAACCCATGAACAAGGGCCTGTCTTTTTCCTCCATCAAAATCCACGCCTCAGCCATTTCAGCTCATTATAGCACAGAACCTCCCCTCTTCTCTCATCCTCTGCCCAAGCAGTACCTCAAAGGGGCAAAAAATGTGAGACCACCCAGGAGAGTTCCAACCCCTGTCTGGGACCTTAACTTTGTATTGGAGAAACTTACCCTACCTCCTTTCGAGCCAACTGTTACTGCAGACTTAAAATTTCTTTCTTGGAAAACAGCCTTCTTTTTAGCAGTCACTTCAGCTAGAAGGATATCTGAATTACAGGCCCTTATGGCAGTGGAGCCTCTCATCATCTTTCATGCGAACAGGGTGTCACTCAGGACCAATCCATCCTTCGTGCCCAAGGTGGTATCCAGTGTGGCTCTTAATCAGTCCATTCATTTGCCAACATTCTTTCCCAATCCACAGAACAAAAGGGAAGGAATTCTGCATTCCTTGGATGTGCACAGACAACTTAGAGTCTACTTGGACAGGACTAAACCTCAAAGATGATCTGAACAACTGCTGTTAGCATTTGCTGCAGGGGCAGAGGGAAGGGCTATTTCAAAACAAACCATTTCTAAATGGATGAGCCATTGCATTCATTTCTGCTATAAGCACCATGGAAAAACCTATCCCCCATGGGATCAGATCTCACTCCAACAGGGCTACATCTACTTCTGCAGCCTTTCTCAGAGGTGTTCCCACCAGGGACATCCTAGAAGCTGCTATCTGGAGTTCTGTACATACTTTCACCAAATATTATCATTTGCCAATTTTCTCTAAATCCACAGCTGGCTTTGCCACTGTTGTCTTGCAGGGCCTTATAGCTGGCCCTAATGCTATATAAACTCTTCCTCCCAACCATAGCTTTGGGAATCTACCCAAATGTAATGACTGCAGCAGTGAAACATGAAGAACATAGTACAGTTGTGTACACTTACCATAAATGTAGATGTTCGAGTGTATTCACTGTTGCAGTCCTGGTTACCCACCCTCCAGCCCCCTAATCTCTTCTGGCTATACCTCTACTTTATTTTACTATGCTTAAAAGCCTTTTTGGTGTATTTGCTTTTTGTTGGAGGTATACCTTTGTGCTTTTATGTTTATTTGCTCCCCATTAGGGGGGCACCCCACATCTGGGGCAAGAAAAACTGATATAATGGCGTCGGCTGCATGTTTTATACCCCTGATGGCCTGACGTCATGGAAGAAGAGACAGCAACCTACACAGGACCCAAGACTTTGTTAATCAGGCCGACTGAGAGTAACCTGCCAGCAGATTACCCAAATGTAATGACTGCAACAGTGAATACACTCGAACATCTACACAACTGTACTTTCTAGTGGCATATGGCCTATTTTCCCATGTTCTAATGGGAAACCTGGGTTTCTTCCTATCTGAGACTGTCCAGATTTTTTTTTTTTTTTTGCTTCGGCATGCAATAGATGACAGATCACTACAGTGAAATAGTATATTATGTTCTGAAGTTGATGTTACGAGGCAGGCATTCAGTGTCATACATCACTGCACACCTGGCACAATACATAGGTAAAGCTCACTGCACACCTGGCACAATACATGGGTAAAGCTCACTGCACACCTGGTACAATACTTAGGTAAAGCTCACTGCACACCTGGCACAATACATAGGTAAAGCTCACTGCACACCTGGCACAATACATGGGTAAAGCTCACTGCACACCTGGTACAATACATGGGTAAAGCTCACTGCACACCTGGCACAATACATAGGTAAAGCTCACTGCACACCTGGCACAATACATAGGTAAAGCTCACTGTACACCTGGCACAATACATAGGTAAAGCTCACTGTACACCTGGCACAATACATAGGTAAAGCTCACTGTACACCTGGCACAATACATAGGTAAAGCTCACTGCACACCTGGCACAATACATAGGTAAAGCTCACTGCACACCTGGCACAATACATGGGTAAAGCTCACTGCACACCTGGCACAATACATAGGTAAAGCTCACTGTACACCTGGCACAATACATAGGTAAAGCTCACTGCACACCTGGCACAATACATAGGTAAAGCTTATTCAGCTTCTAACTGCTGCCACAGATGTATCACATATTTATGGAGGCTAAAGCTGGCCCAAACCCTTAGAATAGGTGGCGCTGGGATACGGGCTTAGATGAGAAAGGAGGAGTAAATGGAAGGTGGAGATTAGGAGCTGTCAAAGATAGGGGGATTAGGAAGGCCTGATTCACAGTGTACCTATTCTTACAGTAGATGGAGAGCTTCATTAGTCAGTGAATCTGTCCAAGCTTTTTTGTTCAATGTTGTCCATCTGAACTTCTGTACATAGTATCATCTGTCCGACCTTCAATAACCAATGTCATCTTTACAAGCTTCTGAAACTAGCACCATCCATCCCTCTCCTTTCATTAGCACCAGGCTTATCACTGGTGAGGCTCCATCGAGCAGAGAGAGGGAGCCCCACTTCAGCAGTAGTGACCTGGGTTCAATAAGTGGGCATGCATTCTATAGGAGGCAGTCTGTAGGGATGGGAGTGAACATTTAATGTGTGCTCCCCATCCCAGAAGTAGGGAGGCAGTCAGAGCTATGCCACAGGAGTACCACCTAGTAGATGGACAGATCTGTGCAGCTCCATGCACAGAGCTCAAGAAAGTACTATGGCTAGTAACGTGTGCTGAGATACTCTAATGTGGCCAGAAGTTCCCGGGGTAGTGAGGAGTACAAATCTGAGCTATCCAAGGACAACTGCCCATTGTCAGTGGACTCCCTCTCCTCCTACTACCTATTAAGATAGGATAACTGAAACGTATTCCCCAGTTGGGGAAAGAGGCCTTGTAATAGGTTCATAGGTATACACTAGGTTAATGACCAATAGGGCCTTATAAGCCTAGCTGTGTAACCCAAATGTGATGCACAAATTTGGTTTATACAGGAGGGTGATTTACTTGCAGCCTCTGTTCATCAGAGACATAGGTGCCAGACCAGGGATGAATTTCAAATTACCCATCCATTGGTCCAAGATGCACTTAAATAGAGTTAGGGAGGAACTCTACCTCACATGGATGGGGAGCCTGTTCCAGGGAATAGGAATTCTCTGAGAAACATATCTGCCTCTCCAACATGTGCTGTTTATGTCACAAGCAAAATTTAGGTCCTTTAATTTAGTAGTTCTGATGCTGTTTGTTTTGTGGATGTGCAGAAGGTTCATCAAAACAGGGTCTAGGGATGCCTTGTATGCCAGACAAAGATCACCTCTTAGAAGTCTCCGATACTGAGTAAAGAGACAGGGCTTTGAGGTAATCAGTGTAGGTCATTTTGTTTACTGCCCGTAAACACAGAAGGATCAATTAAGTGTTGGAAGAGCTAGATGGTTAGGCAAGGCAAAAAAAAAAAAAAAAAACACTCTTGAAATATCTGTCCCAGTTTTGTTTCATACGACACCTACAACAAGGAATAAATAACCACTAGTCTCCATAACTGCTGCAAGTGAGCTCCCTAGAACCAGACAGAAGTTGCAGATAAAAGGTGTCGCAAGATTGTTGAATACTGGGAGATGCTGATTTATGTGACATCGTCACTGGGTGTAGCACATGTGTAGTTTCACACATCATAGTGAAACCTTATTCAGCTCTCTGCCTTTGAGATGACTACACACATATAACACCACAAAGGAATGCGCTGTAAGGGAGATGTGGGTGGAGACAAGAGAACATACAAATAAAATAAAAGGAATCTCAGAGCTGAGAGTCATTTGAACACTGCTTGTGAAGAGGTTACATCTAGATCAGGTAAGCACTTGCATAAGTGATACAAAATAGCAAATTCTGTAACTGTATATAGTAGAAATTTCATTTATGTGACTATAACAGAGTAATGAAATTATTAGTGTTCACTATGTCTTGATTATGGGAACACATGCAGAATATGTGCTGCTATCAAGTTATCTTGGGGTAGGGGCATTTGACTTCTAGACAGGGAAGATTATTTATTTATTTATGTTTGTATGTATGTAACAGACTTACTTGCACTTATAATACAGCCTACAGACTGTATGTCCTAAATAAAGTAAAATCTGGAAACCTGCTTTTCTTGACAAAATCTTCTAGACTAAGCAGCTCTGGGCTGCCTACAAAATTAAGCAGTTCTGCTAGGCTGATTTTAATGTTATCAGAAGTAGAAACTTTTTATTTGTACTATGAAATGATAATGCAGTAGCTCATTCTGTTGAAATACGCTCCTAAAGTGCAAAACCGAGTACGGAACACTTTTTGTTAGATACCTAGATACTGTGTAGGGAAATGTACTTAATGTATTTTGTTTGCATGGTCGTAACCCACTAAGCAGAACCTCTTTTACAGAGGTGAGCTGGACAACAAGTGTCTGCACAAAAGGATGCAGAAGAACATATACAATACTGTATAAGTACTTAGAGAAAAAGCAGTAAACTATGCAAGTAGAGTAGCATTTCAATACAGAGTAGGCTGTACAATAAGAAAAGTTAAATATCATTGGAGCATCAAAATGACAGGAGTTTAATTCTGTGAGGTGCTTTTTTCGCAGTACGTATGAGCTACAGAAAGTCAGAATACAGGCTTAACCAGTCACTTAACTGGAGCTCTGGATTTACCCTGGGCAGGATGGTTTAACCACTAATAATATTTAAACATGTTGTTATAAACATTGTTTTGTCAACTGTATGTTCGCATAGTTAATCTAATTGTTGGCAATCAAGATTGATTTTATCAACTTTGTATAGCAATCTACATCTGACTGCTTGACATGTATTTTTATCTTTGAACTTGTTTAAGGACCAAGAAAGGAAACAAAAAACAAATCAGTGGCTGTAGGTGAAGCAGAGTGCTCTGTTGGCAAATGAGTTTTGTAGTAAGCTGGAAATGTTTTATTTCTATGAGAAAATCATATCCTATGTGGGCACCTAGCACATCCATGTCAGTATGCAAATGCCCCCTTATATCCCAGTCTAGATATCATCTCCTAAATAACTTGAAATGTTCTTGCCCCACAATTTTGATGGAACTATAAGGTTAGGAGTTTACTTAAGTGCATTTTTAGTTTATCTTACAATAATGTATGTTCACTTGTCCAACCTGTCACTGGTTAGATCAGACCATAAACTAATCACTCTGGATGTCCACACCCCACCACCACCCCAACTAAGGAAACCACAGTAAAAAAACTTTTCTAAAGCAAACTTCACCTTACTTAAGACAGAGGTGGTAAGTTTGCCAGCCCCCACGCTAAAGGATAACGCTGCCCAAGATGCAGAAACCTTTACAAATGCACTCTATGAGCACCAACAAGGATGCATGGATTGTGCCATCCCTAGCAAAACCAAGACTCACTCCTCTAAGAGAAGGAAACCAGTTTGGTGGACCCCTGCAATAAACAGGCTATACAATAGAAGGAGGAAACTAGTTCAGAAAAAAAGCAAATTCCAAGAAGGAAAGACATCCCTGATCAGTATCAGTAAGAAACTGAGGTCCCTCATGAAATCATCCAAGGCTAACTTTGAAAGAAAAATAGCCAAGGATTCAAAAGATAACCACAAAGCCTTCTTTAGCTATGTTAAGAATCTAAGTTGCAACTCACAGATATGCACTGAACTAGTACAAAATAGCACAAAATATACTGAACCTACTGATATTGCCAACATCCTGGCAGATAGATTCAGTGCAAACTTCACCTCCCTCTCACCTCCAAAAGGGCCCATAACAATACCGGAAAAGTGTAGTGTCGCAAAAATCACAGACGCACAGTTGAAAACAGCCCTTTCAAAAGTCAAAAACACAGCATCAATGGGACCAGATGGTGTCCCAGGCTGCGTCTTGCACGAACTACAGAACAAACTAACCCCCACCTAAACACTCTGTTCAACCTCAGCCTCTCCACAGGCTACATGCCCATAGAATGGTGCACAGCAACGGTTATTCCTCTCCACAAAGGAGGGGCCACAACTGACCCTGGTAACTATCACCCCATAAGCCTGACTAGCCTGGTCTGCGAGGCTATGGAGCGCATCATCATGGAACTCATTAACAAAGACATTGGGAACCTCCAAACAATTGACCTGACCCAGTTTGGCTTTGTTAAAGGCAGATCATGCCTACTAAACCTGGTTGACTTCTTCGAGACAGTCACCAAGGCCATAGATGAGGGAAAGGTGGTTCACACAGCCTACCTTGACCTCGCCAAGGCTTTTGACACCATTCCCCACTCAGGTATTATAGGAAAACTCACCAGCCTGAACATAAACCTCTACGTCATGAGATGGGTTGCCAACTGGCTCACAGACAGAACTCACATGGTAAGAATGGCAGGCTCCTGGTCCGACTCTAAACCAGTCACAAGTGGTGTCCTGCAAGGCTCAGTCCTGGGACCTATGCTGTTCAGCATATACTTCTCAGAAGTACAGGCAAACACAGGAGGACTATGGCTAACCAAGTTTGCCGATGACTGCAAACTGGGAGCCATAATTGACTCTCTGGCTGACACAGACATCCTCCAAAAGGGCCTTACTGAGACAGACACCTGGTGTCAAAGTCATGGCCTCAAGCTAAATGCCGAAAAATGCATAGTCATCCCCTTTGGGAAAAACAAAACACCCACAAATTACCACATAGGTGGCAGCCCCTTAATACAGAAGAAGTAATGAGAGATCTGGGGACCCAGGTAGATAGTAATCTCTCCTTTGACAATCATATTGCCAAAGTAGTTAGGAAATCCTTCTATGTGGCCCATCTAATTACTAAGGGGTTCGCATCTAGAAATAAAGAGGTTATAGTGCCCCTCTACTCGTCACTCATCAGACCCATCATAGAGTACAATGCTCCATTTGGGATATACCTCACAAGACACTTCCAACAGCTGGAAAGACCGCAAAAGTACCTCACCAAGAAGATCACTGGTCTCAAACATATGTCCTATGCAACCTGACTGAAAAAACTCCGGCTGTACTCAGTGGCATATCGCTTACTCAGAGGTGATCTCTGCCTGACTTACAAAGTCTTGTCCAACTCAGAATTGATGGACATGCTCCACCTAAAGAAATCCAAGTCACTGCAAGCCACGTGCTCTAGTGAGCTAAACCTCACCACAACAATAAGTAGAACATGCTGGAGGGATAGATTCCTGTCACAGAGACTCCCCATGCTTTGGAACAAAATTCCAAATTACATCAGACAGAGCCCCTCACTAACACTCTTCAAGAGAAACCTTGACGAGTGGATGGGTAACGGAAGATACACCCCTGGGATCACTTCATTGGCTCTGCTTAACAGAGGAACAGTTAATTAATCAATGGGCCAGCGAAAGTCAACACACTCTGGCTAGGCTTATAAATACCCTCTGGCAGATAGCCTAGTACCTACCTATGAACCTATGAACTTGCCTCTACTGATTGTACAGGGCTTTGTGTGATTTTGTTTTCTTTAGGCTGTACTTTGTGGTCCAATTCTTGTTTATAAAAGGTGACTGCCTGCACCTCTTTATTAGAAGAAAGCAAGTTAATAAAATGCCCCACCTCTCAAATTCTTACATTGGAAATCAGACATGGAGTTTAAAAAGGTCAAATCTAGTGAATAAAAAGTTAAGATCAATTTTTGACAAGCCACAGCTAGACATACTTTGAAGGAAGAGATTTAATACTGTTGTCATTCTGCCTGTAATAGGGTGCAAGTTATATCTGTATGTAGCAGAACAGCTGAGTTTTTAGGGTGAATACAGTTTTGCAATTGTTGAATAGGACTTACCATACCTGGTTAGCTCAAACAACTTGCATTCAAAGTACTTACAACAATAACAGCCTGTATTAAGGGCTCAGGGTACTTGGCTCTGTAATGATTTGCAGTCTGTAGCATGCCGTGAGCATCATAAGGATTACCTCATTCAACTGCTATTTGCAATCCCTTCAAGCCATAGAATTACCAGCATTCTTAGATGCTTCAGTTGGCTGCAGAGCTCCCCATTTTTTAAAAGTAGCATTCATCTGCATCATTTTTCATTTCCAATAGTTTCTGAGCTCTGAATTATAAGCTTGACTCTGCATGTGCACTTTGCTTTGATGTGTACTACCTTCATCAAAAATAGGCTTGGTCCAGTTGACTGTATATTTTTTAAGTCAGTATGGAGTAGGTGTAGCAATGGGTTTACTATCATTTAACAGAATCACGCTTGGTCGACTCCAACTTGCGCGAAGCCTGAAAACCAATTGATGACGATGCTGAACACCAATAGTTCTGACTGGCAAATCTCACCCCCTTCTCGACCCATGTTAACGCTTGTTCCTAGGATCAGAGCAGTAGGGAATATCGAATTCTGTATTTATTTTGTGTATCCTGGAATTTGGCATTGCATCTTTTTGTGGAAGGGAGTCGATCATACGATGACTCGATTGAGTATGATTCTTTTAAATAATAGTAAGCCATAGCAATGTCATATTCATGGTGGCTAAGAAAACCTCCTGCACTGTGTTGTCAGATCAATCATCATTTTCAGAAATTAAATCCGCCTTATCTTCTAATCATACCATTTTGTTTTCCTCTATCATTCTGTGTCAAATATTTATCACAAAAAGCAAATGTAGAAGCTGTGGAAAGTAAGTCATAATGTTTAATCTACCATGAGGGATACACCTATTCTGTTTTGACACACACTGATAGTCTGCCCCCTTTTCCTAAATGACTACTACCTCTTATGGCCTGCAATGCCGCTGGTACCTTATTCCACTTCGTCACCACTGTCTGTATCACAAAATGGATCTGTGTTTCCTTCCTTATTTCTGAAATGTGCATCACCAGCTGGGCGCTGTAACATAGAAAGATAAAGTTAGCAAAAAAAATAAGTAGCACAAATGGGTAAAATTCAATTCAGTCCACAGAATAAATGAAAAAAAAAACATCAAGTAATATTGCTGTTTAATAATGAAAAGCAAATAAAACATACAAACTTTCACAAAGTGAGTGCCTCCTCAGCTGTATGAAACCAGAATGACTCATACCTAGCATTTAAATAACATTATTTAATCACATGATAAAACCCATGTAAAATTTAAAGATATATACAGTTCTGTGAAAGTTTAAATTCAATTACGTATATACTTCTGATAGATTGTTACTTCCTGGGTCTTTCCTGAAAAATGGGCTTTGTCCAGTCAGACTATCCAAGTCAACAAAGACAAATAAATAATGAAAGCATTTAACAGACCTTAACTTAAGCACAGACTGTATGCTAACATGACAATTTAAGCCAGGAAAGCTACCAATGCACATTGTATTTATTCACTTATATTCATATTTTCAGTCTTTCTTCTGTGTGTCTTTTATTTTTACATATGCACTGTAATACAGTAAACCTAAATCCATGTGTAGTGTGTTTCCTGAATATGTCTACCTAAAGCATTAGTGGGATTTTTTCTTCTAATAGCAGAAATATGCTCCCTTAAGCATTATTTAAATGTTCTGTTTGTTTTTATAGCACAAAATGCATTACACTTCAAACAAACAACTAAAGATACAATATTTCTAGAATCACAGTCAGCAAGTGTGCTTAAATAATACTTTCTTTTAATAGCTGGATATAGAAATATTAATTGAAATTGTTGGCATTTCTAATATGGTAATGCATATATTCATTGACTCATTTTATAACTTCATATCCAACCAACACTGACAGACCTTTTCTTTTTCTGTATGGAAAATAATGTTACACAAACGTCTGTACATAGCCAACAGAACAAAATGCTTAATATACACAACAGGTACAACAATGATGTGAAAGTATTATTAGAAAATGTTGCCGTTTCCATATAAGCATCTGAATGCTGGTATAGGCTCATAGGTAACTGCTAGTCTAGCTGCCCTTGATGACCATTTTTAAGCCTTGCCAGTTTCCCTCTTGGTGTTTGAACTAAGCTATCCCATTTGGTGTTAGACTGGCCTTACCCATCCCATGGTTGATAATTATATATTTTCTTAGTAAGAATAACTGGGATCATACCATAGATAATTTGAGGGGACCCATGCATTGGATAAAGCATTTAGGAGCTGCCTTTGACCATAAGTAGTATAGGGGCAGTCCTGGGGTATGTTTTCTACTACCCATCCATAGATCCAAGTTCCACTTGAATATGGATAGGGATGAGCTTTGTTTTACATGGATGGAGAGTCTGTTGCAGTGATATCCTTTGTGAAATACACCTGTCCCTCCAACCCACTCTGTTGATGTTGCAGAAGAGGCTTAGATTCCCTAGTGAGAGTATTTATGATGTTGTGTGACATGCTGATGTGCAGTAAAACCATTAGTATTATGATGGAGGATGTCTTGTATACTCCATGCAGGTCACTTAGCTGTATGTAGGATGCTGAATGTAGTGACAGGGCTTTGAAGTGGTCCACCTCGGACATATTGTTTAAGCCTTGTATCCTTTAAGTAGTGTATATTTGTGGTCATTCCAGGTGTTGCATGTGTCTGGATAAACACCAAAGGAGCATTATACCCAATGACTGGCCTAATAAGGGCTGAGTAAAGGGGAACAATACCATCTCCAGATGTAGACGGTGGACACATGTTGGTCAAAAGTTATGTCACTATTCACATAAGTTCCCAAATCCTGAAAAACTGGGCCAGTTCTCAGGTGCATATTGTCAGTGTGATAGTTCCCTGGGGTAGATAACTTCCCAGAGGATACAATACTATATTTTTTGGCATTTAGTTTTAAGCCATGATTATGGCACTAGGTAATTGTTTGGGACAAACCTTCCTGTGAGATGGCCAAAGGGCATTCAATAACTGCTCCTAGCTTGCAGTCATCTGCACACTTAGTCTGCAGAGACCTTTGGTATTGTTTTTACTTCAGAAAAGTAGACGCTGAAGAGGACAGGTCCCATCAAAGAACCATGGGGGGCTCCACTGGTGACTGCTCTCTTTTGTGGAGGTAACATCCCCTATTTTGATCTCTTGCGTCCTATCTGTGAGCCAGTTGGCAAAACAACAGGTGATATAGGGGGTTATTCACAGTTTATTTAGCTTTTCTACCATGCCCAAGTGGAGGATTGTGACAAAAACCTTGGTCAGGTCAAGGTATGTTGTGTCTTGTTCTACCTTTATGCATTGCTTTGATTACCTTTTTTTAAAGATGTCCACTGGATAGAATAAGCATGACCTGTCCTTAATGAATCCAAACTGAGATGGGTCCAGTCTTTGGAGGTTCCCTATGTCCATATTAATTAATTCCATAATAATTCCTTCTATTGCTTTGCATCTGAGGATATTCAGACTTAAGTTTCTGCAACTGCCTGGATCTGTGAAAGGTCCTGTGTTATGCAGGGGAATAACTGTAGCTGCTCTCTATACACTTGAAACCAAACATGTATGTAGGCTGAGGTTGAACAGTATTGTTGTTGGGGATATGGATAAATCATGCTTCCTGCTATTTAAGATGTATCCAGGGATATTGTGAGGACCCGACAATACAGTATTTTTAGATCTGACAGTACTTTCAGGATTTGGTCTTGTATGACGTCTAGAGACAAGTCGGCTTCAGGTACATCCTGTGGGAATAGATGGAAAGGAGAGAGAAACGAAGTTCGACTTCAATTTACTGGCCAGTAGATTAAAATGGGTTGGGATTGTTGTAAGTCCAGCTCTATAGACTTGCGCAGAATTGATATTTTGATTTCAACAATCTAAAATGTCATTATTTTGACATTTCAGTATTGTACATTCAATATTATAACTTTCAGTGTATTGCTTTTCAGTGTATGGAATTACACCCATACTGTATGATTTATGACTCTCATAAATGTAATCATAACTAGTAATCATGGCATAAAATAAGTCTTTTGGCTTTTCCCAGTTAGGGGTCGCTACAGTGGATCACTTGTCCACTTATTTATATGGTGTTGAGTTGCCAGCCCGGTGACCAACCTTCAGAGAAGGCACAAACACTCACGTACCTGCCTGCATCGTTTTTAAAGATCAGTCAACCGCAGGCATAAAAAGTTAAATAACATAATAGCAGTAGTACATTTGTAACAGTCTGACTAAACAGAAACAATGCCATTGAAGCAGTAATACATTTTGTTGCAATCTGAGCATATGACAGAAAGTGTGGTGCAATAGACTCGAGTACACTTCTCAGAAAACACAACTCAAATAATCTTGTCATGAGAGTAGGATGTACAGAAATAGGAAATGCTCTCTGAGAAGTAAAAGATGTCATCCGCTAGCTGTAAATAAGCAGGAAGTTGTATGAGGTTATTAGAGTGAGCATAGAAAAGAGAGAAATATGACAGGTCAGGGATATGGGAGACTAGTGAGGTAGAATTTGGAAGACCCGTTGTGGCTGGAGTAGATTTTACATAAGAGAAGTGTGAATTACAATGCAAGAAGATAACAAGACAGTATAAAGCAAAAATTGGTGTATGAGTGACTAGTCATTTGTATATAGAAGGAGAAATAGTTAAAGAAACATAGAGCAAGGAAGGTAGGCAGGTAAGAGTATAAGATGAAGAGACAGTAGTGGGAGACATGGGGAGGACGAGCATCAGAAATTATTAGGGAGACAAAAGGATATACCAAGGGAGGTAGGCAGGTGGCTGCAGAGTAGCAAACACTGATGAAATAAACAAACGCAATAGCACATAAAACAAACCGACACTAATTTAATATATCCAAATGCCAAATCTAACAGATTGGCTTTATTTGGTGATCACCACATTTGTTCAATACTTCTCTGTTTGGATTACCTTCTTTCTTAGACTTCCTAGCAGATTAGGTTTCTTAGAGAGACAGAATACAGTCCTACACTCTCCCTTGGATGCTGAAGAAGGTAGTGGTCTGTATTTTCACAGTCCCACCAAATTGCATATACCTTCTCTGCAGCTAACTGTTCACCATTAATGTACGGCCAGTCACCACAACTTGTCTGACCTCCTGTTGGCTAGTTTGAGAGAGAAGAGCTGGAGATGATAGCAAACCACCCCAGTCTTATCCAAGGTACAAGCCACAGGAGGCATGGCTGCTACATATGTGAGTGTTGAGAAAAGTCTGAGCTGGATGGATAGTTACCCTAGAACAGTGTTCTAAAAGTGCTTGTTTTTTTAGGGAGGGGTGAAGTCAGCATCCTGCTGACCTTTTATTCTGCTCTTCTCTCTGTAGGTCCCTTTGTTCTGTCATCTTGCAGTGGTTGGGGGGTACTGGGGACGGAAGGAATTAACAGTCAAGCATTTGTCATCTGCACAGGACTGGAGGTTTTCCTATGCCCTGCTTCCTTCCCCCTGTGGTAGCTGACAGGCAAAGTGCAATCCTTACTGCAGGTTACCTCTAATGTGGCTTTTGTGCTTCCATACACTCTTGCCCTGACAGATAACCTCAGTATGGACACAGTGAAGCTCAGAAGTGGGTCTCTTTAGTGGATATACTGCCTCTGTATGCCACTTTACATGGATGTTTTTACATTTCTCTGTTTCTTCCTTGCATTTTCAGTTCTCTGCTTTGTCCTTTGGCCTCTCTACTGCCCCAAGGGTATTCATCAAATGCCTTGCTCATGTCTTTGTTCATTCAAGCTTCTTCCCCCAGCACTCTGTTTTAGAATCTCCACTTTACTATTCCCTTGTTTCAGAGTCTGTGGTTCACTATAAACTTCCAGATATCAGCTCTGACACCTTCTCAGGATCATATTTTTCTCTGCTGCAGGCTTCAGACTATCCCCATGCTGGCATCTCTACCTGCCCCCAAAGTCCTGGCTCTTACTGCCTTTTTCCGGTCTCCTCTTCCTCCTTTGGTCTCAGTTTAGTCTAGGGAATTTCTCAGGGTCCTCTTGTTCATGGGTTCCACCATTCCTATGTTCCCTCTGGCCAGGCTCCACACTGGAAAGCTTCAGTGGTATCGCAATTCAGTGTGGCTCCAACATTGCCACCCCTGAACTTCCCAGTTCTCTTCCTTGCTTGTCTCAAGCTCAAGCTTCACTGGCAGATTCAACAACTTTCTCTCAACTTAGGGCTTCCTTCCCAGGCTCCACTCCCAACTCAAGAACACTTTACAGATGCTTCAAACAGGGATGGGGAGCCTCCTTCGGCTCTCTCAAGGTTCAGGGTCTTTGGCCTCCTCATCAGTGTTCAGACCACATCAGTATAAAAGAGATGAGGGCTGTTATTCTGGTTCTTCAGGGTTTTCATTCCTTCTTTTATCCCGGGACCCTCAACATTTTCACAGACAATACCACAGTGATGTGGTATGTCAGCAAGCAAGAGGACACAAGATATTATCTTCTTTGCAGACTAGCTCTTCAGGTCTTGGATCAAGCTGTCCAGTATCAAGTGACACTTCAGGCAGTTTACATTCCCTTGGAGCACAATCTAGTGGCAGACTCTTTGAGCAGGTCCAGTACAAATGGATGCTTCGCACAAATGTGTTCCTGGACACTGTTCATTGGTGGGGTATTCCTTAGGTAGATGTCTTTGCCTCCACTCTGAGCAGACAACTTCCTCTGTTCTGTTCCGGAGTCCCAGGTCCTGTGGCTTGGAAAGTGGACGCCCTGTCTTTTCCTTGGAAGGGGATGTTTCTGTATTCCTTTCCTCCACTTCCTTTGTTACCACAAGTCTTACACAAGACCAGGCAGGGCTCTCCCAACATCTTGTTAGTGACTCCCTTTGGTTCTCCATTCTTTTTCACTTGGCTAGGGGCAGTCACCACAAGCTACCTCACCAGTTAGATCTTCTCACAAAAGACAGGGGGTCTCTTATCCGTCCTCTCTTGTCGACTCTACAACTTATGTTGAAGATGATAGAGTTTTGATCCCTTTTTGGTATCTCTTTTCTGAGGAGGTACTTCAGGTCCTACCAGGATATCATACATGTCCAAATGGAAAAGATTTTATATCTGGTGCCTCTTTCACCATCAGGATCCCTTATCTGTGGAGGTTTCTCTGGTTCTCTCTTATTTGGGTGATCTGCTCCATGCTGGGTTAACATATTCTTCAGATAAAACTCACTTGCCAGCAATTTCTGATTGTCTGCCCTTGACTCCTCCTTTGGCCTCGAGATCAAGCAGTTTCTTAAAGGTATCCTTCATATCAGACCTCCCAGGAAACCCGTTCCACCTTCCTGGGATCCTCATTTTGTACTTAAAACATTGACTCATGCTCCTTTTAAGCCTGCTTCTTCAGTTTCCTTACAACATTCTATTTGGAAGACTGTTCTTTTGGCTCTCACTTCAGCCAAGAGAGTATCTCAACTTCAGGCTGTCATGATTATTCCTCCTTTTTAAGGTTCTCATAGAGATGGGGTGTCTCTTTGTATTAATCCTTCCTTTATGCCCAAGGTGGTCATTGAGTTGTTCCTTAATCAATCTGCCTTCCTTCCTTTTTTCTTTCTCCACAGTCTGCCAGTGAGAAGGTTCTTCACACCTTGGATTTGCTGAGATATTATTTGTACAAAACTAAAGTTATTTGCATATCTGAGCAGCTTTTTGTTTCCTTTCATCCCTGGTCTTTGGGTTTGGCTGTTTCTAAACAAACCATCTCTTCCTGGTTTTCTAAGGCCCTTTCTTTTTGTTATGTTTTTCATGTCTTTGCTCATCGGTAAAGGCTCATTCTACCAGGACTGTTGACTCCTCTGGTGCTTTTTTCAAGGGGTGAGATACCAATTGCATCCCTGAGGCTGCTACATGGTCCTCTGTTGATACTTTTCACTAAACTGTACAAGCTGGATGTTATTTCCAGGGCCAGAGTAGGCTTTGCCAGGGCTATCCTGCTTGGGTTTCTGGAGGATTCTTTTCATGTCATTCTCCTCCCAGGCTTTCTCTTGAGCTTTTTGCTCTCCCTTAGGTAGGTCATAAATACCACAACAGTGATATGGAAGGACATAGTATGGTTGTGTAAAATCTTACCATAAGAGTAGTTGTCCTTCTCTTCACTGGTGCAGTATTCACTCCCTCCCTCCCTCCCTCCTACCTAGGGGGCTGTTCTCCCTTTTCTTTTTCTGGATGCACATGTTTTTCCTTGTCCCTAGGGGCATTTTGTTCCTCCTGGGTCTTTTCAGTACTAAGTGTGTGCATTCATACATCACCTTTATACCCTGTGACTTGTGCTGGGAGCTTATGTGTGACGTATGACACTTGTAAGTACTAAAGGCTTTGGTATACTGGCTGGACGTTGGGCAGGAGATCCCTAATGTAACGAATACAACTGTGAAAAGAAGGATGTCTACTGTTGTGGTAATATTTTACACAGCTGTACTTTCAGCAATTCCAGGTGCTGGTTTTACTAATTTCAGTAAATCATGGATGCTTCCCAGTTGTTTTGAATACTTTTCCTAGTATATTTCCTACAGGAACATACAGTAACCACCAGTTTGTAAGAAAGTAGTAGTGCCATAACCCCCCCCCCCCCAAAAAAAAATAAATGCAACTCACCACTTCACTGGCTATCCAAAAAGTCCGGGTCCACTAAGATGATCACTCCTGGATCCTTTCCACCCACCATCTGCTCAGTGTAACATTCCATAACTTATCTGTGGCTTTAGCATTGTTGTACTCATAATACGGTGTCATGCACATGCACTTATCTTCACGGAAGCTCAGTTGCCATCTCTTTCTCCAGTTGTAGAGGACTTCCCATCCAATCCAAGTCTGCATCCCCAGTTTTTTGTTACATACAAATAAGATTAATGGGTTAGCTAACCTCCCTGTAAATCAGACATGAGTGTGCTGAATATAGTTAGAACTCCAAACTTATGTCATTCTTCTAGTCAGCTCCCTCACCCTGGTAGCCTTCCCCAACCATTACCATCTGAAATCATCCTGTCAGCCAGTTCACAACTAAGTTTATAAACCTCTTCTCTGCTTCTAGCTATTTGAACTTACTAAGTAACCTTTGATGTTTTACAGACTTAAAGGTCTGACAGAAATCCAGATAAACCAGACATCCAGGACTGTTTTTTTACCCAGTCATAGAACTACAGGAGGTTTGAATGACATCTGCTGGCAGTAAAACTATTTTGCTTTGGGTCTTGAACCACACTCTCTTTTAGAAAAGCTACATTCCTTTCTGTCAGGAGGATCCTCACTTTCACTTTTCCAGCAGCAGATGTCAGGCTAACTGGTTTGGACTAGTCCTTCTACCTCTGCCCCCGCATTCCTCGATCAAGGGGACACTTGAACTTGTTTTCCAATTTTCTGGTAGATTCCTGCTTGGTATACATTTTCGAAAGACATCTGTGGGTCGTTTTGCCAAGATATTTGATAGGTTTTTCACTACTCTGACTTGTATTCCATCGGGGCCCTGTGTGCTAACCTCTTGTAAGCTGACCAAATCCTCTTCTACACAGCCTCCTTCCATATTGTCATGTTGTCCCATGATCCTCCTCTACACAGCCTCCTTCCATATGGTCATGTTGTCCCATGATCCTCCTCTACACAGCCTCCTTCTATATGGTCATGTTGTCCCATGATCCTCCTCTACACAGCCTCCTTCTATATGGTCATGTTGTCCCATGATCCTCCTCTACACAGCCTCCTTCTATATGGTCATGTTGTCCCATGATCCTCCTCTACACAGCCTCCTTCCATATTGTCATGTTGTCCCATGATCCTCCTCTACACAGCCTCCTTCCATATTGTCATGTTGTCCCATGATCCTCCTCTACACAGCCTCCTTCCATATTGTCATGTTGTCCCATGATCCTCCTCTACACAGCCTCCTTCCATATTGTCATGTTGTCCCATGATCCTCCTCTACACAGCCTCCTTCCATATTGTCCCATGTATTCAGCTCTCATCTCCTTCTGCTTTCCTCCCTTTAGACTTGGTAACCTTCTTTCTGTTTTTGTAAATAATGAAATGAAGAATTCCTTCAGTACTTCAGCAACTTTCTTGTTAGTCCTAATCTCGCAGATTATTGTTTCCCTCCTCTCTGTCTGAAATGTACTTGAAAATGCTTTTCCATCCTGCTTTTTGCTCTCTGCTAGTTTCCTTTCTAGGACAACTTTTGCTTTCCTTAATGCTTTAGTTGCTTTTGGCTTTGTCTTGAAACGGGCCTGTTTATCTTTGTCCATTTGTATCTCTTTCCACCATTTGAATCTTATCTGCGGACTGTTTGCCCCCTTCGCTTCCACCCATTGTGTTAGTACCGTCTGCATCTCTATTTCCAGGTACTTGAGGTCCACTTTTCAGTTGACTCATGCTGTTGTTTCTGTCCTGTGGGTCTTCACTGATTTCCATAAGGTGAACCATATTTTGTATGGTCAATGCTGACCACTGGAACTCATACCTCCACTTCAAGAACTATGCCCAACCTGACAGGACCAAGTTTAAAACATTGTTTTTTTCTGAAATGCTTCAACACAAACTGAACAAATTCTTTGCAATCCACAATGTTTGTCATAACTTTTTCCTCTTTCTAATGTGGATATAAAAATGTCCAGGTTACAGCCTAAACTTTGAGATCTCCTGTAACACAGTCATTTTCCCCCTGTCCTTAGCTTCTTCATGAATAATCGCCATTGACCGAATGACCTCCTTCAGTTATGTGTTCAGAAGGTATTAGCGTTGGGTCTATATTATGTTGCTGAAACAGCAAAACAGTGAATGCCGTTTTAGCGACACATAAACAGTGAAATACCACTAACGTGAATGCCCTGATCACTGATTTTTTTCCTAGGGAAAAAAATTGCTTAGCCATCGCTGTAAAATTGCCCTTTGCCCCACTGTAGTGCGATCTCATCTCAGAGTTGGTATATTTAGTTGGGGGGGGGGTGTGGAGGGATGAAGCCCCTCACTTTGTAATGATTTAGATGGTGTGTCATATCTGGTTGGTCTAACGATTTTTTGTGACCTGGCCATTCGCGTTAGTGGTATTTCACTGTTTGTGTTGCTGAAACGGCATTCTCTGTTTTGCCATTTCGGCAACATAATATAGACCCATTAGCATTGTTCCTTCCCATGTTTCTTCACACTCTACCTGCAGGGGGAGCACAAGTGCACTTACTTTGTCCTCCATTTCCATTCCACATTGTTCTCCCAGTCCCTCTTCTTCCTCCTTCACCTCACATACTATCAGCCTCCTTCTGCCCTCCTGCCGTCTTGCTCCGTTCCCTTCCGCTCACTCCAGGGTGTAATTCAACTTTGCACTACCATAGTCTAGTCCATGTTTTCAGTTGTACAATTTTGTGGGATTTTGGTAGTGGCTATCTTATCAAATACCTAGATAGTCTGCAGTTGTCCTATCCTTTTTGCAGACATTCCACAATATAACCTTTAACTGCTGTTTTTTTCTTTCGGATCCTTTTCTCCTTCCTCCCTAAGAGTCCTCCTTCCTCTTTTCCTTCTTCCTGGTTCTCCTACTTGCTCTTCTCATGATACTTCCTTGTTCCCTTTCTGCTTATCCCTATCTCAGTTTAAAGGCACAGCGTATCTCAGTTTAAAGGCACAGCCTATCTCAGTTTAAAGGCACAGCCTATCTCAGTTTAAAGGCACAGCCTATCTCAGTTTAAAGGCACAGCCTATCTCAGTTTAAAGGCACAGCGTATCTCAGTTTAAAGGCACAGCGTATCTCAGTTTAAAGGCACAGCGTATCTCAGTTTAAAGGCACAGCGTATCTCAGTTTAAAGGCACAGCGTATCTCAGTTTAAAGGCACAGCCTATCTCAGTTTAAAGGCACAGCCTATCTCAGTTTAAAGGCACAGCGGTGGCCACATACCTTTCCAACCTCTCTTGTAGCAGTGCTGCTCTACCTTTTATTAAGGTGAGGTCTGTTTCATCACAAAGTTCCTTCTCAGTTAACCTTTAGTCCAGTAAATAAACTTGCTAGATTGTTTTTCCTTGCTATTTTATACGTTAAAATTAGTAAATGAAGACTGTAGACTCTGGTTTTCTGTTCTAGCAGTACTTCTGTTAACAGTCCTTGAAAGTGTTCTTTCATTCACTCTATGTGTGCTGTGCAGTGGGTTATTTGTGCTTAGACTCCCTCCTCCAATACCCCAGATGAAGCTGTACTGAGTCCTCGCTTCACAGATGGGAAGAAATAGACCATCAGGTACCGAATGCTGCAATGCATCTTAAGTGAATGCCTTATCGAATGCTGCAATGCATCTTAAGTGAATGCCTTACCGAATGCTGCAATGCATCTTAAGTGAATGCCTTACCGAATGCTGCAATGCATCTTAAGTGAATGCCTTACCGTATTCTCTTCTCCGTCCCCCCAGTCCTGCTAGACTCGGGCCATTACAAGGACTAACTGTGCCGTGTGACAACCTTTCTTCCCAGAACTGAGAGGTTTCTTGTGACACAGTCTGCCTCCTTCCCTTAACTGCTAAACACACTCCCATACATATGCAACTTCCAGAACCTGGGATGTAAATAAAGTGGTAATATTACCAACATGCTAATAAACTAGCCCCCCCCCCCCCATATATCCCTACACAGAATCTGCAGCAAACTCAGACTACTTTGAGAAACAAAAAGTCAGTACATAAAAAAGTAACAAATTTAACTTTTGAAATAGCAAGGAAGAATCTAGCAATCTGTTTATTTCAAAAGGTCGCCTAGTTGTGCACTGCATTATTATTAAAACATATTTAGATTTTCCATTCAGTTTCCTTCTATTCAAAACTCAATCAATAGTTTTATTTATGTATGAACAAAAACACTCCGGGATGCAGAGTAAAAGAAAATGCACTGAAGGGTGCAAAGATGACCTGTCACAGGCCATATGCCTTAGTGCATCCTAATATGCCACTAAGGCATCTGAAACACCAGTGGCCACATCTGTAGATAAGTTTTCTGGTAGTAATTTCAGGGCTAAAGCTTTGGAAAGCATGTTCCTTGGGATGGATGAAGAGATGTAGCTATCACTTGTACGTCTCTGCATCCTGCATCTGAACTGCATTGGTACTATTCGAATGGATGGGTCAGAAAATGAACCAAAATCAATAAGAAGCGCATTTATATTTGTGTGTGTGTGTCATATATATATATATATATATATATATATATATATGTGTGTGTGTGTATATATATATATATATATATATATATATATATATATATATATATATATATATATATATATATATATATATATATATATATATAGGTTTACTATTAAAATTTCGAATGGCACTCCATCGACTGTGCTATAGTCGGCAATGTAAGTTCAAAAACGTCGAATGTCAAAGTCAAAAAATCAATCTAGGAACGGTTTTAACATGGGTCGAGGTAGGTGTTCAGTATTATTCTGAACTACAAACATCTCCCCTACCTCGACCCATGTTAAAACCCATTCCTAGATTGTTTTTTTGAGTTCGCAATTATCATTTTCGAACTTCCGTGTTCAACTATAGTACAGTCGACGGAGTGCCGTTCAAAATTTTAATAGTAAACCATATATATATATATATATATATATATATATATATATATATATATATATATGTATATATATATATATATATAAAATCACTGTCTATTAAAGAAAAGTAATATTGTTTGTAGCACTGTGACTCACTGAGGGTGTCTTCTTTCAGCTGTGTAGATTATATTAGTTGTGTATAAGGGATCATGTCTTTACATGCTTTTTTGCTTCCGGGTGGAATGTTTGTGCACCTTTGAGACAAACTCAATTAAGTTGTTACCAAGTACTAACAAAAGGCATCCACAGGCACAAAACGTTCTTCGGCTACTGACACCATCCCACAGGTGTTTGTGAGCTCTAAACTTTTTCTATAATAAAGCTTTTTTGTATCGCCAAGCTTCAGGTGGAATGCTGGCACGCCCAGGAGCAATTTTTTGTTTAGAAACCTGACTGAAGGAGAATGTCTATTTCTTAGAACTACCTACCCATTGCTACATATTTTCATTGACAGGGTGTTGGCTTGTTGCTATGTATATAAGTTATTGTACATTTTTGCTCACATTCTCATATTTCATACTTTGTTTTTTTGAACAGTTCCAGTATGGAGTCATACATTTCTTCTTACGGTTCTCACAGAGGAGGCAAAACTGTCTATCAATTTACATTTCTAAGACGAGCAATCAAACTGTAAATTAGAAATGGCAGTGTATCCCTTTCCTTTTCAGTACATAGCTAAACTGTACTTGGAGTGTAATTGCTATAATCCTCTCATAGTTTCTAGCAGTTCCTTTCACTAGGTGCCAGGGACTTTCTGTTACATACTTGTGCCGTGGTGGAAAGGGAAGGTAATCGTACTATTTAGCACGTAATCCTGCATTTTATTTATTCTTCTTTTGTGATCTGACTAGAGCATTACCATGTGAGCTATGTGGACAAGGAAGGATGAAACTGGGGGATTCACCTCCCCATGTTTAGTATGGCTGCCGCACTCTTGCAATCAGTTAAGCTAGACAGTGATACACAGGTAAATGAAAGACAGCGGAGAAAGAAAAAAAAAACACCTTAATCAAATGACACTTTTGAGTAGCAAAAGTATGCAAAATTGACACACTAATAATTTTTAAGCTGTTTTTTGTGAGGACTTTGTGCTGCAAACCTCCAAGGAGTGTATTATGTCGCTTGCAGCTGCTCCTGTTTTAATCAACTTCAAAGTTTGGTAGAGTTCAGGAAATGGATGATTTGCTCTTGATACCTGTAGTTTTAATCCATCTTTGTGAAATTGGGATTCACATACTTTGCTATCTCTCAACTGTCAGACAACTCAAAACAGACAGTTCAACTTTATTTATTTTGTTTCTGTTTACCTGGTTACTCCCACAAGACATGGCCTATTTTTAGGGGATATCAAAGGTGGTATTCATACTAACAAAGGGGTAATTTGGCTAAGACTTAGAGGAAATTGCCCTTCTCTTTTCTATAAGTGTCATGGAATCTTTAACAGCATCTGATCGACTATTATCTAAGGCAGATGGGACATCAGTTTACTGACGCATCCAAAGGACAGTACCCCCTTATCCTACACTACACTGTCAGTATGGAACATAAATATAAGCACCTGGTATAGGGATAAAACCAAGAGCATTTAATCTTCCCAGATACAAAGGCTTGAGGCATCACTGTCAGCACTTTAAGACCAATTAGACAGCTTCACATTGTAAGCCACATGGATCTTGGGAAGAAGCTGAGGCCACCGGTGGTCAGGTGGAAAGTAGAGCAGGAATCATGTTAGCATGCGCACCATCGTGGATGTGGACTGGAATACTATCACACGAGTGATCATAGGTGTACAATACAAAGACACTCTGTAGGCTACAGGTGACTGCCACTGACTTAGAACCCTCACTATGTGTGCAATAGGTGTACCAGTCTTTTGTTTGTATGTTTGTTCAGAGAGAAAAGGATTGTAGGAGAGGAGAGAATATGTCACAGATATTAGCTTCCATCCTCACTTCCTGCAATACTCAAGAGTTCTAGTCTTTCCTACGTTTCAGTGAACATGGGCAGAGTTCTGTCCTGTCCTGAGTTTGTGAACATGGGCAGAGGTCTGTTCTCCCCTGAGTTTCAGTGAACATGGGAAGATTTCTGTCCTGTCCTGAGTTTCAGTGAACATGGGCAGAGTTCTGTCCTCCCCTGAGTTTCTGTGAATATGATCAGAGTTCTGTCCTCTCCTGAGTTTATGAACGTGGGCAGAGGTCTATTCTCTCCTGAGTTTCAGTGAACATGGGCAGATTTCTGTCCTGTCCTGAGTTTCAGTGAACATGGGCAGAGTTCTGTCCTCCCCTGAGTTTCAGTGAACATGGGCAGATTTCTGTCTTGTCCTGAGTTTCAGTGAACATGGGCAGAGTTCTGAGTTTCAGTGAACATGGGCAGAGTTCTGTCCTCCCCTAAGTTTCAGTGAACATGGGCAGATTTCTGTTCTCCCCTGAGTTTCAGTGAACATGGGCAGAGTTCTGTTCTCCCTTGAGTTTCTCTGAATATGATCAGAGTTCTGTCCTCTCCTGAGTTTCTGTGAACATGATCAGGGTCCAGTCCTCTCCTGAGTTTCAGTGAACATGGGTAGAGTTCTGTTCTCCTCTGAGTTTCTGTGAACATGATCAGAGTTCTGTCCTCTCCTGAGATTCTGTGAACATGATCAGAGTTCTGTCCTCTCCTGAGTTTCTGTGAACATGATCAGGGTCCAGTCCTCTCGTGAGTTTCAGTGAACATGGGTAGAGTTCTGTTCTCCCCTGAGTTTCTGTGAACATGATCAGAGTCCTGTCCTCTCCTGAGTTTCTGTTAACATGATCAGAGTCCTGTCCTCTACTGAGTTTCAGTGAACATGGACAGGGCCAGAGAGTCAGAGCCAGGGGACAGAAGAACTACAGTGCACCCAAAACAGCTGTTGATGAAAGGAAAATGCGGTACCTAAACCATCATACAAAAAATGGCAGAATGGCCCATGACTGATCAAACAAAAACAGAGTGCCTAAAACCACCAAATAAAAAAAAAAGGCAGAACAGTCCGTGGCTAATGAAACAAAAATGCAGCAAATAAACTGCTAAACAAAAAAGGGAAGAGCAGCTTGTGTCTGAGGAAACAAAAACTAGTATAAAATGCTAAAGAAAAAAGGGAAGAACAGCTTGTGTCTGAGGAAACAAAAACTAGTATAAAATGCTAAAGAAAAAAGGGAAGAACAGCTTGTGTCTGAGGAAACAAAAACTAGTATAAACTGCTAAAGAAAAAAGGGCAGAACAGCTTGTGTCTGAGGAAACAAAAACTAGTATAAACTGCTAAACAAAAAAGGGCAGAACAGCTTGTGTCTGAGGAAACAAAAACTAGTATAAAATGCTAAAGAAAAAAGGGAGATCAGCCTGTGATGATGAGTCTGTATTTGCCTTCTCTAAGAAAATGTTTGGCTTTATTGGCTTAAATACACCAGTAAAGACTAAAAAAGGTAAGAAGTTACAGGCTTTCAAAAATCATGTGACTGAAACGTTGGTTTGTCCTTGATGGCTCATTTACATATATCCCATGAACCTTTACTACAGGAGTTTTAACGTATTACACAGCGAAGACTCTAGCTTGACTGGGTCTTTTATGTAGATTTTACTAAATGGTTTCTCTGTGTGACCTTTTTACCCTTTGGTTTGGATATTTTTTTTATTATGGTGTTATTGACCAAGGAAGTGAAGTCATCCATGTAAACCTTTTCAGTCACATCCTGGGTCAGCATGCAAAACAAAATGAAAGTCATTATATAAAGTGCATATGGACCGTGCCTCTGTAAACACCTGCACCATCTGGAAAGGCCACAGAAATACCTCACAAAGAGAATCCATGGCCTCCCTCACCTGTCCCATGAGGACAAGCTTAAATCACTATCACTCTACTCGGTATCGTACAGATTGCTCAGAGGTGATCTGTATCTCACCTACAAGACAATATCGGACCCTGCCCTACTAGAGTTGTTCCATATCCATAAGTCTAACTCCTTGTGCATTACCCATTCAGAAGACTTAAATCTAATATGCCACATGAACAAAACCTGCTGGAGAGACAGGTTTGTCTCCCAGAGGCTGCCCCGTCTTGGGAGTGGACTTCCCAGGCATATCAAACAGAGTATATTGCTGACCGTCTTCAAATGCAACCTTGATGAGTGGATGGGAGACCACAAATTTGTCTCAGGGGTTCTACCTGTGTCCCTCGTTGACAGGTGCTGACTGAGGTTTCTTTTTTGGGGATAAACTCTTGGCTAGACTTGTAAAAGCCCCAGGGCCATTAGCCTAGTAACCTCTTAGGATCCTATGTCTATATATACAGTAATATCATAAACTGTGACAGTGCAGTGAAATTCCGAGGACAGTAACTGTGCTCCTTGGAATAGTAGAGCTTCAAATGTTAATATTTAGGAGTTTGTACTAAATATGAGGCAGGGGTTACTTCTGTGTATTCCCCTTACTCAGGTGGTTCAGTGATCTTAGACTTTTTATACAAGTAGCTGAAGTGTGGGGGAACACTGGCTAAAACCCCCTAGGGCAAAACACTTCAGGGGTGTAACAGTCAGGTTACGGTTTATTTTTTTATACATTCTGGACTTGCAGTTTCTAGTCTCATGCTTGTAATAATGAGAGATAAAGAATTCCTGGAACCTTAACAGCATATTTAGTAGCTTAGTACAGTGCTGTGTAGGCCAGCCTCCTCCTTAAGCTTCCCATCTCTGTGCGTCACAGACAGGCAGTGCTCATTTTCCTCCATCAGGTGATGGTGAGGACCCGATTGGTGGCTACGGTTACCTGGTTCAAGAAGGCAAGCAGGAACTGCTGTTAACCTTCTGTTGAGGGAGGGAGGGGGACAGGAGCATCCATGACAAAACCTCTCACTGGGAAGGTAATTATAAACCTGCTTAACACTGAACTGGTCCATACTCAAACTGTATATTGATAGTGTTTATACATGCAACACTGAACATTGCAGAACAACAGACTGTGTACATAACCCCCATTTCTTTCTGCTGTGTTCAGCTACTGCATGGATGCTAAAAGTATGCATTTATATGCATATTATTTGCCCAGTTTTCCTGCTGTCTAACATTATTTACTGCATTTGTTGACTGGGTGATCCCACTGAGCCAAAGGCTCTTTCAAGGAGACCCTGACTGAGTTGTCATGTAATTAATGCTTACTTTAATCCAGTGAAACAGCAGTCACTGCAACATTAGTGCAGTACATGCGATAAATGTTTAACGACCTACTTTCATGCCCAGCCGCATAGCAGTATTCAAGAGTAATATTCCTGAGATGATTCTTTGGGATAAGTGTCTTTGAATAACAAAGACAGTAGTTTGTGGGGGATAACTCTCAATGTTTTTTGTCAATAATTAGGGAACAAAGGCAAAAATAATGGGGGGAGGACAAAAGCCCAAAATCAGGGTCAATTTTTATTTACGAGTATGGATTAAAAATGATACATATGTGGCAGCTAAGGATATGTGGGAAGAGACCAAACAAAAGATAATATAACAATTGAGAAAATGTAAGCTCTGTTACATGGGTATTGATAGTAAGATACAAGCAGTTAAAATGTTTTAGTCCCTTTAGTCTTTACACAGGTCAGGCATATTTTTATCAACCCGAGGAGAAGTTGTGAATAGCAGTAAATAAAGAGCTGAAGGGTTTTATCTGGGAGGGAAAGGCAGCAAGAGTCAAGTGTGATAAACGTATTCTTCCAATAGAACAGGGCAGATTGGGATTACCCCATTTGAAGGGGTAGTTTAGAGCAGCACTGTTAAGGCTCCTATACATAGCCCAAGCAGAAAACTATAACTCAAAATGGAAAGAGATGATGAAGAAACAGGGGGTAGGTTCATGTAACAGGGAGAGACTGTGATTTTGGATGCAAACCTTTAAGGAGAACAACAATAATCATACAGAATATTATATTCATAAAGTAGCAGAAGGTATTCTAAGAACTAAGCCAACACAGGAATGGAGAACGGATATTCTGCTGATAGGGGTGACTGTAATTAAGGATACAGACAATAGGCAAGAGGGGGGCAGGAATATATTGGAGAAAATTGGCAAATGAACCAAGGTACTGGGAGCAAATAACTAGAGAGGGAAATGTAATAGAATGGAAAGATGCCAAGAACGTATTTGGAATGCAGGTTAAAGATTGCCTTCCATATCAAGGATTGATACCAGATTACAGGCAAAGAGAAAGAAATAGGGGTCCTACATGAAGGGCCAGCACTGGCAGAGTTCTTAATAGAATCTAGAACAGAAGTGGACGTTAAGAAAGGAATAATTAGTAAAGCATAAAAAATATTGCATGATAGCTATAATCAGAAGAGGTTAGGAAGAACTGGGAAGAGAAAATGGATAAACAATTCACAAATAAACAATGGGGGAAATATGTATGTCTGCCAAATATGCAACAAAATCTAGAAGATTTAGGATCTTTGCCAGGACGTGTTTACATAGATATCTTTATACCCCAAGCAGGCTCCAAAGAGTCTTTCCTCATGTAGAGAGCAAACGTTGGAGATGTGATGGGGAAGAAAGAGGTTAATGGTAACATATTTTCTGGGAGTGTAATGCGTTGGCCGACTTTAAAAATTCCCTGCAGACTACTCTGTTGGAGATGCTGGGTGAGCAAATTGTGGTGACTAGGGAAATAATTTTTTGAGCTATGATACAGAGTTGGACTTTTCTAGACGTAGTAAGGCCTTGCTGAGTCTAATTATGATGGCAGCCAAAAAAAGCAATAACCAAAAAATGGAAATCAAAGCCTAAACCAACTTTACTAGAAGTAAAAAGATAGCAACAGGGATAAAACAACTGGAACTGGGGTCTTTAGAAAAGGGTAGGAGTAAATTACACAGGAACAAATGGGAAATGTGGGAACAATACATGCAGAGGAGGAATGATGTTTAAAAGAAGGCAGGATCTAAATGACCTATGCAATGGCTGACTGACACTAACTGGATATATTGGCAGGGTTTGTAAGGTAAAATGTTTGCAACTGAGATTGTGCTGCTAAGATATTGTCTGTGTCACACATGATAATTTAATAAAGATGTTTCTTGTAAAAAAAAATATATGCCAAGAAGGAATGATGTTTAAAAGAAGGCAGGATCTGAATGAGCTATGTAATGGTTGACTGGCAATGACTGGGGTAGGTTATAAGTGATGTATAATGTTTGCAGCTACAGTTGTGTTGGCATGGTTTGGAATGTTTAATGTTTGCAACTGAAATTGTGTCGTTATGGTTTATTTTCATTTATATAAATGTAAGATTGCCTGTGTCATACGTGATAATTTAATAAAGATATTTCTTGTTTAAAAAAAAATCAGGGTCAGTTTTAAAATGTTACTCTAATTCACTTCAAAAACAGGTTTTACATCAATATATATTTTTTGAAAAATAAGAAGCATGAAACTCTGATGACTGGTATCATTGACGGACTGTAATATTCAGTGATTTACTAAAAAATCAAACATTTTACATGGGCCAAGGCAAGAACAGGAGATAAAATCAGGGAAAGTGGAGAGATTCTGGTAGCATGGTGGTGGTGGGGGGGGGGGGGGTTCAAAACACAGATCCAGGGAGAAAGGTACATCTCCGACATTGCAGCTTACCTTAACACCACCATATGAAACGTGTTGCAGTGCAGCTGCTGAAAATTTCCAACTCTAAACTTGAAAGACTGTCACCTGACCATGAGCTGCTGACATCACTGTTGAGGAATGTGCAAATGCCAGGTAAAATTCCCTTACCTCACCCTGTGACATAAGTTGTACTTGTAACAATTTCCACACAAACAAAAATGCTGACAGTTGAATCACCAATAAAAAAAAAAAAAAACATAGCTACACACCTTATACATATGGATTAGAAAAAAAAAACAGCCAATCTATAAACTGATGGTTTCCAGGAAAACAAAGCAAAACTTAACAATGTAGTGGTAGCACAGGGCCCTGTGAAAATGAGGATAGGCAAGATGAAAGGTTGGAGAAAAGGATCTAGGTTCTGCAGTACATGTTTAGAGTAATACTCCAGCCTTAAAATAAATATGAGTTTGTACTTCATGAAACTTACTGTGGAGAAACATAGTAAGAATAAACCCACTAGGTAAATTTTATTTATACTTTAAAATCAGAATATAGTTCTTGCACTCTAACTCAGTCATGGAGACATTTGCATTACGTGGTGTTCATAATTAGTAATGCTACAGGAACAAAAAATGTTAATTTGACTTCCATTGCACTTTTATCCAGTAACCCCCCAGATAATTGACTTAAAAAGTTCTTTGTTATGCAAAAACTGCAAAAGTTATTACCAGCCCACTAAAGCAGAAGCGTGGTCTTCACTTTCTGCCTGAAACCAGAGTTCTGGAAACAGCCTCACTCATCGGAAGGGCCCGTTGGGTAGAAAAGTATGACTGTTTGTCAGATGTCCTCTCCTGGGGAATGAATGTAGGCAGTCTACAGCGCAATAAATGAGGAAGGTTCAGACCATGAAAATCAGGAGTGCAGCTAAGTGGTAAAATTACTGTCCCTTCAATAAAGTCCTCCTGTTACAGATAACTATTTTATGGTATGTATATACTTAATTGCTTATTGAAGGATCGATGCACACAAACATAATCAAAGTATACATTTAGTGTTCAGGTACTTTTGATCTCGGCTCTTTATCATCTGTCCTCTTGACACTGCTTGGCCACTTTTTTTTTTTTTTTTTTTGCTTCTGCAGAATAATTCCACTCCTCTCCTACACACATGTATGTTACAGCCAAAAGAAGCAGAGAATCTGTGTATCCAGTCTGTCCGGTGTCCACAGTTTAAAGGTAACTGTCAGGATCATCTGTTTAGCATGACAGCTTAACTATCTAACCTCAAATCAACCCATTCACAGCTTTTAGTGAGGGGTGAATGCTGGGCCTGTTTGTTTCCTAGTCACAGTGAGAGAGTCCTATGACACATTTGTTCTCTGACTAGACCTAGAACCCCATCAGCTCATTCATCACCTTCAAAGCAGGAATTGTGAGTCTGTGAGCAGGGTAATTTTCCTGGCAGGTGGAGTCCTCATTAGTGTTGGCTTAGACTCTGCTTTATGCTCCTGCCTTGGAGCACATGTGCGTACTGCCAGACATGACCACAATGTCTTAGCTCTGTCAACACAGACTTAGGCTACCTAGTTCTCAATGGCATCCATGTGGAACTTCAGCACATACCAGCTGGGGTTAGCAGTGCAGTGAATTTGACTTGTCTCCTCCCCTCAGAATGAGTGAATCAGCACTGGATGTGCATTCCCGTCCTCCTTACCTGACCCAGAATGGGAGAATAAGCACTGGGTGTGCACTCCCATCCTCCTTACCTGACCCAAAATGGCAGAATCAGCACTGGGTGTGCACTCCCATCCTCCTTACCTGACCCAGAATGGGTAAATCAGCACTGGGTGTGTACTCCCATCCTCCTTACCTGATCCAGAATGGGTGAATCAGCACTGGGTGTGCACTCCCATCCTCCTTACCCCACCCATAATGGGTGAATCAGCACTGAGTGTGCACACCCATCCTCCTTACCTGACCCAGAATGGGTGAATCAGCACTGGGTTTGCACTCCTATCCTCCTTACCTGACCCAGAATGGGTGAATCAGCACTGGGTGTGCACTCCCATCCTCCTTACCTGACTAAGAATGGGTGAATCAGCACTGGGTGTGCACTCCCATCCTCCTTACCTGACCCAGAATGGGTGAATCAGCACTGGGTGTGCACTCCCATCCTCCTTACCTGACTAAGAATGGGTGAATCAGCACTGAGTGTGCACTCCCATCCTCCTTACCTGAATCAGCACTGGGTGTGCACTCCCATCCTCCTTACCTGACTAAGAATGGATGAATCAGCACTGGGTATGCACTCCCATCCTCCTTACCTGACCCAGAATGGGTGAATCAGCACTGGGTGTGCACTCCCATCCTCTTTACCTGATCCAGAATGGGTGAATCAGCACTGGATGTGCACGCCCATCCTCCTTACCTGACCCAGAATGGGTGAATCAGCACTAGATGTGCACTCCCATCCTCCTTATCTGACCTTTCTAGTGCTTGACCCCCTAATCAAACTCTGATTGTCTGGGATGCAGTCAGGGGTTTATCTCTCCATATTAGAGGGAAAGGTATCTCAGGCCTTCTAGAATGTTGCCAATGAGCCACACCCCATTAGCCATACAGCTGTCTATTCTATGAATCTACCACTCTCTCTGTGTAAAAATATTTCCTTAGGTCCGGGCTGTACATTGTGTCCTTTATTTATAGCTGGTAACTACTTCAGCCCTATACACCATACACCACCTTGAGCTCATTTCTTTACAGTTCTCAATTAATTCTGTGGACCCAAATCATAATCACATAATCATGACCATTCCGCTTTGTTAGGGTGGCCTGCATCTGTCCCATCTAGGTTTTAGGTTATTGGCAAATACATTGTCCACCCCTATAGTGACTTTTTAGGCAGTGCCATCCTGATGCACATACCAACATAATGAAGTAAGGAAAAGAAAATAGGAAGGATTTACTGATGAATGCTGGAGCCTAAACAAGAAATTCCACTCCCTACAGCCCTTCTCACTCTGGAGGACACTGATGTCTATGTAGTGGCTGAGACATGGTTTAAAATAGTGAAGCACACTCCAGCTGTGCAGGGGTATAATACCTTCCACATGTTTAGACCTGCTACTGTGCAGGAAAAAAACGTGGAGGTGTCTCAATCTTCATCCAGCAGAGACTCCCATCAAGGCTGGTAAAGCAGCATGAGGCAGTAGAGATTCTTCATGTCCAAATAACCATCAGAAAGGTCATATACCATATATTAGCTACTACAGAACTCCCTCTGTGGGGCGGCCATGGTGGTGCAGCGGTTAGAGCTGTCACCTCACAGCAAGAGGTTCTCTGGTTCGATCCTCGGGTGGGGTGCCTTCTGTGCAGAGTCTGCATGTCCTCCCTGTGGTCGCATGGGTTTCCTCCCACATCCCAAAGACATGCTGTAGGTGGATTGGACACTCTAAATTGACCATAGGTGTGAGTGTGTGCATGTGTGTGCCTTCTGCGGAAGGTTTGGTGCTGGGCTGGCAACTCGACACCGCAAAACTCTACTGCCAGTCTTGAGCAGACAGGTGATCCGCTGTGGTGACCCCTAACCAGGAAAAGCCAAAAGAAGAAGAAGTAGTCCCTCTGTGACACAAGAAAGCAACAATGCCTATCTAAAGGAACTAAAATCACTCAGTTATTAAACCCAATACCATTTCCCTATGTGATCTGAACTACCCAACTATAGTCTGGGAAACCTGCACAAACACTGAGATTCCTGGACTTTGTCATTACAAATGCCCTGGAACAGAGTACCCACTAGGGGGTATAATATCTTGTCCTTACTAATATGGCAGCATCTTGCACTGTCCCTTGCATATATTCCTCTCTTGTTGGGTCTGACCAGAAAACATTTTCCATTCAAAATTGAAACCAGATATTTCTTCCACCCAAGGCACCTTTAGAAACTTCTTTAAGACAAACTACCTACTTCTACATGATACATTGGCAAGCTTCAAATCCCCACCAAACCCAGTTAACACCACTGAATATGCTAAACTGTATATCAGCACACTGTACCAGCATGTAAACAGCCCTGCAGGACAAGTGCAGGGCAAACCCTAGAAACAAACCCATATGGTGGAACCATAATATCAACAAGCTTAACAATATAAGGAAAGAATTTTGACCAGAAGTAAGAAGAGTAATTCCCAGATTAGAACCCTTTTCACTGAAATAAACAAATAACTCAGACGCTTAATAAAATCCACCAAAGCTAAGTTTATGGGTAAAATAGCTACCAATGTCAGTCATAAGGCCTGTTTTAGTTATGTTCATAATCTCAAAAGCACAACATAGTAATGTACTGAGCTAATTGTGAACAATGTTACCTACACCAAGGCTGAAGATATAGCCAACCTACTGGCTAATAAAATTAGCTCTAATTTTTCCCCTCTTTTCCTCTCCATCTGTCTCACAAGATACACCTGAAACTGGTTTGTCTCCAGGTATCAAACAAGTCCAAGTCCTAAAAGTACTATCAGAAGCTAAAAATACTACATCAGTGGGTCCTGACAATATCCTTGGATGCCTCTTAAATAGCATGAAGCACAGTTTAGCTGCAACCCTAACAACACTGTTCAGTCTCAGCCACACCCCTAACAACAATGTTCAGTCTCAGCCTCCATAAAGATTTTGTACCAAGTGAATGCAGAACATCAACAGTTATTCCCCTGCAAAAGGGAGAACCTTCCACAGACCTAGACAACTACAGACCCATAAGTCTGATGAGACTCATTTGCAAAGCCATGGAAAGACTTACCATAGAACTAATCAATCAGGACACAGGAAACCACCAGACACTGGACCCACTCAGTTTGGATTCATCAAGAGCAGGTCATGCTTATTCAGTCTGGTGGAGTTTCTTGAAAAGGTCACCAAAGTAATGGATGAAGGCAAAATGGTACACACTGCATACCTCAACCTGGCCAAAGCCATTGACACAATTCCCCATCTTGTGCATAGAAGACCAGCTAAATAAACTGGGAATAACCCCTGTGTCACCAGCTGGATTGCCAACTGGTTCGCAGATATGAAGCAGGAAACCAAAGTAGGAGAAGATACTTCCACAAAGAGAACAGTCACCAGTGGAGTCCTTCAGGGTTCTGTGCTGGGACTTCTCATGTTTGGGATCTACCTTTCTGAAGTAAAAGCCAATACAAAAGGGCTCTGGGTGACTAAGTTTGCAGATGATAGCAAGTTAGGAGCAGTTATTGAATCTCCAAATGACTTTATTATCTTGCAGGAAGGTTTGTCCCAAATAACTGGTGCCAAAATCATGGACTGAAACTAAATACCAAAAAATGCATTATTGTATCCTTTGGGAAGTCATCTTTCCTAGGGAACTACTACATTGACAATATGCCCTTAAGAGCTGACCCAGTTGTTCAGGATTTGGGAACTTTTGTGGATGGTGACATAACTTTTGACCAACATGTGTCTATTGTAAGAAAGTCCTTTTATATTATACACCTCATAAAGATAGGCATTGTGTCTAGATCTAGGGATGTCACTGACTCACTTTACTCAGCTTTCATTAGGCCAGCCATTGAAGACAATGTCCCGTTTGGCACGTACATGTCCATACACATGCAACAACTGGAACTCCCAGAGCAATACCTTACTAAAAGGATGCAAAGCAGCATGTCCTACATGGACTGACTCAAAAGCCCTGTCACTATACTTAGTATTCTACAACAACATGTCCTACATGGACCAACTCAAAGCCATGTCACTGTACTTAGTATTCTACAACAACATGTCCTACATGGACCAACTCAAAGCCTTGTCACTATACTCAGTATTCTACAACAACATGTCCTACATGGACCAACTCAAAGCCCTGTCACTATACTTAGTATTCTACAACAACATGTCCTACGTGGACCAACTCATAACCCTGTCACTTTACCTTGTATTCTACAACAACATGTCTTACATGGACCAACTCAAAGCCCTGTCACTATACTCAGTATTCTACAACAACATGTCGTACATGGACCAACTGAAAGCCATGTCACTTTACTTACTATTCTACAACAACATGTCCTACATGGACCAACTCAAAGCCCTGTCACTATACTTAGTATTCTACAACATGTCTGTCCTACATGGACCAACTCAAAGCCATGTCACTATACTTAGTATTCTACAACATGTCTGTCCTACATGCACCAACTCAAAGCCATGTAACTATAATGAGTATTCTACAACAGCATGTCCTACATGGACCAACTCAAAGCCCTGTCACTATACTTAGTATTCTACAACATGTCCTACATGGACCAACTCAAAGCCCTGTCACTATACTTGGTATTTTACAACAACATGCCCTACATGGACCAACTCAAAGCCCTGTCACTATACTCAGTATTCTACAACAACATGCCCTACATGGACCGACTCAAAGCCCTGTCACTGTACTCATTATCCTACAGACTGCTAAATGGTGACCTGTGTCTGGCAGACAAAGCATCCTCCGACCCATTTCTAATGGATTTGCTGGACATCGGCAAGTCAAATGACATTAAGAATACTCAGTCTAGGGATCTAAACCTCTTCTGCAACATCAGCAGAATGGTTTGGAGGGACAGTTATATCTCACAGATGATAGCACTGATCTGGAACAGACTTCCCATCAAGATGAAAACATTTCATCCCTGTTCATATTTAAGTGCAGCTTAGATCTATGGATGGGAAACAGAAAATTTACCCCAGGACCCCCCCCTTGTACTAATAATGGACAGAGGCAGCTCCTAAAGGCTTTATCCCATGCATGGTTGCCCTCAAATTATCTATGGTATGATCCCAGTTATGCTTATTAGGGGTAATATATAATTGTTGACCATGGGATGGGTAAAGCCAATCTATAACCAAATAAAATAGGTTCATTTGTGCACAAAAAGGGAAACTGGCTCAGATTAAAATGCCCTGTAAAGGTAGCCTGGTACTTACCTATGAACCTATAACAGCCGCTGGCCTGGTATTTACCTACAACCTATAACAGCAGCTAACCTGGTACTTACCTATGAACCTATAGCAGCAACAGGTCTGGTACTTACTTATGAACCCATAACAGCAGATGGCTTGGTACTTACGTATGAGGTTATAACAGCAGCTAGCCTGGTACTTACCTATGAACCTATAACAGCAGCTAGCCTGGTACTTATCTATGAACATATAACAGCAGTTGGCCTGGTACTTACCTACAAACCTATAACAGCAGCTGGCCGGGTACTTACCTACAAACCTATAACAGCAGCTGGCCTGGTACTTACCTATGTACCTATAACAACAGCTGGCCTGGTACTTACCTATGTACTTATAACAGCAGCTTGCCTGGTACTTACTTATGAACTTATAACAGCAGCTTGCCTGGTACTTACCTACAAACCTATAACAGTAGCTTGCCTGGTACTTGCCTATGAACCTATAAGAGTAGCTGGCCTGGTACATACCTACAAACTTATAACAGCAGTTGGCCTGGTACTTGCCTATGAACCTATAACAGCAGCTAGAAAGGCACTTACCTATGAACCTATAACAGCAGCTAACCTGGCACTTAACTATGAACCTATAACAGCAGCTGGCCTGGTACTTACTTATGAACCCATAACAACAGATGGCCTGGTACTTACCTATGAGGTTATAACAGCAGCTGGCCTGGTACTTACCTATGAACCTATAACAATAGCTGGCCCTGGTACTTACCTACATACCTATAACAGCAACTGGCCTGGTACTTACCTATGTACCTATAACAGCAGCTGTCCTGGTACTTACCTACGTACCTATAACAGCAGCTCGCCTGGTACATACCTATCTACCTATAACAGCATCTGGCCTGGTACATACCTATGTGTCTATAACAGCAGCTGGCCTGGTACTTGCCTATGTACCTATAACAGCAGCTTACCTGGTACTTACCTACGAACTTATAACAGCAGCTTGCCTGGTACTTTTCTACAAACCTATAACAGTAACTGGCCTGGTACATACCTAAAAACATATAACAGTAGCGGTTTGGTACTTACCTACTTACCTATAACAGCAGTTGACCTGGTACTTACCTATGAACCTATAACAGCAGCTAGAAAGGCACTTGCCTACGAACCTATAACAGCAGCTTGCTTTGTACTTACCTATGAACCTATAACAGCAGCTAACCTGGTACATACCTACGAACCTATAACAGCAGCTAGCCTGGTACTTACCTATGAACCTATAACAGCAGCTGGCCTGGTACATACCTATCTACCTATAACAGCAGCTGGCCTGGTACATACCTATCTACCTATAACAGCAGCTGGCCTGGTACATACCTATCTACCTATAACAGCAGCTGGCCTGGTACATACCTATGAACGTATAACAGCAGCTAGCCTGGTACTTACCTACGAACCTATAACAGCAGATGGCCTGGTACTTACCTACGAGCCTATAACAGCAGCTAGCCTGGTGCATACCTAGGAACCTATAACAGCAGCTAGCCTGGTACTTGCCTATGAACCTATAACAGCAACTGGCCTGGTACCTACCTATGAACCTATAACAGCAGCTGGCCGGTACTTACCTATGAGCTTATAACAGCAGTTGGCCTAGTACTTGCCTACGAACCTGTAACAGCAGCTGGCCTGCTACATACCTACGAACCTTTAACAGCAGATGACCTGGTACTTACCTATGAGCCTATAACAGCAGCTAGCCTGGTGCATACTTAGGAACCTATAACAGCAGCTAGCCTGGTAATTACCTATGAACCTATAACAGCAGCTGGCCTGGTACATACCTATGAACCTATAACAGCAGCTAGCCTGGTACTTACCAACAAACCTATAACAGCAGATGGCCTGGTACTTACCTATGAGCCTATAACAGCAGCTAGTCTGGTACATACCTATGAACCTATAACAAAAGCTAGCCTGTTACTTACCTATGAACCTGTTAATGGTGTTCCTCCTAGTCTTCAGTGAAATTACACTTAACATTCTGATTAATACTCCTTGTTGCTTTCCTCTGAAGTTTCTGTAATACTGCTTTGTCCCTGCACAGTGTCCAGAGCAGTTTACAGTACTCTGGAAGAGGGTATGATGATTGCCCTGCATAGCAGTAAAATAGCATTCCTGTTCTTGGAATCTGTTACATTTAAAAAGCATTGGAGCATGTTGCTGGCTTCATTGGTATCAGTCATGCACTGTAGCTGATAATGTAGTGATATTTTTATTACTCCAAAGTCCCTTTTTTGGTTTGTCTGTCTTGTCTATACTAGTGTTACTGCATCTCCCACTCTGTATTTCACCCCAGACTCCCAGGTTGTTGTGGCGTGGATACATTTTGCATGAACTGTCAGTTGCCACATGTTCACCCATTTAATTAGTGTCTCCAGATCTTATTATAAACACCTTTATTTAATTATCAGTTAAGACTTAGGCACACATGCATTAACAGACAAAAAAACAAACCATATTAACATTTCTAATATTCTTATATTACACATTATACAATTGTTTTCTGTATTTTTAACTATTATTCAGTCCAACATTACACAAACTGCTTAATTCCTGCCTTCCCTTAAACAGACATGTATGTGGCTCTACCCCACCCCCTCAGCTCTTAAAGTGAAGTCAATAAAGTAAAAAAATTAATAAATAAAAAAGCACTTTACTGTATTAAGCTGATCTATACATTTTAGAGATTGGCTTATTACAGCTAGTTTCATGCCCCTCCCACCAGCTCTTCCTGGTGGTAGAATATAGAAGTGATAGGTTTTCCCCAATTTTGGGTAAAGCTGTTAACAGCACAGTAAGTAATAAGGTGAACAACAGGAATAAAAAAAAATTCTGCGGCATTCATTCTTAATTATAATTGTGCAGCTCCGTTGATTAAAATGTCATACAAAAAATTGGAGGATGTTTGCAGAGTTCACCGATGTGAATACAATTTTCAATCATCCCCTGATCTTCACCTACAGGAGGGATAAAAACATAAAATATATTGGAAAGTAAATCATCTAAATCCAAAGATACTAACAAAATAATGGGCACTTACAAATGTGGTAAATGTGCACAGTGTCCCCATATTAAGAATGCAGATAAGGTTTATCTGGCTTGTAGAGACATGATCATTTCTAGTAAATGTTTCTCTAACTGTGATAGCAAGGGACTAGTATATTTAGTTGAATGTAAAGAGTGTTTAGCATTTTATGTGGGGAAAACAGAGAGAGCCCTTAAAAGAAGCATTCATATGACATCAGGAAGCAGAACTCCAAAAATGCTCTATTCAAACATACAAGAATTTGTAAGGAAGCTCGCTTTGTATTTTTTGTGTTAGAAGGAATACCCCAGGATATCAAAGGGGGAAAAGGGGAAGCGAGAATTTAATTCAGAGCACTGTACTGGCAGTTAGTATTAGAAGCATATAAAGAGCCAGGATTAAATGGACATGTTTCCTTGGGTCCAGTTCTGAAATTAAGAGCTGCAAGACTGCAACTATTTAGGGATGACATGTTTCAGAATAGCTCAGTGGTTCACAGGTGTATTTAAGGGTATATAGGAAGATTGCAGTACCAGCATAATTATTAATTATTTATTATAATATTTTGCATACAGGATTTCATTTTCAAGTCACCAGTTCATGTTTTTTTTCATCTCATTATGTAGTGGTTTTAGGGATTTACTTAGTGTTTATTTTTATGCACACAGTAATATATTCCTTATGTATATGGAAAGATTTTTTTACCCAAATATGCATGCAGTTTTTATATGTTTTTATGAGGGAAATGTTTTATGTAAAGAAATGGTTTTGCTGATGACTAGAATGGTATATGTTTCCTTAACTTAATTTGGTTCATTTAATCATTTTTGGTTAATTGGTGTGGTTAATGATTTGTAATATGATATAAACATGGGATGATGGGAACGTTGTTTGTACTGGTTTGAAGAAGTTCCACGTTGATTGAAAAATGTGGTGAAAAAGTTAAGTGTTTAATGCATTTTATGTTTTATACATGTGAAAGTGGTTGAATAAACTTCTCGTTTCTAGCTGACAATTTTACTGTTCTCCCTTGCTGTCCATTGGACTGTTTTGGAAATAAACAGATAAAGCCCTAACTACGACCCAAGTGACCTGGGTTTGATTAGCAGCTCAGGTGACTGACGGAGTGCTAGGGAGGGATGGGTGTGCCTGTCTTGGGAGGAGGGTAGATGTGGGCATCTCTTGACTCTATGATCCCTGGTGCAGGTTGGGGACATCACTAGAGGACACGTAGTCAGAGGGTTGAAAATGGGCCTGGCTGAGCTGCCATGGAGGTGGGACAAATCGTCACTAGCTCACATTCCACGACCACCCAATCTTAAACATCACCACAAATGGTAAGGGGGAAATAGATGGGTCATAACAGAATCCCCCTCCTGACAGAAGCTCAGATGTGCAAAGCCCAATTGCCTTGGATCCGTGAGTGGCCCCAACAGTTCTGGATTAAGTCTGGGGGACTTGTAGTTAGCTGGGAGACCTCGTCTGGATGGGGCATGAGTGCCTGGCCATTAACACGACTGAAAGGTGGGAGAAAAAATAAATAATATAAGGTGTTATTCCAAACTCACACAGGCACTTCGGTTTAAATTGGCCACCTTCACCAGGTTTCAAAAAGTAAAAGTAGATTATACATTGCTTTGTAGTGCATGGAGAAGTTATATATTAATTGTTAGTAGATTATAATGGAACACAGATATGGTAATTGTTAACTTTTTTTCAGGTACATTAAACTTTTATATGGGCTTAGCATTTAAAGTATGCTGTACTGCCTGTGATGATTTAATGCATTTTTATGAAACTGTTTCAGGTTCATTGATCTTATTGTGAATATGCTCTTTGTTTTAGTGAGATAGAAGTGGGCCAAAGCCAGCAATTCACTCATGGGAGATAAATTGTCACTAGAATGTAACCATAAAAATGGTAGCAGTTATAAGATTCATCAAATTAAATACTTGTTACTTATTAAACAGATACTCAGTAACAGGTCTGCATCTGAATAATGTAATTATTAAATCGAAATGTAAATGACTTAGGAACACGCATTGACAGACATGACAGTAAACCTTGGTAACATCTGTCTTTCTTTCCTTGCAGTGTTCACGTATGTTTCTTTTTTACCATTTTTATTCACTCTAACATTACATAAATTGCTCAGTTCCCACTTTTCCTTAAACTTCAATCCTCATCCTGAACATTATTCTGCGTGTAATGTTGCCACAATTTCCATTTATTTCTGTGTAATTTGTTGTTGCATTGGGTTGCCGAGAAGCATAAATGTGCAGTTCACTTAGAAATGATAGAAATACTCAAGAAACAACCAGTGAACTAGTAAATCAATGATTTAAATAAAAAATGCCTGTGTGGCTTTGCTAGTCCCCTAGTACCACATTACTCATACGTGCACTGGCCCTAACCCCAATCCTATACATTATGCTACTAGAAATGCTTTCCGAAACAGTACCACTAAACAAGATACACAGTTTACAAACACCACCACACATGCACAACACTAAATGTGTCCCCTTACCTAGCCCTTACTGTAACCCTAACTCACAAGCACTCACTCACACGTTCTCATCCCCATTTATTGCTACTGCATGCATGTTTCCTCAATAAAAACAATATTTGGCATTGCTCTCTTTGATAAAGGCATTCATCCTGCCAGTGTACTTCATCATTTGTGCAACGGTGCTCCTTTCAATAACTCCTGCCTCGAACAACATATCTATCTATACGCATTTATATTTGCGGTACACACACATTAGAAACATTTGCAAGAAACCTTCGTATTTTCGGTTTCTATATTGAATTCACACAGGGATATAGTACAAACACTGGAAACATGCCCCTTGTTGGCATATACAGCCCACTTAATCGGAGGTTATTAAAACACAGACTTTAACAGAGACACTGTGCACAAGCTCTGTATCTGTAATTTGAGTCACGTACTGTACTAAACTGTACTGCTTAACCTGGTTGAAGTACAGTTTGTACTACGACCTTACAGTTTTATCCTGTATCCATCCCATACAGGCTCAGTAGTTTTATACAACAGCATTTGGAATTTGCAGAGTCATTACCTAGCACTGAAGACAGCTGGTAGCTAAGCAGGCAAAGCTCTCCTGCCTTAGTTTACTGAATTTCACCTGCAGAGGGAAATCATGGGGTCCACAAAACCTTATCATACTGAAGAATGGATATATAGCATGTGTTACCCAGTCATTTCAGAGTTCAGACAATTCAGACTACTGAAATAAATAAAGGTGCTGAATCCTTTTTTACCAATGATAGGTGATGGTTGGCAAACTTTATACAACTAAACACTTCACTAAAAATGATGCCACATTATCACTTTGTCTGTGATTCTTTGAGACTGCTAGTATATAAAATGCATACCTGCATTTAACCCTAAAACATAACTGTTAGTATCCAAAATGAAATTATATAAACTACTTAAAACATAAAAAAATGTGTCTTCTGTGCACCCTTGCATGGGAAGCTTTTCTCTCCACACTATGTAACATACACATCCTAAGATCACACTGATTCAGAAAAATAACAAAGTGTACTTTAAAAGAGTATTTTTCTACTGTGCAACTTGTGTGTGTGTGTGTGTGTGTGTGTGTGTGTGTGTGTGTGTGTGTGTGTGTGTGTGTGTGTGTTGGAACTATATAGAATGACAGTGCACACAATTAGAGGAAATAGCTGCAAATCTGAAGTTCACACTAAGGGCAGTATCTGGGTCCTGAGTTTGATCAGAGTCAGGAAGGGTGTAGGTCCCCAGTGACCACAGCTTACTAGCTGACCATCAGGTTTTAGATACACGAGTAATGAAATGTAGACAGAGAAGAAGACCAGCCAGCTGTGGTTGGTGGAACCCACATATGTGTCCATATAGGTTGTGACTACAAACTGTGGCGGCTGGTGATTTCAAATCAAAAGGGAGCTGCAGGAGCCAGCCAAATGGGTGGGACCAATTAGAAATGGATGCAGTCAACCAGAAAGGGGCGGATATATGTTACAGTGGGATCAACCTTGACCATGCTTCCAGGATTAAAATAATAATTGATTTGTGCTAGTTTCATTTTTGCTGCAAAGAGAAAGCAGTTACAGTCTAAATGCTTACCCCCCCCCCCATAAACATTAGTCTTGCAAAGCCAGAATTACAACAGTTAAAGGCAGGGACACTCGTTTCATTCACGAACACCCCCATTACCTAACTAAAGTAGCTGCTTTTTACTCTCTCGCAATTAAATTAGAAATAACAGTAACAGTTGGGTTGCATACTTGCATTATTTGCATTTTGTTGACAGAAACATTAGTCACTGCTTGCTTATGCCAGCCAGATGTACATTTCATTTTATTTATTTTACTTTTGTTTACCCAGGCTTCTGCAACTGGCTTTAGTCGGAAAAAAAAAACCTTTTCATGATGTGACCAGGGATTAAAGCTCCAGTATATTAGAAACATTTTTAAACAAACATTCATTATATACATGAACAGATATAGAAATAACATACATTAAGAATTACTCATAAACTTGATAATTAGTTTGCATTCGTCTTAAAGTGTAGACAGAAAAATATTACAGTTTTGCAAAGCTGGAATTACAGCGGCAGTAAATATTAGGGCCAGTTGTTTCTTTCACACATGACCCCAGGCTCCACCGCCTTACCCCACCCACAGTATCCGATTTGATCTTGCAAGGTTAAAAAAAAAAAACACCGTCATTAAGGTAAGTATTCATTTTTTTCACATAAACAATACTCAGAGTTCAGAGCTTTTGGTCGATCTTACTTCACTCAAATGCACATTACTCTTTCAAAGCAAGCCACAACTGCAGTCATTCCATTCACACATAGGCATAGACCCCATCCCAACTGCCTACCCAGACAATCTGCTTTGAGCCTACAAGGTTTAAAATAATGAAAGTAAAAGACCACAGTTACATATGACATAGCCAGGAACGTGCACGTGATCTTACTTCAGTTCACCCATACACACTTTACTCATGCAAGAGTAGAGTTTGTTTCAACAACAAAACATTGATGAACCGTTCTACTGTACCTTGACTGATTCTGCAAAAAGATATTAAGTTAAAAAAAAGTGTCATCCAGAAACGGCCCCCCAGAACGCACTGCACACCTAGTATCTCTTTGACACCTGCTAAGATATTGTATTTAAAAAAAAATCAACAGCCTCCAAAACACACAGACCACTAGCATATGGTTGATCCTGACAGCGTATTATATTAAAAAATCATCAACAGTCCCTGAAACACAATGCCTCTACCTGGTTAACCCTGCCAGAATATTATATTAAAAAAAGAGTCATCAACAGTCCCCAAAACACATTGCCTCTCTATACCTGGTTAACCCTGCCAGAATATTATACTAAAAAAAGAGTCATCAACAGTCCCCAAAACACATTGCCTCTACCTGGTTAACCCTGCCAGAATATTATATTAAAAAAGAGTCATCAACAGTCCCCAAAACACATTGCCTCTACCTGGTTAACCCTGACAGAATATTATATTAAAAAAAGAGTCATCAACAGTCCCCGAAACACATTGCCTCTCTATACCTGGTTAACCCTGCCAGAATATTATATTAAAAAAAAGAGTCATCAACAGTCCCCAAAACACATTGCCTCTCTATACCTGGTTAACCCTGCCAGAATATTATATTAAAAAGAGTCATCAACAGTCCCCAAAACACATTGCCTCTCTATACCTGGTTAACCCTGCCAGAATATTATATTAAAAAAAAGAGTCATCAACAGTCCCCAAAACACATTGCCTCTACCTGGTTAACCCTGCCAGAATATTATATTAAAAAAAGAGTCATCAACAGTCCCCAAAACACATTGCCTCTCTATACCTGGTTAACCCTGCCAGAATATTATATTAAAAAAAGAGTCATCAACAGTCCCCAAAACACATTGCCTCTCTATACCTGGTTAACCCTGCCAGAATATTATATTAAAAAAAGAGTCATCAACAGTCCCCAAAACACATTGCCTCTACCTGGTTAACCCTGCCAGAATATTATATTAAAAAAAGAGTCATCAACAGTCCCCAAAACACATTGCCTCTACCTGGTTAACCCTGCCAGAATATTATATTAAAAAAAGAGTCATCAACAGTCCCCAAAACACATTGCCTCTCTATACCTGGTTAACCCTGCCAGAATATTATATTAAAAAAAAGAGTCATCAACAGTCCCCAAAACACATTGCCTCTCTATACCTGGTTAACCCTGCCAGAATATTATATTAAAAAAAGAGTCATTAACAGTCCCCAAAACACATTGCCTCTCTATACCTGGTTAACCCTGCCAGAATATTATATTAAAAAGAGAGTCATAAACAGTCCCCAAAACACATTGCCTCTCTATACCTGGTTAACCCTGCCAGAATATTAGATTAAAAAAAGAGTCATCAACAGTCCCCAAAACACATTGCCTCTCTATACCTGGTTAGCCCTGCCAGAATATTATATTAAAAAAAGAGTCATCAACAGTCCCCAAAACACATTGCCTCTCTATACCTGGTTAACCCTGCCAGAATATTATATTAAAAAAAGAGTCATCAACAGTCCCCAAAACACATTGCCTCTCTATACCTGGTTAACCCTGCCAGAATATTATATTAAAAAAAGAGTCATCAACAGTCCCCGAAACACATTGCCTCTCTATACCTGGTTAACCCTGCCAGAATATTATATTAAAAAAAGAGTCATCAACAGTCCCCAAAACACATTGCCTCTACCTGGTTAACCCTGCCAAAATATTATATTAAAAAAAGAGTCATCAATAGTCCCCGAAACACATTGCCTCTCTATACTTGGTTAACCCTGCCAGAATATTATATTAAAAAAAGAGTCATCAACAGTCCCCAAAACACATTGCCTCTACCTGGTTAACCCTGCCAGAATATTATATTAAAAAAAGAGTCATAAACGGTCCCCGAAACACATTGCCTCTCTATACCTGGTTAACCCTGCCAGAATATTATATTAAAAAAAGTCATCAACTGTCCCCAAAACACATTGCCTCTCTATACCTGGTTAACCCTGCCAGAATATTATATTAAAAAAAGAGTCATCAACAGTCCCCAAAACACATTGCCTCTACCTGGTTAACCCTGCCAGAATATTATATTAAAAAAAGAGTCATCAACAGTCCCCAAAACACATTGCCTCTCTATACCTGGTTAACCCTGCCAGAATATTATATTAAAAAAGAGTCATCAACAGTCCCCGAAACACATTGCCTCTCTATACCTGGTTAACCCTGCCAGAATATTATATTAAAAAAGGAGTCATCAACAGTCCCAAAAACACATTGCCTCTCTATACCTGGTTAACCCTGCCAGAATATTATATTAAAAAGAGTCATCAACAGTCCCCAAAACACATTGCCTCTCTATACCTGGTTAACCCTGCCAGAATATTATATTAAAAAAGAGTCATCAACAGTCCCCAAAACACATTGCCTCTCTATACCTGGTTAACCCTGCCAGAATATTATATTAAAAAAAGTCATCAACTGTCCCCAAAACACATTGCCTCTCTATACCTGGTTAACCCTGCCAGAATATTATATTAAAAAAAGAGTCATCAACAGTCCCCAAAACACATTGCCTCTACCTGGTTAACCCTGCCAGAATATTATATTAAAAAAAGAGTCATCAACAGTCCCCAAAACACATTGCCTCTACCTGGTTAACCCTGCCAGAATATTATATTAAAAAAAGAGTCATCAACAGTCCCCGAAACACATTGCCTCTCTATACCTGGTTAACCCTGCCAGAATATTATATTAAAAAAAAGAGTCATCAACTGTCCCCAAAACACATTGCCTCTACCTGGTTAACCCTGCCAGAATATTATATTAAAAAAAGAGTCATCAACAGTCCCCAAAACACATTGCCTCTCTATACCTGGTTAACCCTGCCAGAATATTATATTAAAAAAAGAGTCATCAACAGTCCCCAAAACACATTGCCTCTACCTGGTTAACCCTGCCAGAATATTATATTAAAAAAAGAGTCATCAACAGTCCCCAAATCACATTGCCTCTCTATACCTGGTTAACCCTGCCAGAATATTATATTAAAAAAAGAGTCATCAACAGTCCCCAAAACACATTGCCTCTCTATACCTGGTTAACCCTGCCAGAATATTATATTAAAAAAAGAGTCATCAACAGTCCCCAAAACACATTGCCTCTCTATACCTGGTTAACCCTGCCAGAATATTATATTAAAAAAAGAGTCATCAACAGTCCCCAAAACACATTGCCTCTACCTGGTTAACCCTGCCAGAATATTATATTAAAAAAAGAGTCATCAACAGTCCCCAAAACACATTGCCTCTCTATACCTGGTTAACCCTGCCAGAATATTATATTAAAAAAAGAGTCATCAACAGTCCCCAAAACACATTGCCTCTACCTGGTTAACCCTGCCAGAATATTATATTAAAAAAAAGAGTCATCAACAGTCCCCAAAACACATTGCCTCTCTATACCTTGTTAACCCTGCCAGAATATTATATTAAAAAAAGAGTCATCAACAGCCCCAAAAAACATTGCCTCTCTATACCTGGTTAACCCTGCCAGAATATTATATTAAAAAAAGAGTCATCAACAGTCCCCGAAACACATTGCCTCTCTATACCTGGTTAACCCTGCCAGAATATTATATTAAAAAAAGAGTCATCAACAGTCCCCAAAACACATTGCCTCTACCTGGTTAACCCTGCCAGAATCTTATATTAAAAAAAGAGTCATCAACAGTCCCCAAAACACATTGCCTCTCTATACCTGGTTAACCCTGCCAGAATATTATATTAAAAAAAGAGTCATAAACAGTCCCCAAAACACATTGCCTCTCTATACCTGGTTAACCCTGCCAGAATATTATATTAAAAAAAGAGTCATCAACAGTCCCCAAAACACATTGCCTCTACCTGGTTAACCCTGACAGAATATTATATTAAAAAAAGAGTCATCAACAGTCCCCAAAACACATTGCCTCTACCTGGTTAACCCTGCCAGAATATTATATTAAAAAAAGAGTCATCAACAGTCCCCAAAACACATTGCCTCTCTATACCTGGTTAACACTGCCAGAATATTATATTAAAAAAAGAGTCATCAATAGTCCCCAAAACACATTGCCTCTCTATACCTGGTTAACCCTGCCAGAATATTATATTAAAAAAAGAGTCATAAACAGTCCCCAAACACATTGTCTCTCTATACCTGGTTAACCCTGCCAGAATATTATATTAAAAAAAGAGTCATCAACAGTCCCCAAAACACATTGCCTCTACCTGGTTAACCCTGACAGAATATTATATTAAAAAAGAGTCATCAACAGTCCCCAAAACACATTGCCTCTACCTGGTTAACCCTGCCAGAATATTATATTAAAAAAAGAGTCATCAACAGTCCCCAAAACACATTGCCTCTCTATACCTGGTTAACCCTGCCAGAATATTATATTAAAAAAAGAGTCATCAACAGTCCCCAAAACACATTGCCTCTCTATACCTGGTTAACCCTGCCAGAATATTATATTAAAAAAAGAGCCATCAACAGTCCCCAAAACACATTGCCTCTCTATACCTGGTTAACCCTGCCAGAATATTATATTAAAAAAGGAGTCATCAACAGTCCCCAAAACACATTGCCTCTCTATACCTGGTTAACCCTGCCAGAATATTATATTAAAAAAGAGTCATCAACAGTCCCCAAAACACATTGCCTCTACCTGGTTAACCCTGCCAGAATATTATATTAAAAAAAGAGTCATCAACAGTCCCCAAAACACATTGCCTCTCTATACCTGGTTAACCCTGCCAGAATATTATATTAAAAAAAGAGTCATCAACAGTCCCCAAAACACATTGCCTCTCTATACCTGGTTAACCCTGCCAGAATATTATATTAAAAAAAGAGTCATCAACAGTCCCCAAAACACATTGCCTCTCTATACCTGGTTAACCCTGCCAGAATATTATATTAAAAAGAGAGTCATAAACAGTCCCCAAAACACATTGCCTCTCTATACCTGGTTAACCCTGCCAGAATATTATATTAAAAAAAGAGTCATCAACAGTCCCCAAAACACATTGCCTCTACCTGATTAACCCTGCCAGAATATTATATTAAAAAAGAGTCATCACCAGTCCCCAAAACACATTGCCTCTACCTGGTTAACCCTGCCAGAATATTATATTAAAAAAGAGTCATAAACAGTCCCCGAAACACATTGCCTCTCTATACCTGGTTAACCCTGCCAGAATATTATATTAAAAAAAGAGTCATCAACAGTCCCCAAAACACATTGCCTCTCTATACCTGGTTAACCCTGCCAGAATATTATATTAAAATAAGAGTCATCAACAGTCCCCAAAACACATTGCCTCTCTATACCTGGTTAACCCTGCCAGAATATTATATTAAAAAAAGAGTCATCAACAGTCCCCAAAACACATTGCTTCTCTATACCTGGTTAACCCTGCCAGAATATTATATTAAAAAAAGAGTCATCAACAGTCCCCAAAACACATTGCCTCTACCTGGTTAACCCTGCCAGAATATTATATTAAAAAAAGAGTCATCAACAGTCCCCAAAACACATTGCCTCTACCTGGTTAACCCTGCCAGAATATTATATTAAAAAAAGAGTCATCAACAGTCCCCAAAACACATTGCCTCTACCTGGTTAACCCTGCCAGAATATTATATTAAAAAAAGAGTCATCAACAGTCCCCAAAACACATTGCCTCTACCTGGTTAACCCTGCCAGAATATTATATTAAAAAAATAGTCATCAACAGTCCCCAAAACACATTGCCTCTCTATACGTGGTTAACCCTGCCAGAATATTATATTAAAAAAAGAGTTATCAACAGTCCCCAAAACACATTGCCTCTCTGTACCTGGTTAACCCTGCCAGAATATTATATTAAAAAAAGAGTCATCAACAGTCCCCAAAACACATTGCCTCTACCTGGTTAACCCTGCCAGAATATTATATTAAAAAAAGAGTCATCAATAGTCCCCAAAACACATTGCCTCTCTATACCTGATTAACCCTGCCAGAATATTATATTAAAAAAAAGAGTCATCAACAGTCCCTAAAACACATTGCCTCTCTATACCTGGTTGACCCTGCCAGAATATTATATTAAAAAAAGACTCATAAACAGTCCCTAAAATACACAGACCACTAGTATCTGCTTGACCTTGCCAGGAAAAAAATGCAGGAAGTATCTGTTTGGCCCTGCCCCCCCAAAAAAAAAAAAATGAGAATTACCTTAAACCCTAATCTGATTGTTGTCTCCACACACTTGCTCTCTCTCTTGCAACTCAAGTGTGGAAGAGAACACAAGAGTAACAAGACAAATCAGCAGCTGTGTCACATAATCAGAGTACCTGACAGGCTGCTAAATTCACAGTCATATCACTTTGCTATTTCCTGTGGTTAAAACCTCAATGAGTTAAGGTTATCTTCATTAATGGCTGTGGTCTTCCTAATCCAGACTGTTTTAAAAACTGTCCGGAGATTTTTTTTTTAAATTTTATTTAAAGTGGAACTCGAGCACACGTGCGCTGCTCCAAGTTCTGCATAAAATCGCAAATCAACTTAACACACTGGTTTGCAGTTTGAACTAATGCTAGTGTGTAAAATTTAATAATTAAACTGTTTTTTGGTTTAGAAAGTTGGGGGGCTGCAGCCCAGCAGTCGATACTATGAGCCGCCCCTGACTACAGACCTACTTCTGAGTGACTATTTCAGGTCAGAGGGAAGAATTCTAGCTTCACATTCAGTGTTAGGAGATCCTGTTAATGTAGCACACGATTAATCAGGAGGAGTCCTTCCAATCTGTCTGTCCAGCTGTCTGGCATATGCTGATACTAAAATGAGCTAAATCTCCAGGGACGGATTTACAGGTCCTCATCAATTTGACATATTTGCCAAGCTTTGTATAGTTTCAATTTCTGGGCAGAAATACTATTAAAGTCTGATAATGCTCCCAAGAGTAAGTGTCTGCTCAGTGCAGAAAGCCTCAATTGATTACCTGGTCTACACAGAATTCTCCTAATTTATAGTGATGTTACTGGATAGAAAAAGAAAAACATTCTCCCAGTAAGGTGGATTTGATACCACTTGCATTTCACACTTTTCCCTCTGTACCACTCAGAGATCACCCAGTTTACTCATACAATATGGAAGCACTTGACTTTGCCTCATGCTTTAAATGGTTTTAACAAGAACAGTTTACCTACCATCATATGAAGTGTTGCAGCTCAGAGTCTTACACTTTTGTTTGTCCCCCCTTTTGTTGACTGTATCCCGCAGAATAGGGGTGCCCTAGTTCTTTTTTTATAGGTTCATAGGTAGGTACTAGGCTATTGGCCCTAGGGCATATATAAGCCTAGCCAAAAAATAATGTACCCTGGCTTTCTCCACCCACTATTATATAGCACAGAGTAGGAGAAACAGGCTTGCAGATTGTGGCATGCAAGTAATAAGTTATTCCATAATTAAAGGGTATGTTTTATAATAGGTTATCAGCAAACCTGAAAGTGCACAGTGGGCATGAGGCAAAGCTAACTGCCTTACTCATTCAAGATGTGATATCATATAATAAAGAACATGTCAAAGAGAAGGGTATTATTATTATTATGTACTTCAGTCGCAGTGTAAAAATAAAAAAAGAAACAGGCATTTCATATCAGTCCTGGCCATAGCAGACTAGTGTCACAGATATGGAATGCAACTGATTACTCAGCTATGGATGTCTGAGCTTGACACAGTGCAAAGACATAGCATCATTCTTGAGAGACAGTTGTAAGAATATTGCATGTTCCTGTATTGTCTGTAATGAAAAGGTATTATAAATAGAAGGTGGTGACATGGGTCATTTAGCATGTTGCACTCTGCAGGTGCCCTACAGATGATTTGTTAACAGTATGAAATCAAAGCAGACATGGTTTGTTAACAGTATGAAATCGAAGCAGACATAGTTTAACTATATGAAATCGAAGCGGACATGGTTTGTTACCAGTAAGAAATTGAAGCAGACATGGTTAATGGTATGAAATTGAAGCAGACATGGTTTAACAGTATGAAATTGAAGCAGACCTGATATTTTCTGATCCCACCTGTCTGCAAACAGTAACAGTCTGTCTTCAAGTGCAGGGTTTTCACTACAATATATCCAAAAAGGTGTTTGTTTGACAGCCCATGACTTTGGGAGTCACTTGACCTTCTAGTCACTAGTTTTAGGGCAGAGTGCAGAACAATATATAATGGTTCATTGGATGCACACATTAGCAACTGCATTGTCATTGACCCATTTTTGTGACCGCTGTGGTGGCTACTTACCACTGACACTAGTCAGCTATACCTAATCAGAGAGATGAATCCATTCATAAAAGGGTATTCCTTGCCGATTAGGCCATCTAGTTTTGCAGCAAAACATCACTTGAGAAGTGTCATCTGAAGAAAATAAAATCAAGCCCTAAGCGGTCTACAGTTTCAGTATGACTGTGATGGTTTAAAATATAAACTAGCATTTACTAAATGTTCAATGTGTATTATTATCTTGGAGCTTTTCTCCCTGGGCCTCCACTAAAAATGGGCATATATCCAGTCGTACTATCCCAGTCAACAAATGTAAAATAAATAAATAAAATAATTTTTAACTGTATCTCCCTCAAACATGGTTCCCTTCTTTTTAAACACTTTTATTGAATTATCACTTGTGATATAGGTACATTTATATAAACGTACTCAAGCTGTATTAACAAGTTAAAATTAACAAACATGCTTCACATATATTGCTGTAATATCATATAACCTAAGCAACATTAAATAAATGATTCAAAAAATCACACCGACACAATCCTAGTTGCAAGCATTTTATATCACAAACCATGCTGGCACTCTCCCAGTTGCAAACATTATACGTCACATTACATAGATCATTTAAGTCCTGCCTTCTTTTAAACTTCATTCCTCCCATGTATGTATTGTTCCCACAATTCCCATTTTTCCTAAGTAGTTTGCTCCTACCCTTTTCTAAAGATCTCAGTTCCAGTTGTTTTATTTCTGTTACTATATTCACTACTTCTAATATAGGTGGTTTAGATTTTGATTAACTATTTTCTAGTAATTGCTTTTTTGGCAGCCACCATAATTAGAGACAGCAAGGCCTTACCATGTCTAGGCAATTCCGATTCTGTATCATAGCTCAGAAAAATCATCTCCTTCATCAGACCAATCTGCTCATCCAGCATCTCCGACAGTGCATCCCACAGGAAATCCTCAAAGTCCACCAACCCACCACACTCCTAGAAAGTATGTTCCCAATTGTCTCTTTCTTCCCTGTCACACCTCCAACATTTGCTACCTACTTGAGGAAAAATTCTCTGGAGTCTACTTGGGGTATAAAAATATCTATGTATACATTTCCAAGCAAAAATCCTAAATCTTCTAGATTTTGTTGCATACTTGGGAGACGTACATATATCCTCCCTTTGTTTCTTTGTGAATTGCTTATCCAGTCTCTCTTTCCATTCCTTTCTAAGCTCCTCTGATTGATTCTTATAGTTATCATGTAATATTTTATATGCTGTACTAATTTTTCCTTTTTTAATGGCAGCTTCTGTTCTAGATTCTACTAAAAACTCCACAAGTGTTGGTCTTTCATTTAGGATGCCCCCATTTCTTTCTCTTTGCCTATACTCTGATATTAATAATTGATAGGGAAGACTATCTCTAACCTGCAGTCCAAATAAATTCTTGGTGTCTTCCCATTCTATCATCTTTCCCTCTGTAGTTATTTCCTCCCAATACCTTGGTTCCTTTGCCACTTTTCTCCAAAAAATTCCAGCCTCTCTTGCCTACTGTCTGTATCCCTAATTGCAGTCATCCCTATCGGCAGAATCTCCTTTCTCCATTCCCATGTTGACTTAGTTCTAAGAATACTATCTGGTACTTTATAGATATAATATTATATATGATTATTGTTATTCTCCTTAAAGGCCTGCATCCAAAATCCCAGTCTCTCCTTGTTTCTTGAGCTTCCCCCTGTTTCACCATCATCCCTTTCCACTTTGAATTATAGTTTTCTGCTTGTGCTATATATAGGAGCTTTAACTGTGTAGCTCTGAAATATCTCTTCATATTGGGTAATCCTAATCCACCCTGTTCTACTGGAAGAATCAGCTTATCCCACTTGACGCTTGCCATCTTCCCCTCCCAGATAAAGTCTTTCAGCTCTTTATTAATTGCTATCCACAACTTCTCTGGTTGATAAAAATATGCCTGACCTGTGTATAAGACTAAAGGGACTAAAAACATTTTAACTGCTTGTATCTTACTATCCATATCCATACAACAAAGCTTCAATTTTCTCAGTTTTTGTATAATCTTTTCAGTCTCTTCCCACACATCCTTGGCTGCTTCACCAGAATAATTTTTAATTCATACTCCTAAATACTTCATTTTATCATGTCCCCATAAATAACGACATTCGTGTGTGATAATAATTTTGAGCTATTTCAAAGATGGTTCTCAGTACTGAGTGAGAAGTGCATTTTCTCTAGATCAGAGCTACTTTCTGACAGTTCTTTCAGCTGCTAGCATGTAATTGTATTATTGCCAAACTTGGTTTTGTAGACAGTATAATAAGGCATCCTTCTGTGAAGCATTTTGTTTCTGAAGTGGTTGTGCTTAATGTACTGCCATTTAATAACTGATAAATATTTGTTTACATTTTACATGATAACTAGGAGTCAGGGGTGCAGCGATGATTTTTCAAATTGTACATCATCTTCAAGGACATAGCCCCCCACCCTAGTGTGACACCACATCTTCACCTCAGATAGCATGTTGTTATGGGTAAGATGGGCCTGTGGTTTGCAATCACAGATGCAACAGAGGGGACAGAGTCTTGTAATTAGGGAGCAACTACCAAAAGGCTTTATGGCCACCATGAAGTCTGTAGAGAGGACTAGAAGATAGGGTTCTCCTCATCGGACATTAGGGAGCGGGAAACCCTACATTATAAGTGGCTTGCCACAAGTGAGCTTCTGACAGCCCTTTAGTCAGGTAACCAGCCGATATCATAGTGTACCATCTGACATGTGGGCAGCTAGTGTACAAGTAATAGCCAGACAGCAGGTGTCCACTGACAGCAGTGGTTGCACTCCTCCCAAGGGCAGATGATGACATATTTGTCTATTCCTATGGTACTTCTTTCTATTAGTGTATTAGTAAGGATGACACATGAGGACTTCAGCAATACCTGCAGGTGGTGTAGGGCCCAGGCAGGTAAAGGGTGCAGGTATATGATGGATGAATGAATAACTGGATGGGGCTAATCAGCCATAGACAGACAGAATACAAATAAAGAGTGTCCATGTAGTGTCTACAGTGGCAGAGATTCCAGAGTGCATACACAGATAGTGTATGCGAATCATGCATATCTATCTATATATATATATATATATATATATATATATATATATATATATCTACAGAAATGCCATACTTGGTGCCTTTCCAATACAATTAGATAAGCAATAAAAAAAAGGATGACTCATCACCAGCACAAAACAGGAAACCAGTGCATCTGCATTCCAATGGCGCATAACTTGATCATTCCGCCTCAATCTTTCATTTCAGTTCTTTCACAAAACAAATATTTTTGTTGACTTAGTATGGCACAAGGGAAGCTACATTTTAATACAATCTCTCATGAAGCTTTAATTTGCTTGCCATTTTTCACAAACCCCTTTTTTGGCAGCTGTAAGCTTGGTTTCCTCCTACTCCAATCTTTTTGCTTGCTATTATTTTTATGTCATACATATTCAAAGCTCTCGTAGTTTAACTATAAGCCAGTTATACTACAAACAGCTAAAAGAAAACAGCACTGTTATCAATCAAAAATTTCATAGCCAATATACACCTGCCCCGTCCACATGTTTTGCCAGTGTAAACACACAATTTAGCATTCTAACACACCCACAGAGCTTTAAATGATATTCAGCTACTTTCCCACTGAAGAAATGTCTACACACAGCGACACTTGTTTCTTAATTCCAGCCACACTGCCCTGCCACATCTCTTTTTGTACATATTTGCCCTTGCAGCCTCCTTTGACACATTATATATTTCTCTGCCACATATCTTGTTTATGTATGTATCTGCCCCTACAACCTCCTTTGATACATCATATATTTTTACTTCTGCATCCGTTGTTTTTGTATCTATTTGCCCTTGTAGCCTCCTTTGACACATTATATTTTTTACTTCCGCATCTCTTGTTTTTGTATGTATCTGCCCCTACAACCTCCTTTGACACATTATATATTTTTCTGCCACATCTCGTTTTTGTATGTATCTGCCCGTACAGCCTTCTTTGATACATTATATATTTTTACTTCCGCATCTCATGTTTTTGTATGTATCTGCCCTTACAACCTCCTTTGACACATTATATATTTTTACTTCCGCATCTCTTGTTTTTGTATGTATCTGCCCGTACAGCCTTCTTTGATACATTATATATTTTTACTTCCGCATCTCTTATTTTTGTATGTATCTGCCCTTACAACCTCCTTTAATACATTATATATTTTTACTGCCGCATCTCTTGTTTTTGTATGTATTTGCCCTTATTGCCCCCTTAGACACATTACATATTTTTACTTCCGCATCTCTTGTTTTTCTATGAATCTGCCCCTACAGCCTCCTTTGATACATTATATATATTTTCTGCCACATATCTTGTTTTTGTATGTATCTGCCCCTACAACCTTCTTTGACACATTAGATATATTTTACTTCTGCATCACGTTTTTGCATGTATCTGCCTTTACAACCTCCTTTGATACATTATATATTTTTACTTCCACATCTCTTGTTTTTGTATGTATTTGCCCTTACAGCCTCCTTTGACACATTAATTTTTACTTCCGCATCTCTTGTTTTTGTATGTATTTGCCCTTATAGCCCCCTTAGACGCATTATATATTTTTCTGCCACATATCTTGCTTTTGTATGTATGTGCCCTTATAGCCCCCTTAGACGCATTATATATTTTTCTGCCACATATCTTGTTTTTGTATTTATTTGCCCTTACATCCTCCTTTGACACATTATATATTTTTACTTCCGCATCTCTTTTTTTCTATGTATTTGCCCTTACAGCCTCCTTTGACATATATATTTTTACTTCCACATCTCTTGTTTTTGTATGTATTTGCCCTTACAACCTCCTTTGATACATTATATATTTTTACTGCCACAACTCTTGTTTTTGTATGTATCTGCCCCTACAACCTCCTTTGATACATTATATATTTTTACTGCCACATCTCTTGTTTTTGTATTTATTTGCCCTTACATCCTCCTTTGACACATTATATATTTTTACTGCCACATCTCTTGTTTTTGTATTTATTTGCCCTTACATCCTCCTTTGACACATTATATATTTTTACTTCCGCATCTCTTGTTTTTGTATGTATCTGCCTTTACAGCCTCCTTTGACAGATTATATATTTTTACTTCCACATCTCTTGTTTTTATAGGTTCATAGATAGGTACTAGGCTTTTGCCCCAAGGGCCTACGTAAACCTAGCCAGCAAGGTTCCATAGCTTACATCACCCAAGAAAGTTTTTTTCCTATGCCACTGTCCAACAGAGACACAGAAGTGATCCCCGGGGTGTATTTCGTATTTCCCATCCACTCATCAAGATTCTTCTTGAGTGCTAATGAAGAACTTTGCTTGACATAGATGGGTAGCTTGTTCCAGAGTATAGGAAGTCTCTGGGACAGGAATCTATTCCTCCAGCATGTCCTGTTTATTGTGGTAACAAGGTTTAGATCTCTAGAGCTTGGAGGGATTGGGATTTCTTTAGGTGTAGCATGTCCAACAGCTCTGGGTTTGACATAGCTTTATATGTTAGGCAGAGATCACCTCGGAGTAGGCGATATGCTACTGAGTAAAGCTGGAGTTTTTTGAGGCGGTCAGTGTAGTGCATTTGTTTGAGGCCAGTAATCCTCTTTGTGAGGTACTTCTGTGGGCTTTCCAGCTGCTGCAGATGTCTTGTGAGGTACATTCCAAAAAGGCCGTTGTACTCTATAATGGGTCTAATGAGTGACGAGTAGAGGGGAACAATGACCTCTTTTTTCCTGGATGAGAACCCTTTTATGATGAGGTGTGCCATGTAGAAGGATTTCCTGACTACTGTGGTGATGTGACTATTAAAGGAGAGACTGCTGTCCACCTGGGTCCCAAGGTCTCTTATCACGCATTCGGTGTTAAGTAGATTTCTGCCTGTGTGGTAGTTCATGGGTACAGAGTTTTTACCAAAGGGGATGACACTGCACTTTTTGGCATTGAGCTTTAGGCCATGGCTCTGACACCAGGCCTCTGTCTCAATGAGGCTCTTCTGTAGGTTGTCCACATCATTTGGGGACTTGACTATGGCTCCTAGTTTGCAGTCATCTGTGAACTTCGTTAGCCAAAGGCCTTCTGTGTTAGCCTGTACTTCAAAGAAGTAGATACCAAACAGGAGATGTCCCAGGATCAAACCCTGTTGTACTCCACTTGTTACTGCTTTGAGGTCAGATTTGAGTCTGCAACTTTTACAGAGTGGGTTCTGTCAGTGAGCCAGTTGGCAACCCATCTTGTGACGTAGGGATTTATATCTAGTTTAGTGAGTTTAGCTATAATTCCAGAATGGGGGATGGTGTTGAAAGCCTTGGCGAGGTCAAGATAGGCTGTGTGAACCACCTTACCCTCATCCATGGCTTTGGTGACTGCCTCAAAGACGTCAATCAGGTTCAGGAGGCATGATCTGCCTTTCACAAACCCGAACTGGGTGGGATCCAGAGTTTGGAGGTTACCAATGTCTTTGTTTATGAGTTCCATGATGATACATACGTTCCATGGCCCTGCAGACCAGGCTTGTCAGGCTAATAGGTCAATAGTTCCCGGGATCAGTGGTGGCTCCCCCTTTGTGGAGTGGGATAACCGTTGCTGTGCGCCATTCAGTGGGCACAAAGCCTGATGCGAGGCTATTATTGAACATGATGCTTAAGTGGGGAGCCAGTTCGTTCTGAAGTTCATGTAAAACGCAGCCTGGGATTTTGTCCGGTCCCATGGATGCTGTGTTTTGGCTTTAGAGAGTGCAGCTTTTACCTGCATAGTTGTGATTATAGGGACACTGCATTCTTCCTGTATAGATATGGGCCCTTTAGGGGGTGAGAGAGGGGTAAAGTTAGCACTGAACCTATCTGCCAGGATGTTGGCAATATCAGTTGGTTCTGTAATTTTCATGCCTTTATGCTGTAACTCAGAGCAGATCTGGGTGTTGCCATCTAGATTCTTGACATAGCTATAGAATGCTTTCTGGCTGTCCTTGGATTTAGTGGCAATTTTGTTTTCATAGCTAGCTTTGGAGGATATTATAAGGGATCTCAGCTTCTTACTGAGGCTGACCAGGGAGCTCCTCCACTCATGGGACTTTACTCTCTTTTGCAATAGTTTCTTCCTTCTGTTGTAGAGTTTGTTTATGGCAGGGGACCACCAGATTGGCTTCCTTTTTTTGGAGGATAGCATCTTGGTTCTGTTTGGGATAGCACGATCCATGCACTCGTGTAAGTGCTTATAGAGTGCATTTGTGTAGGTTTCAGCAGTTGTAACTGTATTGTCCATCTGCATGGGTGTCATGAAGTTCACCAGTTCTGTTTTAAGAAGCATGAAGTTGGCTTTGGAGAATTTTTTACTGTTGTTTCCTTAATGGGGGGTGGGGGCGGGATGTGGATAACAAGGGTGATTAGCTTATGGTCAGATCGGACCAACGAGGAGTTGACTTCAGGTGTGGAACACCGGTCACTCATGTTGGTAATGACTATAGGTCTAGGATATTGTTGCCCCTGGTGGGGGTGTGGATAAGTTGATCTAGGGCATTGGAGTTTATGAATTCCAGAAAGTGTTGAGCTAAGGAGTTGGTACACAAGTAGTTTTCCCAGTTAATGGTGGGGTAGTTGAAGTCGCCCATTATTAGGGTGTTTGGTTGAACCCTAATTTTTTCCAGTACGTCAAGAAAAGAGGAGTGGGAATTCTGGGACATGCTGGGGGATCTGTAGCAAGCTACAATTGGGATTGCAGTTTTGCCCAGAGTTAGTTGCACTTGGATAACCTCGGATGCATTATGCTGCCCTTGTAGCCTCCTTTGACACATTATATATTTTTGCTTCCACATCTCTTGTTTTTGCCCTTACAGCCTCCTTTGACACATTATATATTTTTACTTTCGCATCTCTTGATTTTGCATGCATTTGCCCTTAGTGCCTCCTTTGACACATTATATATTTTTCTGCCACATCTTTTGTTTTTGTATGTATTTGCCCTTACAGCCTCCTTTGATACATTATATATTTTTACTTCTGCATCTCTTGTTTTTGCATGTATTTGCCCCTACAACCTCCAACGACACATTATATATTTTTACTTCCGCATCTCTTGTTTTTGTATGTATTTGCCCTTACAGCCTCCTTTGACACATTATATATTTTTACTTCAGCATCTCTTGTTTTTGTATGTATCTGCCCCTACAGCCTCCTTTGATACATTATATATTTTTACTTCTGCATCTCTTGTTTTTGCATGTATTTGCCCCTACAACCTCCAACGACACATTATATATTTTTACTTCCACATCTCTTGTTTTTGTATGTATTTGCCCTTACAGCCTCTTTTGATATATTATATATTTTTAGTCCATATTTTTCTTAGAAACTCAAGCATATTTTCATAATTTCATTTTTTGAATAACTGTGTAACCTGCAGATTTTGTAAACCATTTCTCCTGTGTTCTATGATGCGTTCATATTGTATTTTGTATTATGCATAAATACTGTTAGTGCCCTCAGTTTTGTTCTTTAGCTGAAACTACAGAAACAACTTTATGGTTGTGAAAATGTATTCACTCCCACCTTGTGTACTGGGTATTTGCTGATCCAATAAAAGGTATCATATCTGACAGCATTTCCTGTCAAGGAGGAAGATAGAGGGTAAGTGTCTAACTCGCAGGGCAACACGGAGTACCTTCAGTGCAAAACAAATGCAGCATTCTGGCATTTGAGAACTGCCACCGGCTTTGTACACTGTTAATGGGCGGCAACAAAATAGTAAAAGACTTTGGAGTTCTTGTAGACAGTGCTGTTTCATTTGGTATCCATATGGTCTCTGCCATCCACAAAGTATAGGAAGTTGCCCATCTGGTCTTCCATTGGGATTGAGAGTTGTATCAGGGAAGTACTTTTCTTACCACATGCATCTCTTACTGGACAGTTTTACAATATGCTGCATCCTCTCCTGTTACACACTCGCATGCTGTCTGGTGCAGCTGGACAAAATACAAGGATCCTTCACAAACAGAACTGAAGGGTCTTAGGGCTTGTCTTATAGCCAAAGACTAGAGCAACTCTCTCTTTTCTGTATGCTAGTGTCATCTTAGAAAACCTCTATGCTTCTCATACAGGGCATCAAAATCCCCATTACATTTTTGAAACCCTTTGCATATTTGTACCCACCCTTGAAACGAACACTAGAAAATGCAGAACCTCAATAAAAATTAATATCACTCACATAGTTAAATGTAACAACATCACAGCTTCATCCCTCAAAAGCTTCCAAGCCTGGGATATGAACCCCCCCCACCGAAAATAAATTCAGCCCATTAATATACACTTTCAGGAAGAACTGAATGAGTAGACAGGCACAAAAATGGCAGCCGATGCATCAAGTTCCTTCACTGGTGAATAGTCATCCTTAAGCTTGTTTGCCAAATCTAGAAATATATGAGTACGGAAAGAGTTGGAGGTAAGAATTATGGGAAAAACTTAACAAATGAGGTGTGACAGCAAATGTGATCTTTACACTCATAAAGACGGGCTTGTGATAGTATTTTTATTTATTACAGCCAGCTCCACGCCATTGAGGGATAGAGCTCTGGCTATGAGTTAGCTGACCCAGGTTCGATTACCAGGCCAGGTGCTAGAGGAAGTGAAGTGGGAGGGAAAGGAATGAGGAGGCATTGCTTACTGCCTTTGACCTAGTAGGAACAACCCACTCACTAGGAGGAGGGGTGACAGAGGTGCTGTATCACCCACTTAAGTGAGTGACATCTCTGCACTGCTGTGTGCTTGCCATGGCATGCAAGAGAAAGGTCAGGGCATTAACAAAATGTCCATAATGGCTGCCTTTGTGATGTGCTTTTAGCAATAGGCTCTAGCTCCTATGTGGAATGAAAGGGCAAGACCATTGAAGTCACGCTGGTAGTTGGCAAGCGTGGGAATGAAAAGTGAATATATATTTTTTTGTTTTGTTGTTATTTATAAGTTTGTTAACTGGGTAGTATTACTTGATTTATTAATGCATTGTCTGTCTCACCAGAAAAGAGCACAAAACCCAAGAAAGTTAACTGGTTCACTTACTTTACCGTAGTGAGTTAAGTGGTTTACTTAATTTACCATAGTGAGTTAAGTGGTTTACTTAATTTACGCAAGTATGAATGTTGAAGCTGATGAGACTTGAACCCAAGATCATGTTTTACATTCCAGCACGATAACTACTGAGTTATTCTGCCGCCTTTGGAGGTATAATTTACTGCATGATGCCTCCCTCGTTTATGAAATTTGATAAGGACTGCTAACAGTTATATACTATCTTAAAATAAATATGTAAGAAAATGTTTACTCTAAAATGATAGCATTAAATGTTCACTTACTCTTACCTTTTTATATACATTTTTTTTCATTTTATAAGTTCAGAGATTGAATTCTGCCTTGTGAAATACAAGAAAGCTCATTTTCATTTGCAACACTCCAAGAAAACAATGGCAAACAACACTAGCTACGCTAACGGAAAGACTCAAAAAGAGGACAGTTCACTGGAAATGAGAGAGCTAACAGAGTCCTTGCCGCACAGTAAATGCATCTACAGTTCCAGTACAGCCTATCAGAAGAGGAAGCAGCTTGGCAAATACCGCCACCTTGCTATTGCAAGCATCTTATGCGGCTGCTCCTGCATTGGAATTGCAGCATTAATTCTTGCAGTCAAAGTAAGTAACGTTAAATGCTGTTAAAGTAAGTAACGTTAAATGCTGTTAACTGACAGTGGTGTGGCATTTTTATTTTGTGGTTGGAACAACTTTGGTAGCATTCACCATGTTCCACTTCCAGTCCAGTCATACCTGCAACATATGAGTCACCCATGATTTTATGTACATAATGTTTAATAAATAGGTTTATAACTATACAGTATATCATGTGAGGAACTGTGGTGAGTGAAGTCCCATGACATATAAATGACAAAGAACAAACACAATAGAATGTTTCTAAACCATACAGAAGTAATACAGGCAAACATTCACTCACAGCACAGTATGTAGTAGCCCATATATAACCGTGTACATTGCAGTGGCATAAACAAAACATGTCCTGACATGCCAGAGCACAGAAAGCTTTTGGTAATGGTCCTGCACTAATCACTCTGTACCTTGAAGCTATTTTGTACCCCACACCATATGAACTCAGTGTAATTTGCACTCATGCAACTTGCTTGTTGTACCATATGGTACAATATTGTGAGGTAAAATCGGGTTGTAAATAGATAAAATGAAAGTTCAAGATAGATATGAGAAAAAAGTGCTACAGCCAAAGGGAGGGTAGAGTGCCAGCAGATCATATCAGCATGTGTTCAAGGGGGGATGAGTCAGATGGGACAGACTGAATAAAGGAGGGCAGGAGAGGGATACAGCATCTTATGTGATAGCTGCTTCTTCAGAAGGAAGGAAGAAAGCCTCATACAGCTGCCATTTCAGTGCACACATTTGTAGTGTTGCAATAAACAAAATTGTAACTGAGTAACAGTTAATTATTATATTTTTTTATTTTCATTCATTAACAAGGTAGGTGGGTGGTCCAAAGGCCCTTTTTAGCCACAAAAATGAGACAAATGTTAACCGAGTAACAGCATGCATTGTTAGGATTTGTAATACTTTAGCACGCACTGAAGTTAATGACTCATTGTTACTACAGTAACATAATTTTAGTACCATGAGAAGCATAAACTGCAACAGTTTTCAGCGCTGCCTTAACCCCCCCCCCCCCGCCTGGCCTGTCAAATCATCACTAGTGACATCATAGATGCACAAAGCAGCAGTTTTCAGTGCTGCCTTAAACTTCCCTTCCCCTGTGAAATCGTCACTAGTGACATCATAGATGCATGGAACAGCAGTTTTCAGTGCTGCTTTAAACTTCCCTTCCCCTGTGAAATCATCACTAGTGACATCATAGATGCATGGAACAACAGTTTTCAATTCTGTCTTAAACTCCTCCTCCCCCGTGAAATCACCACTAGTGACATCATAGAAGCACGAAGGAGCAGTTTTCACATTTTTAATTCTGATGTTTACTGAATAAGCTATTTCTGGAAAATTTACAGCAATCAGACTGCGGTAGTGGTACTGCGGTAGCGTTGTCACCTCACAGTAAGACGTTGTCCTGTTCGATTCTCAGCTAGAGCGTCTTCTGTGTGGAGACATGCATGACTGGGCATTCCTTCGTTTAAGGTTGTGTATCAGGGCTGGCAACTCGGCACGTAAAAATCCACTGCCAATCATTAGCGGACCGGAGTTCCTCTGTGGCGACCCCTAACCCGGAAAAAGCCGAAAGAAACAACAACAAAAAAAAAGTAAATAAAATCCAGGCAGGATGGAACTGTTTTTATGCAGGGTAAGTGTGTGGTGCTCACTCAGATGTAGAGATTTACTCTGTTATGATGGGCGGTACCACATGTGAGTTCAAGCATTTAAAATCATAGAATGTAAAAGGAACTTGGCCATATACGCTTTGCCAGTACCCATGCTTAGACTTTACTTCCTTTTTCAAAGAGCAAAGAGCACGTCAAACCTCTCCAAGTGTCTTATCCCTTCTTAAAGGGTGCCATGTCATATTGCTTGATCTGGAGAAGATTGTTCCACAGAGGGGGTAGTTTTGTTTTCTTTTCACTACCACCTACTCTGTGATGAAATATCAAAATTCATTTACAACTACACTTCCTCTGACATCAGTACAGCTGCAAGGCTCACTATTGAATTTGTTTAATCATGTGAGTAATGTACACCTGCAGGAAAATGTAAACAGGCTGTTCCTGATTTACAAAGTGCACTTGTGAACAACTAACAGTTCACCAAAGCAAGCAGGCTATATTTGGAAATAACAGGGTGTACACAGGGTAGTACTAAGCAAACAGATTAAATATGGGCCACGACAATCTTCACGAAGTCAAACATAGACAAGAAAGGCCTTTTAAGATGCTGGCTAAAGGAAAATACATGAAAACTGAGGTACAGTTTTTCTCACTTCCCCAAAAAAAATCATGGGATTGTTACACTGTAAATTTATTTTTCTAATAATCTGTATCTGTTCTTTCTTTCCCTTCTTTAATGCATTTCACTACTGTATCTGAATCCCCCTCACATTTCAAACTTTTTGTACATTAGCTACACCCCTCCCCAGCCAAATCCACATGTGCCTGCCAACACACACACAAAATTAATTTTTCATAACTTGGCATATCCTTTCCTGCCTTTGGCATGTATGCTTTTGTTGTTTTCCAAACCAGATTAAACAAGTACATTCTTAGCAAAGAAGGGTTTTCCTTCTGTCCCATAGGTTCATGGTTCGTAGCTACTAGGATGTCTGTTTTCAGGTCATTATGAGCCCAGGCAATAAACCATATTTAAAAAACTCTGCCTCATGGAGGGCAACACGTGAGAGACACTGGAAGAAATTTTGACTACCTATCCAGTTGTTAAGATTTACACTGAAAGTGGGAAAGTTACTACTCCACCTGCACTACTCCCCTGGTATCTCTTTCCCCAGTGAAATCTGACCATAAACTTGTAACCTTCTCTTTAAATCTCCAAAAGCTCCTTTAGCAAACCCCACTGCATTGACTACAAATATCTCAACCTCAAACTACTCTATGAAGAAATATCAAAATTCCTCTGTGACTGCATCTCCCCTGACTTTAATATATTGGTAGTTGACCTTGGGAACAATGTTTCTGCCGGGTTTGAACAGTCCCTTAAGTATCAGAAGTAACTTGTAACTAGACACTTTTGATTCATCTTAAGTCACATCATTCTTTGAACTAGTAGATTTAATTGGTGCTTTTGGAGTTCTTGTTTATAAAGAATGAAAACGCTCAATATGTATCCTTTATTAGTTATTATTGATGACTTTTTTATTATCCTTGCAAATAAATTTAGTGGAATTTCACCCCCAATACTTCTATTCACAGCCCCCAAATAAAATAAAAAATCTAATACCTTATTCCCCAATTATCTCTAAAGATCATTTACTGAAAGTGCTAACCCAGACCAAAATACGTCCTCCAAGGGACCTGACAATATTTCTGGTTGCTTAATAAATAGTGTTAAAGATGCCCCTTGCAGACCCATTCAAATCAGGTAATCCTAAACTACCTTGTTCTTTTGGAAGGAGCAACGTATCCCTCTTAGCTTCTGTTCTTTTCCCTCCGCAGATAAATTCCTTTAACTCTTTATTAATTATTGTCCACAACTTCTCCTCTGAGTGATAAAATACGCTTGATCTGTATATAAATCTAAATGGACTAAAAATATTTTCTCTGTTTATATCTTACTATTTATAGGCATAAATAAGAGCTTCCAGTTTCTCAGTTATTGCATTACTGTTTACCCTCTTCCCACATATTCCTAGCTGCCATAATAGACGCCTTTTTATTTCATACTCCTAAATACTTCCTCTTATAGTGTCCACATAAATAGGGGGTATTGTTGAAATATTTAATGTGTGGGTAGATAATTTATGGCTATAGCTTTGTTTTACATTAATTTCATATCCCGAAAAGACTTGAAATGGTGTTAAAATGTTCCACAACACTGAGATGTCCTTTTCTGGATTTATCAGATACAAACTCATCCATCCATAACCCATTTTCCCATTTTTGCAAGGTGTCACTTCAACAGTCACACTCATTTAGAGGCAAGGTACACACCACTGGGTGGTTAGCCCTGCCTCAGTTTTTCTTCCACATCACCCACTCACATGCACCCTCACACCTATGGCCAGTTTAGAATGTCCAATCCACCTACTGCATTCCTTTGGCATGTGTGAGGAAACCGAAGCGCTTGGAGGAAACCCATGCAAACACAGGGAGGACATGCAGACTTTATCATCTACAAATAAAGCCAACTTTATGAATTTACCAATTATATTATATTTCTGACCCCTTTTCTTTGCCAGTGGCTGTAAATAAAAAGCAAATAGCAAAGGCGAAAGAGGACTCTCCTGTCTGGTTCCTCTGTTCAAACACAACTTAGAAAGGAACCCTCCTACTTTAATTTTTGCCTCAGATCCTTCATATATCCTCCTAATTAACCTTATTATACTATCAGGGAATGTAAATGTTTACATTGCCCTATTCATAAAATCCTAGCTTACTCCATCAGTTGCTTTCTCTGCATTAAGACCCACCAACAACACCAGCATTTTCCTACATTTTACTTCCCTCTGGATCATCATTGTTCTATTAATGTTGTCAAATCTTTGCCTCCTCTCTGCAAAACCACATTGATCCATATCTGTCAATTTTGGTAACACCTTTGCCATTATTGTAGTTAGTATAGACAAAACCACTTTATAATTATGGTTTAAACTTTGAAATGGGTCTACAGGTTCCTAGGTTCATAGGCAAGTACTAAGCTAGCTGCCCTTGACGGCCATTTTAAGTCTAGCCGGTTTTCCTTTTTGTGCTGGGCTTAACTTATCCCATTTGGTTAGAGATTGGCCTTCCCCATCTAATGGCTAGTAATTCTATGTTACCCATAAAGAGACTAATGGGTTCATACCACAGATAATTTGTGGGGGTCATGCAGAGGATACAGCATTTAGGAGCTGCCTCTATACATTAGTAGTACGGGGGGGGGGGGCAGTCCTGGAGTAAAGTTTCTGTTTCCCATCCATAGATTCAAGTTGCATTTGAATATGGACAGGGATGAACTTTGTTTTATGTGGATGGTGAGTCTTTTCCAGAGTAATACGTCCTCTGCAAGATATACCTGTCCCTCCAAAGCATTCTGTTGATGTTGCAGAAGAGGTTTATATCAATAGACCAAGTATTACTGATGTCACTTCACTTGCTGATGTGCAGTAAATCCATTAGTAATGGGTCTGAGGATGCCTTGTATGCCACACACAGGAAACCTCTTAGCAATGTGAAGTATACTGAGTATAGTGACATGGCGTTCAGTTGGTCCATGTAGGACATGTTGTTGTAGAATACTAAGTATAGTGACAGGGCTTTGAGTCGGTCCATGTAGGACATGTTGTAGAATACTCAGTATAGTGGCAGGGCTTTGAGTTGATCCATGTAGGACATGTTGTTGTAGAATACTATGTATAGTGACAGGGCTTTGAGTCGGTCCATGTAGGACATGTTGTAGAATACTATGTATTGTGGCAGGGCTTTGAGTCAGTCCATGTAGGACATGTTGTTGTAGAATACTAAGTATAGTGACAGGGCTTTGAGTCGGTCCATGTAGGACATGTTGTTGTAGAATACTAAGTATAGTGACAGGGCTTTGAGTTGATCCATGTAGGACATGTTGTTGTAGAATACTATGTATAGTGAAAGGGCTTCGAGTTGATCCATGTAGGAAATGTTGTTGTAGAATACTAAGTATATTGACAGGGCTTTGAGTTGGTCCATGTCGGACATGTTGTTGTAGAATAATAAGTATAGTGACAGGGCTTTGAGTTGGTCCATGTAGGGCATTACATCATAGAATACTAAGTATAGTGACAGGGCTTTGAGTCGGTCCATGTAGGACATGTTGTAGAATACTAAGTATAGTGACGGGGCTTTGAGTCAGTCCATGTAGGACATGTTGTAGAATACTGAGTATATTGACAGGGCTTTGAGTTGGTCCATGTCGGACATGTTGTTGTAGAATAATAAGTATAGTGACAGGGCTTTGAGTTGGTCCATGTAGGGCATTACATCATAGAATACTAAGTATAGTGACAGGGCTTTGAGTTGGTCCATGTAGGACATGTTGTAGAATACTGAGTATAGTGACAGGGCTTTGACTTGGTCCATTTAGGACATGTTGTTGTAGAATACTGAGTATAGTGACAGGGCTTTGAGTTGGTCCATGTAGGACATGTTGTTGTAGAATACTGAGTATAGTGACAGTGCTTTGAGTTGGTCCATGTAGGACATGTTTTAGAATACTGAGTATAGTGACAGGGCTTTAAATCAGTCCATGTAGGACATGTTGTTGTAGAATACTAAGTATAGTGACAGGGCTTTGAGTCAGTCCATGTAGGACATGTTGTTGTAGAATACTGAGTATAGTGACAGGGCTTTGAGTTGGTCCATGTAGGGCATTACATCGTAGAATACTAAGTATAGTGACAGGGCTTTGAGTCTGTCCATGTAGGACATGTTGTTGTAGAATACTATGTATAGTGACAGGGCTTTGAGTTGGTCCATGTAGGACATGTTGTAGAATACTGAGTATAGTGACAGGGCTTTGACTTGGTCCATTTAGGGCATGTTGTTGTAGAATACTGAGTATAGTGACAGGGCTTTGAGTTGGTCCATGTAGGACATGTTGTTGTAGAATACTGAGTATAGTGACAGTGCTTTGAGTTGGTCCATGTAGGACATGTTTTAGAATACTGAGTATAGTGACAGGGCTTTGAGTCAGTCCATGTAGAACATGTTGTTGTAGAATACTAAGTATAGTGACAGGGCTTTGAGTTGGTCCATGTAGGACATGTTGTTGTAGAATACTAAGTATAGTGACAGGGCTTTGAGTCAGTCCATGTAGGACATGTTGTTGTAGAATACTGAGTATAGTGACAAGGCTTTGAGTTGACCCTGTAGGACATGTTGCTGTAGAATACTGAGTATAGTGACAGGGCTTTGCATTGGTCCATGTAGGACATGTTGTTGTAGAATACTATGTATAGTGACAGGGCTTTGAGTTGGTCCATGTAGGACATGTTGTTGTAGAATACTAAGTATAGTGACAGGGCTTTGAGTTGGTCCATGTAGGACATGTTGTTGTAGAATACTGAGTATAGTGACAGGGCTTTGAGTTGATCCATGTAGGACATGTTGTTGTAGAATACTATGTATAGTGACAGGGCTTTGAGTTGGTCCATGTAGGACATGTTGTTGTAGAATACTATGTATAGTGACAGGGCTTTGAGTTGGTCCATGTAGGACATGTTGTAGAATACTGAGTATAGTGACAGGGCTTTGAGTTGGTCCATGTAGGACATGTTGTAGAATACTGAGTATAGTGACAGGGCTTTGATCTGGTCCATTTAGGACATGTTGTTGTACAGTAATAAGTATAGTGACAGGGCTTTGAGTTGGTCCATGTAGGACATGTTGTAGAATACTAAGTATTGTGACAGGGCTTTGAGTTGGTCCGTGTAGGACATGTTGTAGAATACTGAGTATAGTGACAGGGCTTTGAGTTGGTCCATGTAGGACATGTTGTTGTAAAATACTGAGTATAGTGGCAGGGCTTTGAGTCAGTCCATGTAGGACATGTTGTTGTAGAATACTGAGTATAGTGACAGGGCTTTGAGTTGGTCCATGTAGGACATGTTGTTGTAGAATACTACGTATAGTGACAGGGCTTTGAGTCAGTCCATGTAAGACATGTTGTTGTAGACTACTAAGTATAGTGACAGGGCTTTGAGTTGGTCCATGTAGGACATGTTGTTGTAGAATACTGAGTATAGAGATTGGGCTTTGAGTTGGTCCATGTCGGACATGTTGTTGTAGAATACTACGTATAGTGAAAGGGCTTTGAGTCGGTCCATGTAGAACATGTTGTTGTAGAATACTGAGTATAATGACAAGGCTTTGAGTTGGTCCATGTAGGACATGTTGTTGTAGAATACTGAGTATCGTGACAGGGCTTTGAGTTGGTCCATGTAGGACATGGTGTTGTAGAATACTAAGTGTAGTGACAGGGCTTTGAGTTGGTCCATGTAGGACATGTTGTTGAATACTGAGTATAGTGACAGGGCTTTGAGTTGGTCCATGTAGGACATGTTGTAGAATACTGAGTATAGTGACAGGCCTTTGAGTTGGTCCATGTGGGACATGTAGAATACTGAGTATAGTGACAGGGCTTTGATTTGGTCCATGTAGGACATGTTGTTGTAGAATACTAAGTATAGTGACAGGGCTTTGAGTTGGTCCATGTAGGACATGTAGACTACTGAGTATAGTGACAGGGCTTTGAGTTGGTCCATGTAGGACATGTTGTTGTAGAATACTATGTATAGTGGCAGGGCTTTGAGTTAGTCCATGTAGGACATGTTGTAGAATACTAAGTATAGTGACAGGGCTTTGAGTTGGTCCATGTAGTACATGTTGTTGTAGAATACTGAGTATAGTGACAGGGCTTTGAGTTGGTCCATGTAGGACATGTTGTTGTAGAATTCTATGTATAGTGACAGGGCTTTGAGTTAGTCCATGTAGGACATGTTGTAGAATACTGAGTATAGTGACAGGGCTTTGAGTTGGTCCATGTAGGACATGTTGTAGAATACTGGGTATAGTGACAGGGCTTTGAGTTGGTCCATGTAGGACATGTTGTTGTAGAATACTGCGTATAGTGACAGGGCTTTGAGTCAGTCCATGTAGGACATGTTGTTGTAGAATACCGAGTATAGTGACAGGGCTTTGAGTTGGTCCATGTAGGAAATGTTGTTGTAGAATACTGAGTATAGTGACAGGGCTTTGAGTTGGTCCATGTAGGACATGTTGTTGTAGAATACTGAGTATAGGTTTAGGGCTTTGAGTTGGTCCATGTAGGACATGTTGTTGTAGAATACTGAGTATAGTGGCAGTGCTTTGAGTCAGTCCATGTAGGACATGTTGTTGTAGAATACGAAGTATAGTGACAGGCCTTTGAGTTGGTCCATGTAGGACATGTTGTTGTAGAATACTAAGTATATTGATAGGGCTTTGAGTCGGTCCATGTAGGACATGTTGTTGTAGAATACTACGTATAGTGACAGGGCTTTGAGTCAGTCCATGTAGGACATGTTGTTGTAAAATACCGAGTATAGTGACAGGGCTTTGAGTTGGTCCATGTAGGACATGTTGTTGTAGAATACGAAGTATAGTGACAGGCCTTTGAGTTGGTCCATGTAGGACATGTTGTTGTAGAATACTAAGTATATTGATAGGGCTTTGAGTCGGTCCATGTAGGACATGTTGTTGTAGAATACTACGTATAGTGACAGGGCTTTGAGTCAGTCCATGTAGGACATGTTGTTGTAGAATACTGACTATAGTGACAGGGCTTTGAGTCGGTCCATGTAGGACATGTTGTTGTAGAATACTGAGTATAGTGACAGGGCTTTGAGTTGGTCCATGTAAGACATGTTGTTGTAGAATACTAAGTATAGTGACAGGGCCTTTGAGTCGGTCCATGTAGAACATGTTGTTGTAGAATACCGAGTATAATGACAAGGCTTTGAGTTGGTCCATGTAGGACATGTTGTCGAATACTGAGTATAGTGACAGGGCTTTGAGTTGATCCATGTAGGACATGTTGTTGTAGAATACTGAGTATAGTGACAGGGATTTGAGTTGGTCCATGTAGGACATGTTGTTGTTGAATACTGAGTATAGTGACAGGGCTTTGAGTTGGTTCATGTAGGACATGTTGTAGAATACTGAGTATAGTGACAGGGATTTGAGTTAGTCCATGTAGGACATGTTGAATACCGAGTATAGTGACAGGGCTTTGAGTTGGTTCATGTAGGACATGTTGTAGAATACTGAGTATAGTGACAGGGCTTTGAGTTGGTCCATGTAAGACATGTTGTTGTACAATACTATGTATAGTGACAGGGCTTTGAGTTGGTCCATGTAGGACATGTTGTAGAATACTGAGTATAGTGACAGGGCTTTGAGTTGTTCCATGTACGACATGTTGTAGAATACTGAGTATAGTGACAGGGCTTTGATTTGGTGCATTTAGGACATGTTGTTGTACAATAATAAGTATAGTGACAGGGCTTTGACTTGGTCCATGTAGGACATGTTGTTGTAGAATACTATGTATAGTGACAGGGCTTTGAGTTGGTCCATGTAGGACATGTTGTTGTAGAATACTGAGTATAGTGACAGGGCTTTGAGTTGGTCCATGTAGGACATATTGTTGTAGAATACGGAGTATAGTGACAGGGCTTTGAGTTGGTCCATGTAGGGCATGTTGTTGTAGAATACTGAGTATAGTGACAGGGCTTTGAGTTGGTCCATGTAGGACATGTTGTAGAATACTGAGTATAGTGACAGGGCTTTGATTTAGTCCATGTAGGACATGTTGTTGTAGACTACTAAGTATATTGACAGGGCTTTGAGTCGGTCCATGTAGGACATGTTGTTGTAGAATACTAAGTATATTGATAGGGCTTTGAGTCGGTCCATGTAGGACATGTTGTTGTAGAATACTACGTATAGTGACAGGGCTTTGAGTCAGTCCATGTAGGACATGTTGTTGTAAAATACCGAGTATAGTGACAGGGCTTTGAGTTGGTCCATGTAGGACATGCTGTTGTAGAATACGAAGTATAGTGACAGGCCTTTGAGTTGGTCCATGTAGGACATGTTGTTGTAGAATACTAAGTATATTGATAGGGCTTTGAGTCGGTCCATGTAGGACATGTTGTTGTAGAATACTACGTATAGAGACAGGGCTTTGAGTCAGTCCATGTAGGACATGTTGTTGTAGAATACTGAGTATAGTGACAGGGCTTTGAGTTGGTCCATGTAGGACATGTTGTTGTAGAATACTAAGTATAGTGACAGGGCCTTTGAGTCGGTCCATGTAGAACATGTTGTTGTAGAATACCGAGTATAATGACAAGGCTTTGAGTTGGTCCATGTAGGACATGTTGTCGAATACTGAGTATAGTGACAGGGCTTTGAGTTGATCCATGTAGGACATGTTGTTGTAGAATACTGAGTATAGTGACAGGGCTTTGAGTTGGTTCATGTAGGACATGTTGTAGAATACTGAGTATAGTGACAGGGCTTTGAGTTGGTCCATGTAGTACATGTTGTTGTAGAATACTGAGTATAGTGACAGGGCTTTGAGTTGGTCCATGTAAGACATGTTGTTGTAGAATACTATGTATAGTGACAGGGCTTTGAGTTGGTCCATGTAGGACATGTTGTAGAATACTGAGTATAGTGACAGGGCTTTGAGTTGTTCCATGTACGACTTGTTGTAGAATACTGAGTATAGTTACAGGGCTTTGATTTGGTGCATTTAGGACATGTTGTTGTACAATAATAAGTATAGTGACAGGGCTTTGAGTTGGTCCATGTAGGACATGTTGTTGTAGAATACTGAGTATAGTGACAGGGCTTTGAGTTAGTCCATGTAGGACATATTGTTGTAGAATACGGAGTATAGTGACAGGGCTTTGAGTTGGTCCATGTAGGGCATGTTGTTGTAGAATACTGAGTATAGTGACAGGGCTTTGAGTTGGTCCATGTAGGACATGTTGTAGAATACTGAGTATAGTGACAGGGCTTTGATTTAGTCCATGTAGGACATGTTGTTGTAGACTACTAAGTATATTGACAGGGCTTTGAATCGGTCCATGTAGGACATGTTGTTGTAGAATACTGAGTATAGTGACAGGGCTTTGAGTCGGTCCATGTAGGACATGTTGTTGTAGAATACTAAGTATAGTGACAGGGCTTTGAGTCAGTCCATGTAGGACATGTTGTTGTAGACTACTAAGTATAGTGGCAGGGCTTTGAGTTGGTCTATGTAGGACATGTTGTTGTAGAATACTGAGTATAGTGACAGGGCTTTGAGTCGGTCCATGTAGGACATGTTGTTGTAGAATACTAAGTATAGTGACAGGGCTTTGAGTCAGTCCATGTAGGACATGTTGTTGTAGACTACTAAGTATAGTGACAGGGCTTTGAGTTGGTCCATGTAGGACATGCTGTTGTAGAATACTAAGTATAGTGACAGGGCTTTGAGTTGGTCCATGTAGGACATGTTGTTGTAGAATACTAAGTATAGTGACAGGGCTTTGAGTTGGTCCATGTAGGACATGTTGTTGTAGAATACTGAGTATAGTGACAGGGATTTGAGTTAGTCCATGTAGGACATGTAGAATATCGAATATAGTGACAGGGCTTTGAGTTGGTCCATGTAGGACATGTTGTTGTAGAATACTGAGTATAGTGATAGGGCTTTGAGTTGGTCCATGTAGGACAAGTTGTAGAATACTGAGTATAGTGACAGGGATTTGAGTTAGTCCATGTAGGACATGTTGAATACCGAGTATAGTGACAGGGCTTTGAGTTGGTCCATGTAGGACATGTTGTTGTAGAATACTGAGTATAGTGACAGGGCTTTGAGTTGGTCCATGTAGGACAAGTTGTAGAATACTGAGTATAGTGGCAGGGCTTTGAGTTGGTCCGTGTAGGACATGTTGTAGAATACTGGGTATAGTGACAGGGCTTTGAGTTGGTCCATGTAGGACATGTTGTTTTAGAATACTGAGTGTAGTGACAGGGCGTTGAGTTGGTCCATGTAGGACGTGTTGTTTTAGAATACTGAGTAGAGTGACAGGGCTTTGAGTCAGTCCATGTAGGACATGTTGTTGTAGAATACTGAGTATAGTGACAGGGCTTTGAGTTGGTCCATGTAGGACATGTTGTAGAATACTAAGTATAATGACAGGGCTTTGAGTTGGTCCATGTAGGACATGTTGTAGAATAATGAGTATAGTGACAGGGCTTTGAGTTGGTCCATTTAGGACATGTTGTTGTACAATAATAAGTATAGTGACAGGGCTTTGAGTTGGTCCATGTAGGACATGTTGTTGTTGAATACTGAGTATAGTGACAGGGCTTTGAGTTGGTCCATGTCGGACATGTTGTTGTTGAATACTGAGTATAGTGACAGGGCTTTGATTTGGTCCATGTAGGACATGTTTACTAAGTATAGTGACAGGGCTTTGAGTTGGTCCATGTAGGACATGTTGTTGTAGAATACTGAGTATAGTGACAGGGCTTTGAGTTGGTCCATGTAGGACATATTGTTGTAGAATACGGAGTATAGTGACAGGGCTTTGAGTTGGTCCATGTAGGGCATGTTGTTGTAGAATACTGAGTATAGTGACAGGGCTTTGAGTTGGTCCATGTAGGACATGTTGTAGAATACTATGTATTGTGGCAGGGCTTTGAGTCAGTCCATGTAGGACATGTTGTTGTAGAATACTATGTATAGTGACAGGGCTTTGAGTTGGTCCATGTAGGACATGTTGTAGAATACCGAGTATAGTGACAGGGCTTTGAGTTGGTCCATGTAGGACATGTTGTTGTAGAATACTGAGTATAGTGACAGGGCTTTGAGTTGGTCCATGTAGAACATGTTGTTGTAGAATGCTGAGTATAGTGACAGGGCTTTGAGGTGGTCCATGTAGGACATGTTGTTATCAGATACTTAGTTTAGTGGCATGGCTTTGAGTTGGTCCATGTAGGACATGTTGTTGTAGAATACTGAGTATAGTGATAGGGCTTTGAGTTGGTCCATGTAGGACAAGTTGTTGTAGACTACTAAGTATAGTGACAGGGCTTTGAGTTGGTCCATGTAGGACATGTTGTTTTAGAATACTGAGTGTAGTGACAGGGTGTTGAGTTGGTCCATGTAGGACATGTTTTAGAATACTGAGTAGAGTGACAGGGCTTTGAGTCAGTCCATGTAGGACATGTTGTTGTAGAATACTGAGTATAGTGACAGGGCTTGGAGTTGGTCCATGTAGGACATGTTGTTGTAGAATACTGAGTATAGTGACAGGGCTTGGAGTTGGTCCATGTAGGACATGTTGTTGTAGAATACTGAGTATAGTGACAGGGCTTTGAGTCAGTCCATGTAGGACATGTTGTTGTAGAATACTAAGTATAGTGACAGGGCTTTGAGTTGGTCCATGTAGGACATGTTGTTGTAGAATACTGAGTATAGTGACAGGGCTTTGAGTTGGTCCATGTAGGACATGTTGTAGAATACTAAGTATAATGACAGGGCTTTGAGTTGGTCCATGTAGGACATGTTGTAGAATAATGAGTATAGTGACAGGGCTTTGATTTGGTCTATGTAGGACATGTTGTTGTAGACTACTACGTATAGTGACAGGGCTTTGAGTTGGTCCATGTAGGACATGTTGTAGAATACTAAGCATAGTGACAGGGCTTTGAGTTGGTCCATGTAGGGCATTTTGTTGTAGAATACTGAGTATAGTGACAGGGCTTTGAGTTGGTCCATGTAGGACATGTTGTTGTAGAATACTAAGTATAGTGACAGGGCTTTGAGTCGGTCCATGTAGGACATGTTGTAGAATACTGAGTATAGTGACAGGGCTTTGATTTGGTCATTTTAGGACATGTTGTTGTAGAATACTGAGTATAGTGACAGGGCTTTGAGTTGGTCCATGTAGGACATGTGGTTGTAGAATACTGAGTATAGTGACATGGCTTTGAGTTGGTCCATGTAGGACATGTTTAGGTTTTGTATCTTTTTAGTAAGGTATCTCTGTGGGCATTTCAGTTGTTACATGTCTCTGGACAGATACATTTCAAAGGAGGTATTATATTCAGTGTTTGGCGTAATGAGGGCTGAGTGAAGGACATATTTTGGACAATAGTTAGGTCATTGTTCACATAAGCTCCCAAATCTCAGACAGATGGGTCAACTCATGGCGGCATATTATTAATGTGGTAGTTCCCTGGGATAGATGATTTTCCAAAGGATACAATAATGCATTTTTGGCATTTAATTTCAGTCTATGATTTTGGCACCAGTTTTTTATTTGGGGGAAACCTTCCTGTAGGCTGTCAGTCATTTGGGTATTCAGTGATTGCTCACAGCTTGCAGACATCTGCAAACTTAGTCAGCCAGAGCATTCTAATATTTGCTTTTACTTAAGAAAAGTAGATGCCAAATAGGAGAGGTCCCAGCACAGAACCATAGTGTTTCTTTGTGGAGATAACATCTCTTATTATGGTTTCCTGCATCCTATCTGTGAGCCACTTGTCAATCCAGTGCATGACATAGGGATTTATTCCCAGTTTATTTAGCTTTTATACTATGCCTGAGTGAGGAATTGTGTCAGAAGCTTTAGACAGGTCGAAGCATGTAGTGTGTACCATTTTGCTTTCATTCATTGCTTTGGTGACCTTTTCAAAAAAAAAAAAATTCACTAGGCTGAGTGAGCATGACCTGGCTGTGATCAGTCTGAACTGAGACAAGTCTAGTGTTTGGAGTTTCTGTTTGTCCTGATTGATTAGTTTCATAAGTCTTTACATGGTTTTGCATATGAGGGTAGTCAGGCCGGGATTTGTGCCAGGTCCTTGCTTATACAAGTAAATGACTGTAGCTGTTCTCCATTCACTTGGTACAAAATCTGTACGGAGGCTGAAATTGACCAGTGTTGTTAGGGGTGTGGCATATATGCAGTATTTTTATCTTTTGGTAACACTTTTAGGACTTGCCCTTGTGTGATAGCTGGAGGTGAGCCAGTTTTAGGTACAGAGGTGGCGGGGGCGGAGGGTGAGAGGGGCACTTAGTGATCTAAAAAGTGCAATTTTTTAAAAACAATTTACTTCCACAACATAGGTTCACTTATAGGACATTTTAAACTTAGCCACTTTCTCTTTTGGTGCTTGGATTAGTCCCAAACAAATGCTCGGTGTTGGCTTAAGTTCTGCCAAACGATACCAACAGTCAATGAAACAAATAATCAATGGCAGAACACAGCTATATAGTCACAAGTATTTATTAAAAAATCCCTTCTTGAACAAACAACAGGTAAAATAGATGAGCGCTTTCGGGTGTCAACCCTTCATCAGATAAAAACACATAAAAACAGAATAGATTTAAATACCATATCCACCAATGAAAATCAGTAAAAAAAGCAGTTTTTATGTGGGGAAAACGAACAACATGTTCAAAGTCAGGGTGTTACAACACCTTTCTGCTATGAGGAACTGTGACACACACAATGCCCTTTATAGACATATTGAGCATAACCCCACACATAAATTTAGTTTTAAGGCCATAGTAAATGTGAGGCTAAATAATAGGGGAGTGGATATCAAACAGCTGACAGAATTAACAGAATCCAAATGGATAATTGAGCTTATGGCTCATAGGAAACCTGGTTTGAATGATGCTATCCTTATGAAACCCGCCCTTAAAAATAGGAGGGTTTTTTACTGATTTTCATTGGTGGATATGGTATTTAAATCTGTTCTGTTTTTATGTGTTTTTATCTGATGAAGGGTTGACACCCGAAAGCGCTCATCTATTTTACCTGTTGTTTGTTCAAGAAGGGATTTTTTAATAAATACTTGTGACTATATAGCTGTGTTCTGCCATTGATTATTTGTTTCATTTTGGTGCTTGGATTAACATTTCCTGATTGGTCTTACCCATCCCATGGCTGATAATTGTATATTAGCCTTAGTGAGAATAACTGTGATCATACCACAGATAATTTGAGGTGGTCCATGTAAGGGATGCAGCATTTAGGAACTGCCTCTATCAATTAGTGGCAATCCTAGAGTACATTTTCTGTTACTCATTGTTAGATCCAAGTTGCATTTGAATATGGACAGGGATGAGCCTTGTTTTACTTGAATGGATAGTCTGTTCTGGAACAGTGGTAACCTCTGTGATATATAGCCATCTCTCCACAGCATTCGGTTTAGATACCTGGACTGAGTATTTCTGATGCCATTTGACTTGCTGATGTTCAGTAGGTCCATCAGTATTAAGTCAGAAGATGCCTTGTATGCCAGACTCAGGTCCCCTCTAAGCACTCTGTAGGATACTGAGTGTAGTGATAAATCTTTGAGGTGGTCCATGCAAGACCTATTGTTTAGGACTTGTATCCTTTTAGTAATATATCTCTGTGGGTATTCCAATTGTTGCATGGGTCTGGAGAGATACATGCCAAAGTGGGCATTATACAAAATGATGGAGCTAATGAGGGCTTTGTAAAGGGGGGGGAGAATAACATCTCTAGATCTATTTGCAATCAATTTGTTTATAAACTGTGCAATATAGAAAGACTTTCTTATGACTTTGGGCACATGGTCAAACGTTAGGTCACTGTACACACAAGTTCCCAAATACAAAACAACTGGGTCAGTTCTCAGGGGGTATTATCAGTTTGGCAGTTCCCTGGAGTAGATGACTTCCCAAAGGGTATGATAATGTATTTCTTGGAGTTTAGTTTCAATTCATGATTCTGGCACCAGTTATTGTTAGGGACAAACCTTCCTGCATGATGGTTTAGTCATTTGGGGATTCAATAACTGCTCCTAGCTTTCAGTAATCTCAAACTTAGTCGGCCAAAGCCCTTTGCTATTTCCTTTTACTTTTGAGATGTGTATGCCAAACAGAAAAAGTCTCAGCACCAAACCCGGGGGGGGGGGGGTGCTCCTTTTGTGACTGGTCTCTTTCTAGAAGTAACTTCCCTTATTTTGATCTCCTGCATCCTGTGTTCAAGTTGACAATCCAGCTAGTGATACAAGTGTTTGCTCTTAGATTATTCATCATTTGTGCTATACCTGAGTAGGGGATTGTGTCAAAACACTTGGCCAGGTCAAGGTAATGTGGAGTGAACTTTTTTACTTTCATCCATTGTTTTGGTGACAAGAGTAAAGTTTAAAATTTGCCCATGATTTTGAGCCTTTCACACTGTTTCTCCAGATTTTTGCTGTAAGAGGTTAAGAGGTCAGAGCATATGTTTGCCTGTCCCTGATTTTGTGTCATATTTTTGGTGTGTTCCTCATAATATGTGTGATTTTTCTGTCAAATTTATGAGGATTGCAAAACTTAAATAATGATAGACACTTGAGTTTCAGAGTTCTAGATTTCATATCCTTCAGAAAATGCAGGCTAATGCAAAACCTGTTATCCTAGCAGCAAAGCATACAAGAACAATGCTAAATTTAAAATCTGTGTCTGATTCTGCACCTTTGAACTTTATCCAGACCCATTACGTTTTTGGCTTTATCCCTTGAGCTATGAGGTTTTGAAGGTTAAATAAGAACTGTGAGCGAAAGCTGTTTACCATTTTCAAGCTCAACCTGTTGCATTTTTTGTTTTCATTTGTTCAGTTAAATAAAGAAGTGCAATAAAAAATTGGGCAACTTGAAAAATAACAATAATAATAAATAACCTAATTGAAGGCTTAAAGTCAGCCAAGAGGCTTTAATAACTTTTTTATAAGCAGAATAAAAATCACACAGTAGTTTTTATTGTTCTTTTAAATAAATTAATGTTTCTGGCATGACTTTAAAAATCTAACAAAACAGGGGCCAACTTGCAATAATAAAAAAATGAGTTAAGGCAAGGAAGAAACTGTATTAACTTCTGAAAACACAGTAACAGCAAAGTTATTCCAGTTTCTTGCCTCCATTAAGTCTTATTTTATTATCACCAACATCATCATTGTTTTTACTGCTGTTACTTCATAAATGACTACCCAGAATGCACCTGGGTGGGCTGCTGCCACTTCAGCTGAGGTCCACAATCCACGAACTGCATCGACATGTTCAACAATATAACTGTTATTAATTATTATTAATTATTAAGTAACAGTGAAAAACATAAACTATCAGAAGTTTGGAATGAAACAACAAAGTGTCAGATGTAAACAATAATAAATGCTTTCTTTCCTTTATTGTCAAACACAGAGTGAAAGTACTTATCATTTTTTACAATTGACACTTCATTGTTTCATTCCATATTCTGATCATGTATAGTAAATAGTGCAAAATACCAGAGCTGGATCATGGTTAAATGGGGCCCTAGGCAGGATAATAGATTGCCCCCCCAGAGCAGCCTCTCCTGTAGCAACCCCCTACCACTCCAGCAGCAGCCCCCTCCTTAGCCACTCCAGTATTCTATTACTTGGCTGTTTCTCCTTAATTGCCATAAACACCATTCAAACCTGTCAGCGTGCATACTGTTTTCTTATTTACTTCTACAGTGATTACTGATATTGAAATAAAATAGCACAAACACTGATGGCCATTTGCTAAACAAGTACAGTCAGGCAATGAAAACAGACTCAGCATGAGCAGTAAACTTCTCAGCCCTTGAAACTCACATTCATTGAAACAGCATGAAACCCCAAATTCATTTTGCATCTGGCCAGTGGAGGACTAAGCTTACCTCTGGGCTGTTTCCAAACCATAGGCTCCTTACACATTTTTAGGGCCATGCATACATGTTTGCATTCTTTGATTTACCTTCCTGATTGTATTAAATTATATTCCTTGTATAATACAGCACCACTTGTTAGAATGTGTTTTAAATTTGTAGTTTTGAACAATCATCTAGTAAGCAATGAAACAAAATGTTTTGTTTTATCTTTCGGCTTTTCCCAGTTAGGGGTCGCCACAGCGGAACTCCGGTCCGCTAATGATTGACAGTAGATTTTTACGCACCGAGTTGCCAGCCCTGATGTGCAACCTTCAACGAAGGTACGCCCATTCACGCATGTCTCCACACAGAAGACGCTTTAGCTGAGAATCGAACAGGACAACGTCTTACTGCGAGGTGACAACGCTACCGCAGCACCACAAAATGTATGAACCAATAATGACAAAACTACCCATTTCAGAAAATTTCAGCCATAAAAGGACACTCAAACTTCTATCATTACAATCCACCAATATCAGTAAATATGCAAAATCTCTGCAGAAGTAAAAGTCATCTAAATAATTCCATATTAAAGGGATATGTTACTAGTGAAGAGGTTGCTGCTAGCAAACAACTTTATATTTCATTGTTTCATCTACAAATAAAGTGCCTTTTCCCCATGAAGAATAACTTGTCTATGTTATGTAAATAAAATGATAAGCTAGTAATATTGAATATTAGGGAATGGATGGGAAACTGATAACAGGTTCATAATTACTAGGTATCTCCTCCAAAGGAGGACATTCACAGGACTGCGGCATCCACTCTCTTTAAAGTACAACACAGTACAGTATCAGTGATCCATCTGCATACTGTGGGAGTAGAACCCACAGCCTTCTGCATCAAAGCCAAGTATATTACCTGTTGTGCTACTAACAATGCAAACAGACTTAGCATAAGTAGCACTACATTTCTCTTCTCCTGAAGCTCTCAGCTCCTTGTAAAATCTATTTGATACTCAACTAAATCTCTCAACTTTGCAGCACAAGAAATCTGGAAAAAGACAAAATTTATTGGGGGGGGATCAAGGCCCAAAACCAGGGACACATTTTAGACATTGCTTGTATAATCTTAGAAAGTTGCTAGAATAAAATGTTTTGTGTTGCCATGTGTTTCCTGAAACTTAAAAGGCTATTATTATTTAGTGAATTCATTTCTCACTGATTTGCCAGAAAATCACAAATTGTAAGAGGAACAGACTAAAAGTATGAGCCAAATATTCTGTGAAAATCTGGACAGTTGAGAGTTATGGACTTAACTCCTGGAATCACAAGTGGTAGTATGGGTAGAGAATTCAAGCTCTTGCTTCTTGTACCTAAGGTACAGGGTTTGAGCCTGAGTAACACTAACCACCAGGTATTCCTAACTGGGGCATTACACACACACGCACACACACACCCCTATAGCAGCAAAAGCACATGGGCAGCAACAACCCCCCCCATAAGAACAACAAAATGGGCCTCACTCAACAGAACAAATTCCACACATAACTGTTTAAATCTATGTTGGTGATGAATGCACATATGGGTCATGGGTCCTCCAGTCCTCCTTAAAGAAGACACTGCCACAAGTATTGAATCCTCCTTGCCTATGTCACTTAGATGGTCTTGCAGCTGAAAAAGATGTGTGTGTGTGGGCGGGGCTACACTCCCCCCACTCTATAGTTCCAGTGCCATTGTTCAGGTATACATTATTCACAGTTAGCACATTGCTGCACTGTGCTTTTAAGATAGTAGGCTCACTATACCTTCAGCCTTAGTGCAGGTAACATTATTCAGAGTCAGCACGTTGCTGCACTATGCTTTTAAGATAGTAGGCTTTTCAGGCTTGTTGGCTGTTGGTGAAGCACCCTCCAAGAGGAAAAAACGCTGAGAGAAGAAGGGAGCCACTTTTGAGATTTTAAGTATTTTTTCTCTGTTTATTTGCTAAGTTTTTCTGCATAGCTGCCTAGCTTGAGCATTTTCTGGCTTGTTAAACTTGATTTCTGTATTAGTAGCTGTATTTAGAGCACAACCAAAAGCTGTTTGCTGAAATTCCTGTTTGCAATTAATTTTAAATCATTTTTTTCTTAAAACTTGCATATTTTCTGTCCTTGACCTAGCACTCTTGTGTGGGGTCATTTACTGCACTGTTATAACTTGATATTACTTGTGAACCTCTGCTATCTCTGTAAAAACAAAAACAAAAAAAAAAAAATCTTGCTTTTTTCCCACTTTTCTGAGAGTTAAAAAAGTTCAGTTACAGGCTTGATGTTCCTGAACTGTTTGAAAGTTTCTGTGAGGCCATTTTTGCTTGGGCTGGAGGAGGGTCTCTCTGTTGATCAGTGGCAGTGACTAACATTGAGCAGCTTCCCTGCCCCCGTAGAGGTGGTTACTGACTTGAAACTGTAGTTTTATTGGCCACTAGGGGTAATTTCCATAACTCCTTCATCTTCCTCTCTTAAAACCCAGTTGCCTCGTGGTTTGGGTGTCTTTTCAGGCTTGTTGGCTGTTGGTGAAGCACCCTCCAAGAGGAAAAAACGCTGAGAGAAGAAGTGAGCCACTTTTGAGATTTTAAGTATTTTTTCTCTGTTTATTTGCTAAGTTTTTCTGCATAGCTGCCTAGCTTGAGCATTTTCTGGCTTGTTAAACTTGATTTCTGTATTAGTAGCTGTATTTAGAGCACAACCAAAAGCTGTTTGCTGAAATTCCTGTTTGCACTTAATTTTAAATCATTTTTTTCTTAAAACTTGCATATTTTCTGTCCTTGACCTAGCACTCTTGTGTGGGGTCATTTACTGCACTGTTATAACTTGATATTACTTGTGAACCTCTGCTATCTCTGTAAAAAATAAAAAAAAAAAAATCTTGCTTTTTTCCCACTTTTCTGAGAGTTGAAAAAGTTCAGTTACAGGCTTGCTGTTCCTGAACTGTTTGAAAGTTTCTGTGAGGCCATTTTTGCTTGGGCTGGAGGAGGGTCTCTCTGTTGATCAGTGGCAGTGACTAACATTGAGCAGCTTCCCTGCCCCCCGTAGAGGTGGTTACTGACTTGAAAGTGTAGTTTTATTGGCCACTAGGGGTCATTTCCATAACTCCTTCATCTTCCTCTCTTAAAACCCAGTTGCCTCATGGTTTGGGCGTCTTTTCAGGCTTGTTGGCTGTTGGTGAAACACCCTCCAAGAGGAAAAAACGCTGAGAGAAGAAGGGAGCCACTTTTGAGATTTTAAGTATTTTTCTCTGTTTATTTGCTAAGTTTTTCTGCATAGCTGCCTAGCTTGAGCATTTTCTGGCTTGTTAAACTTGATTTCTGTATTAGTAGCTGTATTTAGAGCACAACCAAAAGCTGTTTGCTGAAATTCCTGTTTGCACTTAATTTTAAATCGTTTTTTCTTAAAACTTGCATATTTTCTGTCCTTGACCTAGCACTCTTGTGTGGGGTCATTTACTGCACTGTTATAACTTGATATTACTTGTGAACCTCTGCTATCTCTGTAAAAAGCAAAAAAAAAAAAAAAAATCTTGCTTTTTTCCCACTTTTCTGAGAGTTAAAAAAGTTCAGTTACAGGCTTGCTGTTCCTGAACTGTTTGAAAGTTTCTGTGAGGCCATTTTTGCTTGGGCTGGAGGAGGGTCTCTCTGTTGATCAGTGGCAGTGACTAACATTGAGCAGCTTCCCTGCCCCCCCCCGTAGAGGTGGTTACTGACTTGAAAGTGTAGTTTTATTGGCCACTAGGGGTCATTTCCATAACTCCTTCATCTTCCTCTCTTAAAACCCAGTTGCCTCATGGTTTGGGCGTCTTTTCAGGCTTGTTGGCTGTTGGTGAAACACCCTCCAAGAGGAAAAAACGCTGAGAGAAGAAGGGAGCCACTTTTGAGATTTTAAGTATTTTTCTCTGTTTATTTGCTAAGTTTTTCTGCATAGCTGCCTAGCTTGAGCATTTTCTGGCTTGTTAAACTTGATTTCTGTATTAGTAGCTGTATTTAGAGCACAACCAAAAGCTGTTTGCTGAAATTCCTGTTTGCACTTAATTTTAAATCGTTTCTTTCTTAAAACTTGCATATTTTCTGTCCTTGACCTAGCACTCTTGTGTGGGGTCATTTACTGCACTGTTATAACTTGATATTACTTGTGAACCTCTGCTATCTCTGTAAAAAACAAAAACAAAAAAAAAATCTTGCTTTTTTCCCACTTTTCTGAGAGTTAAAAAAGTTCAGTTACAGGCTTGCTGTTCCTGAACTGTTTGAAAGTTTCTGTGAGGCCATTTTGCTTGGGCTGGAGGAGGGTCTCTCTGTTGATCAGTGGCAGTGACTAACATTGAGCAGCTTCCCTGCCCCCCGTAGAGGTGGTTACTGACTTGAAACTGTAGTTTTATTTTCCCTTTTGGGTCTATTCCTGCTTCTTTCCAGCCCGCTATCAAGCACGCTTTAACGTGCTTTAGCGCGATTTAGCGTGGAGTTGCCACTAGAGCAGCATCGGGCAGCGCCGGTTAAACAAGGTTAAACTCTTTCTGGCTCCAGAAAGTCTGTTCTTCAATTTTTCCCTTAGAACTGCTCTGTTAGGAACCTAAACAGTTTACACCTACACTAAAAAGTGCAGCACTTGTTCCAAATCAAAAAGCTCAGCACTTGTCTTATAAGCATATCCCTTGTCTTATAAGCATTCTCTTTGCAGGTCAAGCACTCCTATATTATACAAATCTCTCACTAGCAAAACCCCAGGAGTGCCCACTTCCCTGCTAAGCCCACTACTTTTCTGTCTCATACCAACTCATAATTCTTTCTAGCATGTCAAAGGGTCAGATGCTGGCATCCTCTCCTGCCCAGTTGGTGAATCTGGGAATTCTGAGACAATGTTACAATTGTCTCATGTACACGGACAACCCTCTCCTCCTCCCACGTAACACTAACACTTGTGAGAGATGCAGCTATTTAGCCAGACTGGAGGCTGAGCTCTCTCAACTCAGGACTGGCAAGACCAGGCAGGAGGAGAAGGCAACTACACACACCACAATACCAGTCAAACATAACTCAACCACACCACTGAATCAAACACATAAACACACTAAGACATACTCGGAGGCTCTGAGTAAAAATTTACCTAAACAGCAGAGGCCTCCAAAGCAGACACCCAAGCAACTGCAAACTCAATACACCACACAAACAACACATAAACAACAAAATCAGTGTGCAAAGCAGTCACTGCCCTTAAGGCCAAATACAACACCAAACATACTTGTCATAGGTGACTCCATAGTCAGACACACTGATGTCCCGCTCACCAGAATGAGTAAGGAGAAGGTCACAGTAAGCTGCCTGTCGGGCGCTAGAATCCACCACATAACACAAGCACTCAGGTCTCTCAACAGCAGGTACAAGTACGACTTAGTCATTGTCCACGCTGGTGTCAACGACCTGAGACGTACCTCCTTGGACTACATGAAAAGATACATTGAGGAGCTCTCTGATTATGTAGCCCAGGCAGGTATGACCCTGACCTTGAGCAGTATCCTACCTTCACCTAGAATGATGCCACAATACAGTGATAAGATGATCAGCTTTAATAATTGGCTTAAATTCTGGTGTCATTCAAAGGGGATCCAATGTCTGTCTGCCTGGGATGACATGCTGGACAAGCCACGCTGCTTCTCAAGGGACGGCTTGCACCTGTCACCCCTAGGCTTCCGGATATTGGCAAAGGCTCTTGCCACCCCCATAGTGCCTTTTTTAGGCAAGGCTCAAATTCTAAACCTACCACCCTAGAACACAAAAAGTAAAAAAGTAAGGGTAATGCTGCTCAATGCCAGAAGTCTCAATCTCAAGATGCACTCGAGGCCCTTCTCAGTATGGAGAACATCGATGTCTGTGCTGTGACAGAAACCTGGTTCAAGGCTCCTGAGAGCACCCCAGCACTAGCAGGTTTCACCTCATATCATGCGTTTCGGCCCCAAAATCCGGACAACACCAAGAAAGGAGGGTGTCCATATTCATAAAGGACACCCACACCTCAAGGTTGGTGGCAACGCACAATGCATCGGAGACCATCCAGGTGCAATTAACCATAGGCAAGACTGCTCTGCAATTTGTAGCATGTTACAGGCCACCCTCTCAAACTCAGGAACCTCACATGGCCTTCCTGAAAACAATGGAGGGATAAATGTATCTCCAAACACCATCATACTAGGTGACTTCAACTACCCTAATATAGACTGGGAACACTACTCAAGCCCAAACACTCTAGCCCAAAGGTTCCTGGAGTTCATAAACTCAAATGCCATGGAACAACTAGTCACCATCCCCACAAGAGGAGAAAACATACTTGATCTCATCATCACGAACATGGGATCAAAATGTTCAACACCGGAAGTATACCCCTCACTGGTGAGATCAGATCATAAACTAATCTCGCTGGAGGTCCTCATCCGCCCCCACCTGAAATAAAGAGACCACAGTGAAAAACTTCTCAAAAGCCGACTTCACACTTCTAAAAACTAATGTGGTCTCCTTTAAGGCCCCTGAGCCAGTGGTAAACATTACTCAAACCGCTGAATCACTTACAAATGCCTTCTACCAGCACCTACAGGACTGCATGGATCAGGCAATCCCAAACAAAACTAAGACTCTTTGTACCAAAGGCAAGCGTCCAGTCTGGTGGACCCCAGCCATAAACAAGCTCTACAACAAAAGGAGGAAGCTACTACAAGATAGAGCAAAATCCTTGAAAGGTAAGACACCTTTGATCATTATAAGTAAAAAACTAAGAGCTCTCATAAAATCATCCAAGGCAAATTTTGAGAGAAAAATCGCCAAGGACTCAAAAGACAATCATAAGGCCTTCTTTAGCTATGTTAGAAACCTAGGAGGAAACTCCCAGATATGCTCAGAATTAGTTCAAAATGATGTGAAGATTACTGAACCTACACACATTGCCAACATACTGGCTGACAGGTTCAGTGCAAACTCCCCCCCCCAAAGGAGAGATATCTATACCAGAGGATTGTAGCCCCCCAAACATCTCCAACACCCAGGTGAGAACTCTCTCCAAAGCAAAAAACACAGCATCCATAGGACCGGATGGTGTCCCCGGCTGTGTGCTCCACGAACTCAATGAGGAATTAAACCCGCAGTTAGGACAGCTGTTTAATCTTAGCCTCACCTCAGGATACGTACCCAAGGAGTGGCGCACGGCGACTGTGGTCCCACTTCACAAGGGCGGTGCCTCCACCGACCCTGGAAATTACCATCCCATTAGCTTGACAAGCCTTATCTGCAAAGCCATGGAGAGGATCATAATGGAACTCATAAATAAAGACATAGGGAACTTGCCGACTTTGGATCCAACCCAGTTTGGCTTTGTCAAAGGCAGATCATGCCTTTTAAACTTGGTTGACTTTTTTTCGAGACAGTCACCAAGGCCATTGATGAGGGAAAGGCAGTTCATACAGCCTACCTTGACCTGGCAAAGGCCTTCGACACAATACCCCACTCAGGTATCATCGAAAAACTCATCAGCTTGAATGTAAACCCATACATCACAAGATGGGTTGCAAACTGACTAAGTGACAGAACCCACAGGGTCAGAGTTGCTGGAGCCATGTCAGACTCAAAGCCTGTCACAAGTGGTGTCCCACAGGGATCAGTCCTGGGTCCACTCTTGTTCGGCATCTACTTTTCTGAAGTACAAGCAAACACAGGAGGGTTATGGCTGAAAAAGTTTGCAGATGACTGCAAACTGGGCGCCATAGTCGAAAACACATCTGACACAGATATCCTTCAGAAGGGCCTCACAGAAACGGATAACTGGTGCCAGAGCCATGGCCTAAAGTTAAATGCCAAGAAATGCATAGTCATACCCTTCGGGAAAAACAAGGTTACCCCTAGCTACCATATAGGTGGCAATCCACTGAGCACAGAAGAAGTCATCAGGGATCTGGGGACCCAGGTTGACAGTAGCCTTTCGTTTGACACTCATGTTGCTAAAGTAGTTAGGAAAACCTTCTACATTGCCCACCTGATCATGAAGGGATTCACATCTAGATCAAGGGAGGTCATCGTCCCCCTGTACTCATCACTCATTAGACCTATGATTGAGTACAATGCCCCATTCGGAATGTATCTGACCCGACACCTGCAGCAGCTGGAAAGGCCCCAAAGTTCCTCACCAAGAGATAAAGGGTCTCAAAAATATGTCTTATGCTGCCCGACTGAAAGAACTCCAGCTCTATTCAGTCTCATACCGCTTGCTCAGAGGAGACCTGTGCCTGACATATAAGGCCATGTCAAACCCTGATTTGATGAATATGCTTCACCTAAAAAAATCTAGATCCCTCAGAACCACAAGGCGGAGACTTAAACCTTGACACGGTTATTAATAGAACGTGCTGGAGGGACAGATTCATCACCCAGAGACTCCCTATGCTGTGGAACAAAATCCCGGTACATGTGAGGCAGAGCACCTCGCTGGCCTTGTTCAAGAGGAATCTTGACCAATGGATGGGGGATCGTAGATATACCCCAGGGATTACTTCAGTGTCACTGCTTGACAGAGGCACAGCAAAATAATAGGCATAGTTTTATTCAAACTAAAGGGGTGGCGAAAGCCAAATAACTATGGGCTAGGCTTATAAATGCCCTTGGGCAGATAGCCTAGTACGAACCTATGAACCTATGAACTATACCTTCAGCCTTAGTGCAGATAACATCATTCACAGCCAGCACATTGCTGCACTGTGCTTTTAAGATAGTAGGCTCACTATACCTTCAACCTTAGTGCAGGTAACATCGTTCACAGTCAGCACATTGCTGCACTGTGCTTTTAAGATAGTAGGCTCACTATACCTTTAGTCTTAGTGCAGGTAACATCGTTCACAGCCAGCAGATTGCTGCACTGTGCTTTTAAGATAGTAGGCTCACTATACCTTCAGCCTTAGTGCAGGTAACATCGTTCACAGTCAGCACATTGCTGCAGTGTGCTTTTAAGGTGGTAGGCTCTCTATATTCAGCCTCAGTGCAGGTAACATCGTTGACAGTTGGCACATTGCTGCACTGTGCTTTTAAGGTAGTAGGCTCACTATAGCTTCAGCCTTAGTGCAGGTAACATCGTTCACAGTCAGCACATTGCTGCACTGTGCTTTTAAGATAGTAGGCTCACTATACCTTCAGCCTTAGTGCAGGTAACATGATTCACAGCCAGCACATTGCTGCACTGTGCTTTTAAGGTAGTAGGCTCACTATACCTTCAGCCTTAGTGCAGGTAACATCTTTCACAGTCAGCACATTGCTGCACTGTGCTTTTAAGATAGTAGGCTCACTATAGCTTCAGCCTTAGTACAGGTAACATCGTTCACAGTCAGCACATTGCTGCACTGTGCTTTTAAGATAGTAGGCTCACTATAGCTTCAGCCTTAGTGCAGGTAACATCGTTCACAGTCAGCACATTGCTGCACTGTGCTTTTAAGATAGTAGGCTCACTATACCTTCAGCCTTAGTGCAGGTAACATTATTCACAGTCAGCACATTGCTGCACTTTGCTTTTATGATTATGAACATTACTAAAAAAAAACCTGTGTGATTCCTTGGCTTGGATAGCTATTTTAGCCTTAAACTTTAATTTTGTGGATTTTATTAAGCTCCTGAGTTTGTTTATTTCAGTGACAAGAGCGCTAACATTCTGGGAGTTACTCTTCTTATTTTTATACATTTTTTTTTCCTTTTATTATAAAGCTTGTTGATATGGTTCCACCATGTGAGTTTGTTTCTTGGGTTTGCCCTGCATATGTTCCTATGGGGCAGAGCTGTATGTATGTGAACATGTATCTGTATGAAGCTGGGTCTCACAGGGCTTTACCGATGGAAGTTCCTTCTTGTTCAACAGCAAATGAAGCTTTGCAAAGCAATTTAACAACAACGACTGTTGTTAGACAAAGAATAGACATAGAGGCAGCGCAGCAGCAGGTTTTTCCTATTCTACCCCTACCTTCTCGAGTAGGGAGGAAGAAATCTGTGGAAGAGAATACATACAGAGGCAGCCAGAAACAGAAAGAAGCACCAGGTCAGTTACAAACACAAACTTTAAAGAAAATGTGGGGGTATAGTCAGGAGCCCTAGTATGGAATATATCGAGGCATGTATCTACTGCAGCTGAAACTTCTTTATTAAACAATGGTTTGAGTTTTATTCCTACAAGCAAAATGGACATTAGTGAAATGTTATCGTGTTTGCAAATGTTCACACGAAATATAGCACTTAAATTACAGTTTAGTAATGAAAATGAAGTTGAGAAGTGCTCAATTTAAGAAAAATAGTACTTATATACCAATGTTGCCATATAATGTGGAAACTTTTTTGAAAGCCTGTGAGAATGCAATATATAACAATGAATGTAATTTTTAAATGAACAAGTGCATAATTTGTCAATAAGTGAATGCAATGCAATGCATGATTTACAGATGAATGACAATATAGTTATACAGCCTTCTGATAAGGGGGTTGTGGTATTAGATTCTGACTTTTATTATGATGCAATGCAGGAAATGTTATTAGATAGAAATGTGTATGAAATAGTATCCACAGAAATAGTTTTTGAAATGAGTAATCATATTATGAGTACTCTGCATGAATGTCAGTGCATGGGGCTACTAAATAAGGAACTTTTCCAGTTTTTTGTTGTTGAGAATCCATTCATTCGTCAAATACATGGTCTCCCAAAAATCCATAAGGATCCTATAAACCCTGAATTTAGACCAATAGTAGCAGGGATAGGGTGGCTAACAGAACCCGTCTCTATTTATTTAGATAGTGAACTAAAAATAGCATTAAATTAATTCACATACATATTAAAAGACACTGAACAATTCCTAGCAGACTTGTATGGGACAGTCAAAGATATGCAGATGACAAATAGAGGCATGTTAGCTACATTTGATGTAGTTTTATTATTTACGAGTATACCCAATGACAAAGGAATTAGCATGGTAAAATCAGTGCTAGTGAGACAAGGTAAACTCTGTTTAAGTAAAATAGATTTTCTTTGCATGCTACTAGAAATGGTACCTGAACACAATATTTTTATGTTTAAAGAAACATGTCACAAGCAATTGTCAGGAGTTGCCATGGGCACTAGTTGTGCCAATACGTATGTGAATTTAGTCATGGTAAATTGGGAGTATGAATATCTGTTGACTAATCCCCAAATAGCCTTTTATAGACATTTTGTAGATGATCTTTTTATTTACTGGAAAGGAAATGAAAAACAATTGAAGTCATTTCACTTGCATCTTAATACCACTGGTAACTTGTTGAAGTTTACCATGAATTATTCTACACAAAGCATAGATTTTTTAGATGTGTCAATCTATAGAGAGGGCAATATGTGGTCCACCAAGTTACAGAGAAAGCAATGCTACTGTCCAGCCTTTCTACATAGGCATAGTATGCACAATCAACGTATCTTCCCCAACATTATTAGAGGACAAGCAATGAGAGTGTCACACTTGTGTTGCCAAGTATATGTGAAAGAACTTAGGAACTTAAAAATATTTTTTTTTGAATAGGGGATATAGTGAACAAGAGTATATTAGAGTGTGTATAGAGAAAGAAATGGCAAAGTTAAGCCATATTACTCGGATAGAGTTGTAAGAAAAAATATGCAGAACAAGAATACAGGTATATTGTATATCCCTATAGTTCTACATTATACTATGGATATAGGTAGATTTAAAAACATTATTCAACAGAACTGACACATGTTGCTAGTGGACGAGGGCACAACCAATATAGTGGGTGCACAACCACATTTTGTATTTAAAAACAAGAAAAAATTAAAACAACAGCTATGCTATCCAAGGACAGCTAAGATGAGAGAGAGAATGTATCACAAGGTACACATAAGTATGGAAACTGTGCATACTGGCTTTATATAGATGAGTCCAGCTTCTTTAAACACCCAGGGACAGGACACCTATGGGAATTAAGGAACTCAGCAGACTGTAATACTAGCAATGTGGTGTATGTAGCTTATTGTAAAATATGTTTTCAGTTCTATGTAGGTAAGACCAACCGTCACCTTAGGGAACGAATTAGGGACCACCTATACTGCACAAGGAAGGGACATGAGTATAGTGCCTTGGCAAAGCATACCTTGGCCAAAGGTGAAGAACATGTATTTTTATTTCAAGTCCTACATGTTCAGAGTGTAAATATTAGGATGGGAAACATTGTAAATACAACAGAAAACATGGAAGTACAATGGATTTTAAGGCTGGGAGCAGACCGAGGATTGGGTTTAAATGACAGTGTTCCTCTGAAACCAGGCATGAAACCAGAAAAATAAGATAAGATATAAATGTTAATATAATCAAGTTGTGCACTCATAGACTACTAGTAATATATAGTGTAAACACTAATTATGCTATAAAATAATATGTTTAGATATATGCATTCATGAATTAGTGATATATAATACATTTTATATTTTTATTAATTCATTTTATTTAAATGCTCTGTGTAACCAGCGTAATTAATTTATTTGTGACAGGATTGGTGGGTTTGAATTTGAGCAATGTATTTATGTGCTGTTGGTTTGTGAATGAATTGTCTGATGAAGCAATGGTTACCATTGCGAAAGAGCTCACCAGCATTTATTAAATTGGAATATTTTATTCTGCTGTGGTGTGCCACTTATTCCAGGTACCTTCCATACTGGGCTCCTGTGTTTCCTAATACTTTACTTCTGGGTTTACTCGAGTTTTTTTGGATATTCTTATATGTAATAATGTGTCTGTGCAGCTTCTGTAGCTGATGCATCACTCTAGGCAATCCATGATCCCCGGGCTTTTCCTGCTGACTTTTGACATTGGTTGCCAACATTCAGATAACCTGAGGTAATTGTGCAAACACCTGAATGTGGGATGGTGTTGAATGCCATTGTAAGGTGTAGATATGTGGTATGTACTGATTTGTTCTCATCCATTGCTTCAGTAACTTTTTCGAAGAAGTTGTCCATATTAAGTAGGCAGGATCTCCCCTTGATGAATTTGAACTGGCTTGGGTCAAGAGACTGTACATTACATATATCTGAATTTGTTAAGAGACTGTAGGTTACATAATATCTGTATTTGTTAAGAGACTGTAGGGTTACATAATATCCATATTTGTTAAGAGACTGTAGGTTACATAATATCCATACTTGTTAAGAGAGTGTAGGTTATATATATATCTGTATTTGTTAAGCCCATAATGATCCTTTTCATAGCCTTGCAGATGAGGGTGGTCAGACTTAATTGTCTACGATTACCTGGGTCCATTGAAGCCCCACATTTGTGCAACAAAAATGATTGTTGCTGTCCTTCATTTAGCATGAAGCCTGTTTTGAGGTTAATATTGAAAAGCCAACCTGATATTTGCAGTGAAATAGACAGATGAGAAGAAGTTAAAATGATGAAGGAATCCAGCTGGGCATTCTTAGACTTGGAGAAAGCATATGACAAGGTCCCAAGAAAGCTGATTTGGACAGTCATATGATGGTTCAAAATCCTGGAACATTGGTAGAATGACTCAAGTATGAGCAGTGTTCAGTCTCACAGAGGGGTTCCCAGTTGGAGTAAGTGTGCATCAGGGTTCATCTCTGAGTCCATTGCTGCTCATACTGGTGATGGACTACATTAGCAAACAGGTCAAAGGGAACAGATCAACAAAGTTGCTGTAATGCCACATTGTCTGCATACAGGCAGACTCTGAACAAGAACTTCAGCTAAGGGTAGGGGAGTGGACTGCAAAACTGAAAGCACGTGGGATGAAACTGAGTACAGATAAACTGAAAGCACGTGGGATGAGACTGAGTACAGATAAACTGAAAGCACGTGGGATGAGACTGAGTACAGATAAACTGAAAGCACGTGGGATGAGACTGAGTACAGATAAACTGAAAGCACGTGGGATGAGACTGAGTACAGATAAACTGAAAGCACGTGGGATGAAACTGAGTACAGATAAACTGAAAGCACGTGGGATGAGACTGAGTACAGATAAACTGAAAGCACGTGGGATGAGACTGAGTACAGATAAACTGAAAGCACGTGGGATGAGACTGAGTACAGATAAACTGAAAGCACGTGGGATGAGACTGAGTACAGATAAACGGAAAGCACGTGGGATGAGACTGAGTACAGATAAACGGAAAGCACGTGGGATGAGACTGAGTACAGATAAACGGAAAGCACGTGGGATGAGACTGAGTACAGATAAATGGAAAGCACGTGGGATGAGACTGAGTACAGATAAACGGAAAGCACGTGGGATGAGACTGAGTACAGATAAACAGAAAGCACGTGGGATGAGACTGAGTACAGATAAACGGAAAGCACGTGGGATGAGACTGAGTACAGATAAACGGAAAGCACGTGGGATGAGACTGAGTACAGATAAACTGAAAGCACGTGGGATGAGACTGAGTACAGATAAACTGAAAGCACGTGGGATGAGACGGAGTACAGACAAACTGAAAGCACGTGGGATGAGACGGAGTACAGATAAACTGAAAGCACATGAGATGAGACTGAGTACAGATAAACTGAAAGCACGTGGGATGAGACTGAGTACAGACAGGACATTTGTACTGTCAGCAAATGATGGAAATCAGAAGAAGCTGAGAAATGAAGTAGAACTGAAAATAATGATCAAGTTAACGGCTTCAAGTACCTTGGAGGGGTGGTTAAGAAAAAGGGAAGTCTGAAGAAGGAGGTCAAGGCTAGAATTAGGCAGACTACACCCAACTGGTACAGAGTATTGGGGTAGTGCATGAGAGAAGAATGCCAAAGAAAGTGAAACGTAAAGTGTACAAAACGGTGGTGTGATCGGTACTACTGTATGGTATAGAAACCTGGGCAGTAAAGGCAGAGCAGTTAAAGAAGCTAGAGGTGTTTGAGATTAAGTACCTGAGACAGGTGGTACGATGCACGCTGTGGGACAGGCAATGAAATGTAAGTACCTGAGACAGGTGGTACAATTCATGCTGTGGTACAGGCAACTAAA